>NW_021628933.1:1471904-1849747 GCF_002157705.1 Plasmodium gonderi
AGAATGGAAGAGGTAACATAAGGGGAGGGGGGGGGGGGGGGGGGGGGATATGTCAACTTAAGGGGTGGATAATAATCACCATTGCTACTTCTCTATCGGTGTAACCTTTTGAAGTTATAAAAAAGGAAAAATATTCGAGGGAATTCCTTTCTGTGGTGTTGTGTTCATAAAAGGGAAATATACATACCACACAGATATGCATAATGGTGCGATAGATCCACATAAATAAGTATGACACTTTAATTCCCAATTTTGAAACAGCACATGAAATGATCGATCAAAGTTTGTAACAGTTGGATACAGTTCGGTATGAGCAATCCACCAACATCATCACGTAATCTTCCGGAAAATATTATCAAAAAAAAAAAAAAAAAAAAAAAAAAAAAAAAAAATATGCAGTTTCTGGGAAGGTCCTCCCATAGCTAAAACATCTACACATCTTGTCACACAATATACCATTGTATGCATAGACAAAGAGTACATAATTAAATTTTTATTCCCTTAAGTCCATTTTATATGACTTCAATATTTACATTCTATGATTACAGGAAGAATATGAGAGTATCATGTCGTATTATTTTGCGGATTCTATTAGTCTGGTTCATATTTTAACAAAAGCCTTTTCTTTTCGCCCATCTGTAAATTTACAGGTGCATGTTATCCGTAGCAGTTTGCAAGTGTCAGATGAATTGTTAATAACACATCTTTTTTCATATTTTTCATATTTTTCATATTTTTCATATTTTTCATATTTTTCATATTTTTCATATTTTTCATACTTTTCATACTTTTTATACTTTTCATGTTCTTGGTATTTTTGTCATTTTCCGTGTTAATGGTATTTTCCCCATTTTTTTTTTTTTTTTTTTCATTACTCCCCCCCCCTAATTTTCCACGCCCTTGAACGCTTTAGACATACACACAAAAAATGATAAAAAAATGATAAAAAGATGACACAAAAATGACACAAAAATGATACAAAAATAATACGAAATTGACAAGTGAAATCCGAGTAATGTGAGTAACATTCGTGATATTCAGGAAAAATAACACATAGTGATAAAAAAAAAAAAAAAAAAAAAAAAGTGGGAAAAGCAATACTACTGCTATATGTGAGAAAGGCTAGAGGAAAAAAAAAAAAAAAAAAAAAAAAAAAACACATGAAAAATTGCACAAAAGAGGTCCCCAATTCAACATGGCAATAAATGCAACAGTATTTCCCTTTTGACGATATTTCTAATGTTATGAGCTGTGAAGTGTTAGCTTCGAAGTGTGGACTTTGAACGGCAAATTGCAGATTGTAAATTACAAACTGCAAATGCGAGGTGTCAGTGGAACGGCACCCAAGGGAAATGAAGACAATGTAAGTAGTAGAACGAGTCATCTAACTCAAAAAGCACAAAGGCATAGGAAAAACAAAACACATGAGAGGGATGGGAGTGTAAAGAAATGTGTATGTGAAACCGAAGTTTTATTCGCTATACTTTAACATTTGATGCATGTAAGATGAAACAAATGGTTCATCTTACGCTAAAGGTTCGTGTAAAGGGCACTTTGAAGCGCATTTTTTTTTTTTTTTTTTTTTTTTTTGCACATATTAGATATATATATATATATGTACATGTACATGTATGTATCCCCCGTATGAACGCTCAAGCCATGTCCCTCCTTGCGAGTGGACACACTAATATGAGGAGCCTCTACGTGAGCACCCTTATCACATAACCACAAGTGCGAGAGTTCATGATCGGGAGTTTATGCATTCGCATGTTCCAGCACATTCACCAAACTCCTCCCAATACACACACACACGCGCGTGCATATGTATATATGTATATGTATATATATATATGTATATATATGGACGGACGCACACACACACTCCGTTGGGAGGGCTTCAAATATGTCCATGTACATGTAGAAAAATCCCAAAAAATATAAAAATAAAAAAAAAATAAAAAAAGCTAGGGGACCCTTATAAGCATCAAAGTTGCACATCTTTAGCATAAAATTCACAAAATATGAATAGACATATAAAAGGAAATAATAATGTAGGTCTAAACAATATTGAAAAAAAAAATACGAAGAGCTGTCCAAACGATCACGTAACATATGGAAGTGATGCTAACAAAAGGTACCAATATGAATCAGTAAATTTGGATAGCGGTAGGAATATAAACTCTACTAAATTTACGACTCACGTTTCTAAAGTTGTTACTACTGCTGCTGTCACGACTAGCAGTAGGAACGTGGAAAATGAACAAAGGGCCCTTGTTAACAAATCAACTAACCTCATAAGTGCACGTAAACATGTGCCATCAGGCACCGCTTTAAATTTAGGTAAAGAAAATCAAAATAGTAAATTTAACTTAATTTCCAGAGGGAGAAGAGATGATTCTGCAAATGAAGGCTCTAGAAACAAGGTAGAGGGAAGAGATACGCAAAGGGTTGTCAAAAGCATATTCAGTGATATGAGCAAGAGAAGTGAAAGAAACATTTGCAAAGATGATCATCCGAGGAGGGAAGAAACCCCAATGGAAAATCGCGTGAGCAGTTCAGATAAAAAAATAGAACAAATTCAAAACATTCGTACATATTTAACATACAAAAAGGATGACAACGTAAGACGAAATCAAAATTACAGCTGGGATTCAGCTTCTAAAAGAAAAGTAGAACGAGATCACTCAAATGAGAATAACAATAAAAAAAAAAAATCAACTCATTCATATGATAAAGGTAATTATCCTTCTGACATTTCTTTTTCCTATGGTGACACGGAAGATGTTAAGACACATCATAAGACTAAGGAATTCAAAAGTTTTGAAAAGAAGGAAATTCTCCATTACAACCAGCTCGATGTGGAAGGCTCACTACCTACAAACTACCACAGATTGAACTCTGAAAAAAATTCCAAAAAAAATGATGCAATGATGAAGACGAATCAACAAAATTGGAACCCACAGTGCAGGAAAAAAATAAATGATGAAATGATACAAAGAAATAGAAGAATCAGTGCCAACATCAGTGGGACGTGTAGCATGACTAGGAACATTAATACGTCAAATAATGAACTAATTGAAGGGAACGATGGAATAATACAAAATGATAGTGCGGATAAATTTTATGACGAAGGGAGAAAGGGGAAAGTATACATAGGAGAGAAGGAAAATGAAAGAATCAATTGCATAATTCGGAAGGGAGGAGAGAAGGAAAATGAAAGAACCAATTGCATAATTCGGAAGGGAGGAGAGAAGGAAAATGAAAGAACCAATTGCATAATTCGGAAGGGAGGAGAGAAGGAAAATGAAAGAACCAATTGCATAATTCGGAAGGGAGGAGAGAAGGAAAATGAAAGAACCAATTGCATAATTCGGAAGGGAGGAGAGAAGGAAAATGAAAGAACCAATTGCATAATTCGGAAGGGAGGAGAGAAGGAAAATGAAAGAATCAATTGTATAATTCGGAAGGGAGAAGAAAGCGAAGTAGACAAGAAGGGAGACAAATCGTATCAAAACCTCCCAAAGACATTCCTAGAAGATAAGTTACAAAAACGAGGAATAGAACACACGTGGAATGTTCAATCACTCTCAAGGGAACATCACACACATGCTTCATATTTGGATAAGAAACCCCAAATGGAAATAACAAGCGACAATACAAATAATGTGGTTAGAAGAACCCCCTTGTGTGATTTCTCTAACGACGACGAAGAGAATTTTACAAAATGCATTAAACGAGTACGTGAAGGTAGAGTAATAAATTCGGAAAGGCTATATAAGGCACGTATGAACATGGGCATACGAATGGGTGAAATGGAAATAGGTGACAGAGCTGATATAGAGGACAGATCTGGTATAGAGGCCGGATCTAGTATAGAGGCCGGATCTGGTATAGAGGCCGGATCCGGTATAGAGGACGGAGGGAAGCAAGTAAGCCATTCAGATGATGAGAAAGATTTCACACTTCTTCATGTGAACAAAGGTCTGAACGAAAGAAGGATGGGAGAAAGTATTACTGATATGATTAGAGAAAGGGGCAGCATATCCCCTAGCTGTGTTAACCGATATACTAGAGAAGAGCTATTCTGTGTAGATAAGCAAAAGCCAATAGAAAGAAAAAAGGAATCGAGAGATTTTCATCTTTTTAGCGAAATTCATAATACGTATAAGAAAAGTATATCCGAAAAAGTGCATGAAAATTTGTTGAATAATAAGTTACCTAACCAGAGAAATGAGTTCTTATGTAAGCAGCACAGTTCTAAATTATCCGAACATAAATTTAGATGCGATGAGAGGTTCGAAGGGAAGCAGAGCAGAATGTGTAGAAGTGAGGGAAACGATGATCAGGGGTGCACAAGAAGGGACGAAGCAAACAAATCTGAGGAAGAAAATGAAGAGAAGAAAAAGTATGAATCAGCAGATGGCAAGGCAAAAGTTTTGAACTCGGAAAAATTGAACACAGAAGAAGACGCATCACCTGGATACATGAAACATGAACTTCACGCAGAGGATGACACAAAATTGTTTAAAAAAGTTACCATGGATCATCATGGCATCACATTAGCTGAAAAATTGCATACCGGGGTGCTAACTTCAAAGTCACGTGTGGAGGCCCCGCCTTCTAGAAGACATTTTGCAGCTCCAACCGTGTCCTCAGACAGAAAAAACATAAACACAACAAAGAAAGAGTTTAAAGAATTACATAGAAAGGGGAATTTATTCAATCAAAAAATAAGTGCAGTTAGTCGATTAGCAATTACAAAGTTGACTAAGACCAATATGAGGGAAAAAGGAAATAACATAAGTAGGAAAAATAATAAAAATGATGCAAAAATTAACACATCTAATAGCGAAAATGAAGACAAAAAAAATGTATGTCTATCGTATACCATTGGTATTAAGGAAAAAATAGATGAATCCGTAGGCACAGCTAGCCAAATATCAATTCAAGGCAGTAAAACAGATGTAGACATGTCAAAAAAGAAAAAAAAACAATTGCAAAGTTTTGAGCAGCTCAGGTTAAATAAAATGTTATCTACTCAAAATAGGAATGTGACAAAGGAGATGGGAAATCAGACAAGTAAATTAGGTTCTCACTTGAGTGGAAATCAAACAAGTAAATTAGGTTCTCACTTGAGTGGAAATCAAACAAGTAAGTTGGGTTCTCACTTGAGTAGAAATCAAACAAGTAAGTTGGGTTCTCACTTGAGTGGAAATCAAACAAGTAAGTTGGGTTCTCACGTGAGTGGAAATCAAACAAGTAATTTAGGTTCCTACTTGAAGGGAATTCAAAACAATGTCGATGAAAGTTTAAACTGTTCGGAATGTGAACAGATGAAGCAAGACACTGATAAAATAGCCCATCCACTGGGGGAAGCCTGTTCTCTGAAATATCATAGCAATAATGTGATCTACAAAGATGAGGTAGATGCAGAAGGAGACGCATCGAGTAGTTGTAATTATGTTCATAATGAGAAAAATAATTTTTGCGATAAGGAAGGAACCACAACTAGGGATGTCAAAGATAATAAAGAAGAAGAAGAGGAAGAAGAGGAAGAAGAAGAAGAAGAAGAAGGAAAAACAAAACAAAACAAAATGAGTTACTCTGGATTTAAAGGAGAGAGTTTTAGGAAGGATAACAACAGCAATAGGAGTAATTCGTTAAAAACTTCAAAAATATCCACAAATGAAAAATGGAAGAATGTCCCAAGACAGTTACACAACACAAAAGAAAAGTATAAAACTACGCAATGGACAGGTACAGATGCAAGAGGAGGAAGCAAATGGATGAAAAGAAATCACAGCAGTAGTAACAATAGCTCAGTGTCGAATAATAATAAAATTTTTAAAAATATTACCTATAGGAAAAACGAACTAAGTAAAAAGAAGCCAGTTGTTGCTATTTCTAATCATAGATTTAACACACATGGCATAGTTGTAAATGGAAAGGGTGGAGAAAGAATTGGTTTTAATATAGAATCAAAGAATAATGCGACGAAAAGTGGGACGAAAAATGGGACGAAAAATGGGACGAAAAGTGGGACGAAAAGTGGGACGAAAAGTGGGACGAAAAGTGGGACGAAAAATGCGACGAATAGTGCAACGAATAGTGCAACGAATAATGCGACGAAAAATGAAGCAAATAAAGAGAAGGGTAACAATGTACTAATCCAAAAAAGAATTACCCATTTTAATAACTCCAAGAGAGGTACTAGTAATAGTAAGGATAATTACAAAGATATCATAAATGAAGAAATGGAAAAGCACAAAATGAGTCGGAAAAAACAAAATAAAAATATAAAAAGCAATTCCATTCCTCCTAGAAATATGAACAAGAGGATTAGGAGTGGAAATTCAAATAATATATTTTTGAATAAAACCAAAAAGGAGAGCGACCAAGAAGAATGCGACAGGGAAGTAAGACATACAGAAGAAGAGAAACCAGTGGAAAACATATCCTCTGTGTTGGTAAAACGAGGCGATAGTTACGATGAGAATGGGAAGTACTCCAAAAGAAGTAATAGCTATGATGGTAGAGGGGAACGTTCTAAAGGTGGTAGATGTGGTATCGAGAGGCAGGTGGATTCCATAGATGCTATCAGACGTCACGTGAAGGAGAGTTCATCAAAGGGGAATACATCAGGGAATGGTTCAGAAAGGACGATGCTGGGAGAAAAGTCTCAAACAGAAAATTCTAGCACCCCAGCTAGCCATCTTGAGAAGAAGGAAATATCGTACTTTGAGTGGTTGGCCAGAGAAAAAAAAAGAAAAGATAGTGCAGAAAAAGGAGAAGCGCGAGAAGTAACACCCAAAGTTGTGTCAGAAGTAGTGTCAGAAGTAGTGTCAGACGCAGTATCAGACGCAGCACCGGATGAGAAACGAAGAGGTGAAAGGAGAAAGGGAGAATGTGGCAAGGAAAGCATTATGGACGCTCTGGAGGAAGAAGAGTACCATCTGATGCTGCAACCACTAAGCGCATTTAACTTGAAACAAAATGAAATAAAATATGAACAAGATGATTTTGTAGTAGATAAGAACCCAATAGGAAATGGCAGAACAGGGCTAGTTTTTAAAGCCATCATAAAAAATGAAAATGAGTATGTTGCATTAAAAGTAATGGCAAAGGATACCATCTCATCATTAAATATCGAAAGACAAGTATTAAAAGAAATAATAATTCAGGCTAGCTTAAATCATATGAACATTTTGCAATTGATAGCATATTTTGAAGATAGAACCCGTTTGTTCCTGATCCTAGAATTAGCAAATGGTGGATCAATCAGAAATAAAATGAAATTAGATGCACAACCTTTGAAAGAAGAACAAGTAGCTTTATATGTGTATCAAATTGCAGATGCACTAGCTTACCTACACAAATATAATATCATACATAGAGATTTAAAACCAGATAACATATTACTTCATTACACTCATGAATATAGAAATAAAAATGTATACAAATATGGAATTGTAAAAATCGCAGATTTCGGGTTCTCTTGCCAATTGAAAAATAAAAGACAGAAGAGAAGCACATTTTGTGGTACTCTTGATTATATGCCACCAGAAATTATCAACCAGATACCTTACGATTGCAATGTCGATTTGTGGTGTTTGGGAATTGTCATCTTTGAGCTCCTCGTCGGATTTCCTCCATTTACAGACGATACACAGGTGCATGTGGGGGACGTCCGGGAACGATGCCACGCCTCTTTTTGAGGGATCACCATATGTATACACACGCACATACATACGTACATAAATGTACATGCATGCATCCCCGTTTGCACATTGTTTCCCCTTGTTTTCAAAACGTAGGAACGCATATTCAACCAAATTAAAGAATTGAATTTTCACTTCCCGAAGGCAATTTCTTTGCAGGCGCGAGATCTCATACTGAAGGTGAGTTATGTTCCGTTTAGAGGCATTTCCTTTTTCTTTTTTTTTTTTTTTTTTTTTTTTTTTTTTTTTTTCATGTCTTTGGTCCATTTTTGCTTATGTAGCCTCCACAAGCATTTACATATACATGCATGTATAGATCTCTATACCTTCACAAGCTCGTTTACGTATTTCTTATACCTCCGTACGTTCATATATGCACTTCTTACACCTCCGTACGTTCACATATGCACTTCTTACACCTCCGTACGTTCATATATGCACTTCTTACACCTCCTTACGTTCACATATGCACTTTTTACACCTCCGTACGTTCATATATGCACTTCTTACACCTCCGTACGTTCATATATGCACTTCTTACACCTCCGTACGTTCATATATGCACTTCTTACACCTCCGTACGTTCATATATGCACTTCTTACACCTCCGTACGTTCATATATGCACTTCTTACACCTCCGTACGTTCATATATGCACTTCTGTTTTAATTTTTCAATGTTTCTTTCCACGGGACCGTGAACTCTCAGCTATGTAGTAGAACGGCAGAAGAACGGATCTCTGCAGAAGATGTGAAATCACATCCATGGGTGAAGCAGTTCCTGTAGAATTATGGTTTTATTTGTTTATCTATGAGAAATCAACATTCCATTAGTAATTAACACTTGTGTGCGAATGTTTCCAATATTTTGAAGAATATAATGTTCGTTCTGGATTCACTCCGATAATTAACACAACTTTACCGTTCAGTTTTTTTCCACATAGATATATGTTTTTACACTTTGGTCCCTACCTAGATTTTTCGATTAACTGCGTTTGTTCATTTATTCTTTTGCTCATTCGTTTGGTTATTTATTTTTTTTATTTTTATTTTTCTGTATTTTTCTGTATTTTTCTGTATTTTTCTGTATTTTTCTATATTTTTCTTTCTTTTTCTTTATTTTATTTTTTTTTTTTTTTTTGTACATACACATAATTTCCTTTACATAGGAAAGTTTTGACATTTTTAAGGACCAAATTTTTTTTTTTTTTTTTTCCTTCCTTTTTTTACATCTATTTATTAAACGAGCATATTTTACATGTCTCAAAGAACTACAACACGAGATTAACCCTTTTGCAGTTTTTTTGAATTTTATTATTTTATTATTATATTATTATATTATTTTATTATTTCATTATTATTTATTATTATTTTTTATTATTTATTATTATTTTTTATTATTTATTATTATTTTTTATTATTTTTTATTATTTTTTATTATTTATTATTATTTTTTTTTTTTTCTCAAATCTTAAAAATGAAACGACATCATCCATTCCACTTTTTTCTCATTTTTTTACTTGTAAACTGTGCAAGGGGAAAACTGACAAATGACGACAGTGTCGCTAGTTCACAATCTCGCGATTTTGGAAAAGATATGGACGAACTAGATTTGAGTGGTTTAGAAAATGATATTGAAAGTGAGTTCTTATTGTAACACTGTCTTTAGTGTTAAATGAGTGCATTAGAAGTGTTCTTTTTTTTTTTTCCCTTTTTTGTTTTGCCTTGATAAATTAAGGAATACGCAATTTATAGAAAGTTTTCAATATGTATGAATCCATTATGTAATTACTCTTTCCTCCAAAAGATGTTTGCACTTCTTATACCTACTAAAAATGGATTTTTGTGTAGATATTGAGGAAATCGCTTACAGTGATAGGAACTACCAGTTTGTAACTCAAATGTATGTTTATGTTCGTGTGGATACAAAATATGTAAGATTAATTTGCACTTTCCCCCACCCACACATACACACATGAGAGCCGTTTGCATGTTTTTCATTTTCTGTCTGTATGTCTGATTCTTTGTTTGTCTATTTCTTTGCTTGTTTGTTGCAATTTTGTCTGCATGTATGTTTTCTTGCTTGCTTTTCTGTGGAGGTATCTTTTCCGTTAGGGGAGGATGCACATTCTTGATTCGAATTTGTCCATTTGTAGAGACAAAGATACAATAGAATAGCAACTTTAAGAAATATAATAATTTAATTTACACTTTGTACAAAAAAAAAAAAAAAAAAAAAAAAAAAAATTCCTTCAAATCACATTACAGAAAAAATATTTGAATCACCTTCAACTCATAAGCCTTGGAGAGAAATACATGACTCTACTACAAAATGCAATGATGCATGTCCAAATTAAAAAGACAGGAGTTGGAGTATTTACATGTTTTTATCAAGACAAAGGTAAAAACCGTGTGTAATGAAGTAATACCTCCTGACATATTTTTCCTTCCAAGTCCCTCGTGCTTTCTATATCAGTATACGTTTGTGTACTTATGTTTATTAGTGCTTACGTATGTTGTGTATCTTCACATCTATTTCCAACTCTCTCCTCCACCCACCACCCACCCTCCCTATTGGCAGCCATTAAGGAAAACTTAGTTACATATTTCTTATTGCAGAAAGAAGTGGATTTTGTTGAAGTTGGGTTTGACACAAAATTCCCAGGTTTGTACCTCCACATGGTTGCACAGATGCACATTTGTCTGGATACATTTTTATTTATACCTATTTGTTCGTTCACCAGAGTGCATATTTCCTGATTCACTCATTTTATGGTTTCCATATTTACTGATTTGCACTTTTGTATTTTGCTTTTGCATGGCAAAGAAGGAAGAGACTCTCCGATCACTGATGCGGACAGAAGGATGGCATTGCAGGGCCAAACAAATGACGAGTTGTGAGTTAAGGGAAAAAAAAGAAAAAAAAACGAAAAAGAAAAAGAAGCTACATCAGAAGTTGTCAGATGTCAGAAGTTGTGTAATAACTTAATAATCCCTTTTTTTTTTTTTTTTTTTTTCTTTTTTTATGTGTATTCAAATGGGGAATTTTACATACCCCTTCCTTCATTTTTAAAAAAATAAACACATGTTATATAAAAAAAGAAAAATTAACAAACATGGATTAATGAGTGCAGATTAATGGATGCAGATTTATGGATGCAGATTTATGGATGCAGATTTATGGATGCAGATTTATGGATGCAGATTAATGGGTAAGGATTATCGAACAAAAGGGAAAAATGTTCCTACAACTTGCAAACAGTCTTTATATATATATTATGTCTTCAAATGGACAGCATGAATTGATTTACTCAGCTAGGGTTCACTTTCATTCGATCCACATTGGACTCGTTAATCTGGTGGGAAGAAAAGATGTGTGTACATATTTACATTTCCATGGAATGATAATCTAAATATGTTTTTGTCAAGGATGTTTATTCACTTATGTCTTACGAACACAAAAAAAAAAAACACACACATGGGGGTAGGCCCTGAAATGTGGTTGTACGCAAGATGTACACAAAATAAATATTTTCATTTTAATCACAAACCATGAAAGCTGGAATTTGTAAATATCCACATGAACAACATATTCCACTCCATGACCATTTTCCTAATTTTGCGTTGCACTGAAAATGGTGAAAATAGGAAGAACAATGAGATCGAGGGGAGAAAAAAAAAAAAAAAAAAAAAAAAAAAAAAAAAAAAAAAAACAAATCATCTGTATGTATGTATTCAATTCTGTAAGAGAAAAGTACACTTGTATTCATATTCAGATATATCCAATGTCCACTGTTCAAATGCATAAAATATACATGAACAAATAAATATGATATATAGACTCCTACGATTAAAAACAAGTCATAAGTATAAGTTATGAGACATGTGTATTACATTTTTTTGCGGACAATTCAATACTCCTTTCATTTTGCTCTCAGTTAATAGCCACTCCTTCTTCTCGATAAAAATACTCGTGCAAGAACTTCCGTACTGTTTGAAGAAGAGAAAAAAAAAAAAAAAAAAAAAAACATGACAAGTGTGACAGCATGACCAGGGTAGCAACAAGACCAGGGTAGCAACAAGACCAATGTGGAAACATGACGACGTGGCAAAAGCATAGGGAGTATATATCACGAACCGCATGAAGGTGCATGGGCAATTCACTCCCGTTTTGTTCATATCTTACATTTTTCTTTATCTTGCAGTTTTTCAAATCGTGCTGTATAATGTCGTTGTCTGTGAAGAGGGTGAATCTGCAAAATCTAAGAAATGGAAGTTATATACATATGTATATACAAACATGTCCATTTTTGTGAAAAAAAAAAAATAAAATAAAATAATTGCGACACAGTGCAGGATAGTGAAATATATATATATATATGAAAACCCATCTCCAGTAGAAAAAAATAAATGAACGAGTGCATTATCTTGTAAAAGTTGGTATTTGTTTCAAAGAACCACTAAGTGGTATATGCCAGGAGCACACTCATGCTAACTTACTTGCATCTAAACTTGTACGTTGCATCTGGTGCATTTTTCAGGTTCAAGCATTTAAGCTGCTCTAGATATGCGCGACCACATTTTATCTCTTCATAGATGCGATGGAATTCGTTAGGTCCCTTTAAAAAAAAAAAAAAAAAACGAAGATGAATAGAGATGCTAATTCAGATGGAAAAGTTGAACGTAGGAAAAATTAAAAGGGGCACGATAGCCACAAAAACATGGAAAAAAAAATGGTGAAAAAAAATGGAGAAAAAAAATGGTAAAAAAAAATGGAGAAAAAAAATGGTAAAAAAAAATGGTAAAAAAAAGTGGTAAAAAAAAATGGTAAAAAAAAATGGTAAAAAAAAATGGTAAAAAAAAGTGGTAAAAAAAAATGGTAAAAAAAAATGGTAAAAAAAAATGGTAAAAAAAAAATGGTAAAAAAAAATGGTAAAAAAAAATTGTTGAAAATGTGGTAGAAAATAAGACAAAAGTGGAGAAAACAAAAAGATAGTACTACAATAAACGCAGAAACACAAAGCACACCATAAACAAAAATTACGAAGGAGCCAACGCACTCGTGATCTCATTTTTGTTATTCCACTTTTTTTGTCGTTACATCCGTTGAATAGTTCATCTTCTCGTACAGTAGGAGTTGCCTGTAAAAATTTTCATTTGGATGTGCAAAAGGATATCGGGACTTGAGGGTCGCGAAATTGTCAGCAATCGTTTTTCCATTTTTCTTAGAAATATAAGACAATATTATGGATGAACATCTGGAAATGCCTGCCATACAATGAACTAACACATTCTTATTATCCTTGATTATATCATCTATAAAGGAATGAGCATGGTGTACATGTTTAAGTATGTTTTCATCAAAAGTATCCAATATGTCTAAATACATATGTTTCATTTTGTATACATTATTTGGTGATATGGTTTTGTTTTTTTCCACTCTTAAGGTTTTATTCAATTCACACACTGTTTGTATTTTCCCTTGTTCTATTTGTTTATTCGAGTATTTTTTTTTGCAATCTTGCCCTTGTAGAAGTGTCTTTTCAGTTTCTACATCATGTATTTCTAAATGCATTTCTAAATTTTCAGAGCTTTGGGAAGTATTATTACATGAGTATTCTTCTCTCTCCTTTCGATTAGAACCCATTTTTTCAGATACAATATGTTTATCATCCATGCTACTACTTCTATGTGTCATTTCCTTCTTTTCGCTTTCATTTGATTGTTGTGTATTATCTGCATCTAGGGGGGTAGTATGTAGTGAAGTGCCTTTTGTGGGTTCTGTCTGTTCACCACAAATATTGTTTTTTGTCGTTTCAGTCAATGATGACATGCTCTCATTTTGAAATGTTCCAAAACAATCAACTTCGACATCATCGGGCAATAGCACCATTCCTTTTATATAATCATCGATTCTATCTTTGGAAAGTTTTTTCTCTATAACTTCGTATGGATATATCACATGATCATAGTGTGCATATGGTTTTGAAAATATATCGTCGCAATTCTGTTCTAGATAGCACTCTTTAGATGTATCACCATTTTCTTCTATGGCTTCTTCGACTCTGTTCCTAGATATGTCTATGTTTGTGTACATGTTAGAAGTACAATAACTTCCTGCTTCAACAGAATCTTTAAAAGTTTTTCCTGAAGGTGATACTCCTTGTTGCACATGCAACAAACCACACTTCTTTACATCTCTAGGAAGTTCCTTTTTGCAATTTAGAAATTTATCTTTATAAAAAATTTTTCCATTTTCCTTAGGGTTATGGTAACACCATTCGATGCTCATGCATCTGAAGCAAGTCAGAACCCCCCCGATGTTCAGGTTAATTAAATGATAAATGTCGTTAGCATTGTAAACATTACTAATGTATATGTTATCAAATACTTTCACAATCATCTTTGCACATTGATTTAATTAAATATGTGTTTTTTTTTTTTTTTTTTTTTTTGCTGTGTGTGTTCTTTAACTATGCCACAAATGCATTCATACGTAGAAGTGTATGTTTTTGTGCACATATTTTAGTGATATTTCCTGCTGACATGGGGGGTCAGGTGAATTATTCCCAAGACTTTTCTTCTCTTCTTCTCTCTTTTCTAGTGAACTTTGCTGAAGGAGGTAAAAGCGTCCTTACGAATTGACTGAAAAAAGGAGAAAAAAAAAAAACTGACGATTTTCCAATCGTTGCTTCGTTAATCTGGATGCTGCGCTAAGAGCGCGTTTCAACTTTTGGCACTTGGTAGAGACATATGGATGTTCATTCGAAGGGAACACACATGTACAATGTGTTTGTAGCGTGCCTGTAGTTTGCAACATGTTTGTAGTGTGCACATAGTTCATAACTCATTTGTAACACATCCAGAACAGTACGTGTCACGACGTGAGGCTAGTTTCTCCTACCCACCCAACATCAATTGAAAATTTCGATAGGTCAAGCAAATGTAAAGTTTCACCCTTCACAGGAATTGAAAAAGTAGTATGAGTAAAAAATATGCACAAAATAACTACACCCTGAATTTTTTTCCTAGGATACTTCTATTTCTAGTAAAATTTCCTCTTTAATATAACATAACAAAATTGAGACGATAAATTTGAGCTATGTGTTGAAGCGTATATGTATAATGATGCACCTTATTCTCAATCTGATATTTTTTTTTTTTTTTTTTTTTTTCCTTTTTGCATACTTTTTTCTACATTTTTGAAATCGTTTTTTTTTTTTTTTTTTTTTTTTTTTTTTTTTTTTTTTTTTTTTTTTTTTTTTTTTTTTTTTTTTTTTTTTTTTTTTTTTTTTTTTTTTTTTTTTTTTTTTTTTTTTTTTTTTTTTATTTTTTTTTTTTTTTTTTTTTTTTCCCTTGTTTCATACTTTTTTCTCCTTTTATGGATAGAGATTGTATATACCATAATTTGCTTTTTAATTATTTTTTTGGAGAAAATGTTTTTTTTTTTTACATTATTACTTGAAGAGTTTATAACTTTCATTGTTAAATTTTTATGATTTTATTTTACAAGTGCCAAATTCTTTTCCTTAACTTGTTCTTCAGTTTGAGTTATGCTTACTCTTCAGCGTGAACCCTTATTTAAGTGTTAATTTTTTTTTCTCTCTTTTTCCTTCTTGAAACGTGCAACAAACGAGAGGAATAAATGTAACATTATATATATATATATATATATATCCCTTTTTGCAGGACTGCTAAGCTCCTCATGCTTTATTTACTTGGTGTTCCCACGTGAATAGTATATTATAATGTGGTAGTAACTTGAGATGTTGCTTCGTTTGCAAATGTGCTACATAATAAAAAAGGTGTGTTAATTCTTGGATGACGCTATTCTTTTACTAGCATATGAACAGAAATAAAAATATACATAATTATATATTTTTTTTCACAAACTCTTCACATCTGCATACTTCTGTAGTTACATATAATACTAGCACGACATATGAGGTGTTCATATAATTTATGACTCCCCCCCCCCCCCCCATCTGAGCAAAGCCCCCCATCTGAGCAAAGTACCAAGTGGTACTGGAAATTTTTATATACTCCATTTGAAAGAATAGCAATTCTGTGTGGGATTGTAAAAAAAAAAAAAAAAAAAGGAAAAAGATTTCCATCTGAACCGTACATCTACATGTACCAATTTAATTATAACAACGAGAAATTTTTTAGCAAAGAAAATTAAAGTGCATTGGAGATATTTTCCAGTTGAGAGAGAGGATAAAATTGGAATGTTGTGAAGCGTGCGCATGTTTGTGCATGTATTTTTGTGGGAGTGTATGGGAAAATCCTTACAAGGTAGGAAAAACCAGGAAGACAGCTAGCCAAACAAGTAATCCATAGAGGTTATTCAGACATATTTTTCAGAGAAGGGCAGTAACTGATCTTTGTTCGTTATCATTCCTTTTGTTTTATTTCACCTCCCATTTTAGCACACGTGACTCCGGAGAAGGGACATCTAATGGGGGGCAGTAGAAGAAACGAATATGACACAGAGAAAAAGGAAGGAATGAAAAAGGGCAATTTTGGAAGTGAAGAAATGAATGGAGATATGAGAGGTGGATTAGTAGGAGGAGGTGGAGGTATTCAATATGATTTAGAAATTGAACCCATTTTGAACGATGAGGATTCGATGAATCAGATGCATGGTAAACGAGATGGACATAACAATGTAAACATTAACAAATTAAAAAATGAAATTATTCAAAATGATCTGTTAAGTAATGAAGAAATAGATGATCAGAGTCTAGGATTGGTAAAAGATAAATCTATAAAAAGACGAGAAAATGAATTTCAAAGAAAAAAATATGAATACATGCTATCTCCAGAAAGGGCTGATCCCTTTGCTGAGAAGAGTCCATCTCCAGGAGAGAGAACATATGCAGATGTTATGATGGATATTAATAATGAAAATCACAAATTGAAGCTTATAAATAATGTTACTAGCGGTGGTACATCATCCTCGGCTAGCCAAACTAAAAATAGGAAACTGAGGTGGAGTGTTGTGGAAAATGATTCCACAGATAAACAACGTGCAGATCCTGCACTACTAGGATCTTCCACATCTATCACGTCAAACAAAACTACAGAAGCAAGCAAAAAGGATCATGCTAAAAGTAAATGGGATTTTGTAAGCGAAGAGGAAAATAAATCCTCGAGCTTTGGATACATGCCAACTCCTGCTCCATCCAAATGGGTTGACACTCCTTTTATAATAAGTGGTTCTGTGACGTCCAGTGCAGCAACAAACACTGAGATTGCAAAGGAGGTTGCAAAGGAGGTTGCAGCTGGGGTAGGAACTTCCTCCTCTATGGCAGCTACCCCAAGTGGTAATATGAAAAAGAAAAGAATTTCGAGATGGGACAAAGTGGGTGAAGGTATAAATGCATCAACAGCAGATCATGCTGCACATCTTGATATGATGAAAACACCAAAGGCGTCCATGGTGGTGGATTCAATTGGAAGTGCTGCTGCCTCTGGATCAACCAGCTCTATGTTGAAAACACCATATCTTATGATACCCGGAACAGGAAATTTTATTAACACGCCATTTGTAATGAATCCAATTGGTAATAATGTGGTGAATGGGAAAATGTTCAACACTCCTATGACCCCTGGATTAGCTTCTATAGCTACTGATTCGATCATTAAAATGAAAATAAGGAATGAAATGGAAATCAGAAATAGACCGTTAACTGATGAGGATTTGAATGAGCTATTACCATCTGAAGGATATGAGATTGTGAAGCCACCAGAGGAATATGAAGCGATAAGGAAAAATAAATTGAAACAGTTTTTTAAAAATACTGTTAGTAGTACTACTAGTGTAGCAACTCCACTTGCATTTATTGGTGGCAGCGTACCACTTGGAATGACAGGTTCACTTGCAAATGATGGAAGTACAAATCTGAAGATTCCATTGATGAGTGGGCTAGTTAGTAGAGCTCCTGTCACAAATCAAGATGATGAAGGAAATGAAAATACAGGATTACAAACTCCATACATAAATAACAATTTGCTGCAGAGTACATTAATTAGTGGAACACCATTTTATGATATTCCAACAGCGAACAATAACATGTTGAAAGAAATAGAGGGAGATCCTAATTTGCTTCTACAAAACAAACAATTTGAAATTAATAACCCACAATTGTTAAGTGAGTTAAAATATGTACAATTAAAAAATGAAGACTTCATATATTTTAATAAATTATTTCAAAATGTAGATGAAAGTGATTTATCACAAGATGAACTGAAAGAACGTAAGTTTATGATACTTTTATTAAAGATAAAAAATGGAACCCCTTCCATAAGACGTGCAGCATTAAGAAGTATAACAGATAAGGTAAAAGAATTAGGTCCTGATATTTTATTCAATTTGATTTTACCATTAATGATGCAAAACACTTTGGAAGATCAAGAAAGACATTTATTGGTAAAAGTGATTGATAGAATTTTATTCAAGTTGGATGATTTAGTAAGACCTTATGTTCATAAAATTTTGGTTGTCATTGAACCTTTGTTAATTGATGAAGATTATTATGCAAGAGTAGAAGGTAGAGAAATTATTAGTAATCTAGCAAAAGCAGCTGGTCTTGCTACAATGATTGGAATAATGAGACCAGATATTGATCACCCAGATGAGTATGTACGTAATACTACTGCAAGAGCATTTGCTGTTGTTGCTTCAGCACTTGGTATTCCATCTTTAATTTTATTTTTAAAAGCTGTTTGTCAATCAAAGAAAAATTGGGAAGCTAGACATACAGGAATTAAAATTGTTCAGCAAATTGCAATTCTTATGGGATGTGCTGTTTTGCCACATCTAAAACAACTTGTTTCAATTGTATCTCATGGTTTACATGATGATCAACAGAAAGTGAAAACAATTACTGCATTAGCTATAGCTGCTTTAGCTGAAGCAGCAGCACCATATGGAATTGAAGCATTTGATTCTGTTTTGAGACCACTATGGAAAGGTATAACAGAACACAGAGGTAAAGTTTTAGCAGCATTTTTAAAAGCTATTGGATTAATTATTCCACTTATGGATCCATATCATGCAAACTATTACACAAAAGAAGTGATGATAATTCTTATTAACGAGTTTAATACTCCTGATGAAGAGATGAAAAAGATTGTTCTTAAATGTGTTAAGCAATGTATACAAACAGAAGGTATTGATAAAGATTACATCAACCAAGAAGTGGTGAACCCATTTTTTGAAAAATTTTGGGTTCTAAGAAGTAGTGGTGATAAAAGAAATTTACATCTAATAGTAGAAACTACTGTAGAAATCGCAAACAAAATTGGAGGAGCACTTGTCATAGCTAGACTTGTAGATGATTTAAAAGATCCTTCAGAACAATTCAGAAAAATGGTCATGCAAACAATTCAAAGCATTGTAAATAATCAAGGTGTAGATGACATTGATCAAAAATTAGAAGAACAACTTATTGATGGAATTCTATACGCATTTCAAGAACAAGCATCTGATGATTATTACATTTTGTTAAATTCTTTTGATACAATTGTAAACAAATTGCAACTACGAATGAAACCATATTTACCTCAAATTGCTGGTATAATAAGATGGAGATTGAATACACCTTTACCCAAAATAAGACAACAAAGTGCAGAACTTATTTCTAGAATTGCTAACCTTATGAATATATGTCAAGAACATCAAATGTTAGGTCATTTAGCTTTATACCTTTATGAATATTTAGGAGAAGAATATCCAGAAGTGTTAGGAAATATTATAGGTGCTCTTAAATCCATTGTAGTTGTTTTGGGTGTCCAGAATATGACGCCACCGATAAAGGATCTTTTACCAAGAATAACACCAATTTTAAAAAATAGACATGAAAAAGTACAAGAAAATGTTATAGATTTGTTGGGTATAATTGCTGACAAGGGAGGAGATTTAGTTTCTCCAAAAGAATGGGATCGTATATGTTTCGATTTAATTGAATTATTAAAATCTAATAAAAAATTGATTAGACGTGCAACAATTCAGACCTTTGGATATATAGCTCGTACAATTGGGCCATTTGAAGTTTTAACTGTTCTTTTAAATAATTTACGGGTTCAGGAAAGACAACTCAGAGTATGTACCACGGTTGCTATTGCTATTGTAGCTGATACATGTCTTCCATATTCAGTATTAGCAGCACTTATGAATGAATATAAAACTCAAGATCTTAATGTTCAAAATGGTGTACTCAAAGCTTTATCATTTATGTTTGAATATATAGGAGAAATAGCTAAAGATTATGTATATGCAGTTGTGCCACTTCTAGAACATGCTCTAATGGATAGAGATTTGGTTCATAGACAAATAGCTACTTGGGCTTGTAAGCACCTAGCATTAGGTTGTTTTGGCTTAAATCGTGAAGATGCACTCATCCACTTGTTAAATTATGTGTGGCCAAATATTTTTGAAACTTCTCCACATTTAATCCAAGCTGTCATTGATTCCCTTGACGGATTCAGAGTTGCTTTGGGACCTGCCATTATCTTTCAATACCTTGTTCAGGGAATATTTCATCCATCAAGAAAAGTTAGAGAAATATATTGGAAAATATATAACAATGTATACATTGGTCATCAAGATAGTCTCATCCCAATATACCCTCCTTTTGAGAGGTTGAACGATAGCAATTTTCTGAGGGATGAATTACGATACACGTTGTAGGAAATTTAATTGTGTGCATTAGAACAGACGTATCCAGATGTAACTCAGTGCAGTGGTGGTGGTGGTAATTCTTGGCCTACATACATATATATATATATATATGAAGATATGTTAATATGTGCTTTCTTCGCGGATAGAGAAACAAAGACAGGTAATGCTTCTTTGAGCCTCTGTCTTGCTTGTAAAAATATCTTCCTGAACACCACAAGCGTAGTATCTTTTGGAAGGGTAAACCGTTCAGATTTCCCCTTGTTTATTTTTACCATCTTTTTTTTTTTTGTATCTCTTGTTTCAGCTGCTTTACTCGCGTGAGTAGGAAAGTGGCACGCATGCATATGTGCGCATAGATATATGGTACTCATGCATATATATTATTTTGAATGAGATAGGTTACACCCGTTTGTTGTCATCGCTGCCGTCACGACCATTAAGGCGTTTCTTTTTCTTCGACCCATGATCAAAACAAAGAACCGTTCGTACGTATCCGGTATTATGTCTAAGTCTGATTCGTTGATCCTTTAATTTTGAGGCCCATATTTTTATGGGGAATTTTTTTTTTTTTTTTTTTTTTTTTTTTATATATTGCTTTCCAGTTGCAAACATGTAAAAAGTTTTATATTTTAACGGTGTTGAAAAAATGGATTTTTTTTTTTTTTTTTTTTTTTTTTAATTTTTTTGTTTATCGATGGAAATTTCCCAGTGCATAGTGATTGCTTTTCCTCAACTTGATGAGTGAGTTGCTTTTGTAAGTACAAATTGGTTAGTACAACAAGACAAACGTGTAAATGGATGTAGTGATGGCTAAACTGCTTATCATGATAGAGGTTTTTTTTTTTTTTTTTTTTTTTTTTTCTGGCCCCTCGAATCTATTTTCTGGTATGTAATATATATATATATATATGTATATGCACGAAACTAGAATGGACATCTTTCAG
Organism: Plasmodium gonderi; assembly: GCF_002157705.1. Taxonomy (NCBI): domain Eukaryota; phylum Apicomplexa; class Aconoidasida; order Haemosporida; family Plasmodiidae; genus Plasmodium; species Plasmodium gonderi. The sequence continues at coordinate 1,493,251 of NW_021628933.1, forward strand.
TCTTGGAACTCCACTCGATGTGACTTCAAATTCTGGAAGTTCCCGCGGTATTGGTTATTTCTATTTTTAACTAACGGTGATAGGCATTTTTTCGGCGGATCATATCCTTCGATTTTCAGCGGGGGAATTTTCACCTGCGTTAGGGGTTTGTGTGGCGGTTGTTCAAAATGGGATGTTAAAAAGTGGGTCATGAGAATTGGTTGGTTAAGTGGCTGCCAAAATGGATGCTCAAGGGGCTACTGAATTGGCCAAACTAACTGCTATATATTTTGGTTAAGCGGGTTAACTGGTTTGCCTAGCACGTACCTGACCCTTGTCCCATATCAAGGTACCCTTCTTTATGGCCTTTATGTACCTTTTCCGAATTGGCAGACGATTGTAAAACTGCTGTAGAATTGATACTGAGTTGATGTGGCTCTTGTGTCTCTTCTGGCTCAGAAGGCTTGGGTAACATATACTTCTTCCCACCTTGAAAATGAAGAATTTTAGCATGTTCATAATTTGAAATGTTCGATAGAAGTGGGGTGTATAATTCAAGGATGAGCTATTCAGAGGGGAAGGGATGGTGGGGTATACACAACGTATGAATGTGCATGTATATTACATATACATGTATATGTATATGTTTCTACTTTTTTTTTTTTTTTTTTTTTTTTTTTTTTGCAGAACTCGGTTTGTACTAATAGCTATATAGTTCAACCCTTCTTTCCGCTTCGCTAGCTTTTCTCTCCAGTAATTTGCACTTTGCGCTACACAACATTTTGCATTTCAAGTTTTCCAAATCGTTGAAGCAGCTACTCCGGGTGTGAGAGAAACGTAAAAAAAAAAAAATAAATAATAAAATAAATAAATAAATAAATAATAAAATAAATAAATAAATAAATAATAAAATAAATAAATAAATATATAAATATGTGTATATACATCCATACGTTTGCACACATATACGTATATACATATATATATGTATATATTTTTCACCCTTAAGCATATCACTTTGCAATGAGCCTGTCACACCTTCTCTCTCCTGTATGTGCACCCACGAACGCTTAATCCGTAAGCATGCTTTGCTTTAGTAATTATACCTTTCAACGCTTTGGAGTTTTTCTACCGAAAAGTACAAATGTTGGCATTCACATATGATGACTTGTTCTCATGTACTTGTGCACAGAAAATATGTCCACGTGGCAGAATTTCCCCTGACTTAAGAAGGGTTACACAGAAAACTGACACGACAAAAAAAAAAAAAACATGGTACTACGGTAATGCTATTTTTTAACTTTTCTAATTACGAAAGATCAAAAGGGAAATTTTCTTCTAATCAGAGAATTTGTAAGAAAAATGTGATTTTATTAAATACCTTTCTCAAAAAAATAACATGAAAATAAGTAAATAAATGCACCTTTTCCCATACCCCCCACACCCCTTTTATTTTATTTTATTTTTTTTTTTTTCAAAAATGAACAAAAGTAGACCTCTTACGAGGCAATCTTTTTGTTCGTCACAACTGAGTTAAATCTATCTTTTCTTTTTTTTTTTTTTTTTTTTTTAATTTCCTTTTTTTGAAGTACTAATTTTGAAAAATGCAATTTCATGTATTTACATGAAAGAGGTCTTAAACGGATTTATTACACTTATCTATACGACCTCATAAATGGGAAAAGTAATTATTTCGGGAAAAAAAAAAAAAAAAAATAAAGAATTAGCAAAAGGGGCTCATATATAGTGTATCAAATGGAGTATATACCACCAAATGGAACATAACCATTTGATGAAATGACGATAAATAGAAAACATATGAAATTGATATTCAAATGAACGTCGAAACTGCAAAAGTGTGTAAACGTAAAAACATATAATAAATGTTAGACGTGTCGATCCCGTCTTATGTTATCTGTTCATCATTTGATATATGCCATATATATATATATATATAGTAAACTTTTTTAAATATCCCAAATAATAGTTCACATGTATAAGCCTCACCAAAAAAAAAAAAAAAAAAAAAAAACAGTGTGGTGTTCCATGGGGATTGGGAAATGGCTTAATTATTTATTTCTGTTTGAAATGGAGCTTCTGCTGACGATGCTTACTAAAGATAAGGATATGTGTATGCATAAATGTGCATAAATGTGCATAAACGTACAGAACATACATAAAAAAAAACACATGCCAACGTGAAATTAGGGGGGGTAGGAGGGGAGGGTTTGCTTTTTCGCGCCATTCCAAAGAAACCCAGGAGAAGAGAATTTGAACCCTTACAAAGCATTCCGTGTCTCCATCCTATATCCACCCTTAGGTAAGTTTGCCCTCAGTTTTAATATATGTAACTTTTTTTCCAAGGCCTCTATTCTTTTCTTGTTTAACATTGCTTCGTTGTGCAGTTGTGAATATGTCACGACGAGGTGATTCCTAATATCGTCTTCGTTATGGAGACTCGGTTTTCTAAGATGCTGCGTGAGGAGGGGAGGAAAAGAAATATATACATAGGGATATACATAAGTAGGATAGCGCGAACGGAATTACATGAACGAGATCACGAGCACATGATTACGCGATTACACGATTACGCCCCTTGAGTTTACACGCATGGATATATATAGACATACACACAGGGCGCGACGTCATCAGTGGACCTTGCCATGGAACAGTAATTCTCTGAAATTACACTTTTCACTCGAGACATATAAACACTTCTTCAGTTAGATGCTAAAAGCGTGTTTTTTTTTTTTTTTTTTTTTTTTTTTTTTTTTCCCTAATTCCGTCTTTCACCATTCTGATGTGTTTTTCTTCCACTTGGGTTCCGGCTAGCTTACCATTGGTACCAGGTTATGAATCCAAAATCGGTTGTCCGGGTTCTCGTATTTTCTTTCAAATTTGGAAGTCAGATTCTGGGCCTTGAAGCTCGCATCTGCACATTTATTTTTTAAGCTTGTTAGAAGCTCGGAAATTTGACCAACATGATCGTATTCACTTTCGAAAGCATTTACTTTTTTAATGTTTCGCTTGTCCCCCGAGTATTTCAAGTCCGAGTGATACTTTTCCCTTTTATCTCTGGATCGATGGATACCCTCTGCGTAGTAATAGTCAGGTGATATAGTTTGATATGAAAAAGAGCTAGAATTATTTAACTCATCATTATAATGCAGAAAAGGGAGTCTTTGAGGTAATTCCCTCTTTTTATAACAATATTTTGTTTGAACAGAGTCAGAAATGTTTTTTTCGCCATATTTTAAAATGTTTATTCTTTCTTCTATATCGTAATGATCCAAGGAATAAACGTTGGAATAGTAGGACAGTAGGCTGCTCTTTATATCATCTATGTTGACTTTTATTTCTCCTATTCTTGGTTGGTGTAAGTTTAACTTTGATTCTGATGGATTTTTCCCCTTACAATGGGATGTGCTTGGATTGCTTTTTTGGTTACCATCACGTATAGTTACGTTCCCTCCATAATTAGCAGCATAAATAGAGTCCCTGTTTTTATCTTTTTCATTGACTTCATTAGCTTCACCCACTTCATTGACTTCACCCACTTCATTAGCTTCACCTGCTTCATTGTGTCCGCTTTTTTTTTCACAAAAATGGGAGTGATTTCGCCTAATCGAATACGAGCTTTTCGCCTCCGGGGGTGGAGGTGACACAGGCACAAAATCGCGCACATCCACATTAAACAATTCCCTTTGCATTTCCTTAACATTCTGAGAACTTCTTAACACATTTCTTAGCATTTCATTTTGAAAAATTAATTCCTTTTCCATTCCTAATTGGTTGAGATTGAGAACGTTTCTTGTATGTGTTTTATTCTTATGATCGTTGTCACCTTCGATCTTAGTTAAACTTTCGTACGGGAATATGTCTTCCCTCACTTGACCACGAAACTCTGCACTCTGTAATTCGTGTGTTTCATGGTTTGGGGAATGGTCATATTCATACGTGCTCTCGCAGGCCGTGTTTTCGTTTGTCTGCAAAGTTGGGGGAAAGTTTTGGGGGGGTTCCCACAATTTCGCACTTATGCTGTTACGCGTTTATGCAGTTAAGCAGTTATGTAGTTGTGCAATTGAGCAGTTGCGCGTTTTTCCGCATTTTTGATATTTTCAACACATTCGGCACGCCTTGCACTGGTCAGGTAACTTTTGCCATTCTTTTGCGCCCACCTGTAGATAATTCCAGTTTGCACACTTCGAGAATTCATTCAGTTGATTTTTGTTCTTTATACTGAACTCTGCTGAAGGATCAATCACTTCGAAATGTTCGTTCTCACGTGTAATTCCCTGCAAAATGTACAATGTTGGAATGCCTATTTTTCAGAAATGTCCCTTAAGAGTGTTGCATAACTATATGTGCGTTCATGCAAAATAGACAATACTCAGGGGTAATGTGCAGCTATTTTTTTTTTTTTTTTTTTTTTTTTTTTTTTTTTGTCTTGTTAAGAATAATGACGCAAAAACATATGCACCACTGGGTAGAAATAACCAATCGTGTGTGTAGCAATGATGAGTTATCAGTAATTCATCACTGTATAAATTATGAACATTCATAATTTTGCGTCTAAAGAATTGGAAAAATTACGGTATTCTAAGCAGAATTAGGAAAAAAAAAATAATAATAATAAATAAAAAAAAAAAAAATATGAACATGCAGGCAAAGTAGATAACAAACTTGCAAACATTTTCAGGAAAAAAAAAAAAAAAACAACATGTGAACGAAAGGGCACAAGATGTATACCCAAATTACAAAAGAAGAAAAAAAAAAATAAGCAAATGTTACCATGAGTATCATCTACATTGTAAGAGGAAGTTTTTATCGTACAATATGATAAGTCATTTTCATCCCCTATTTTATGAGTCACAAAATTGTGAAACAACTAAATTATGCTGTGGTGTATAATTTACCTGCATGGTTTCATTTCACCGATTTGACATATTTTGTTGTCGAAGAAACATGCACTATTTTACTAATCTTCGCCGTAAAGAAAGAATGTGCTACTACCTCTTTTATGAAGCTTTTCATAAAAGAGATGTGGTTCCGGTTTAGGTTAGAACAATAAGGTGAACAGAAACGTATGATCCAAATTTGGTGGTTCTGCGAAAAAAATCATCTAAAAGGGGTATAAAACAAAATAACAGACGTGTGATGAACACACGGGGATTTTTGTTTTTTCGTCTAACACACATGCGTACGCACTCGAGTATGAGTAGTTCTTCAGTGATTGTAGCATTAAAAACGTACACTTGCAATGTAAAGCAAATGCGAACATTAATGGTACGGTACGTTGTGTTCCGCTTCCTGTGCTTATTCCTTTTTGTCAAAATCAGATTAACTAAAAAAAGGTAATGAAATATTTTAATATACACGTAAGATTTTTTTAGATGTTTTATGAACGTAATTATTTCACCGATTTGATACTTTTTTTTTTTTTTTTTTTTTTTTTCTTATTTTCGCTCATAAGAATTTGGAACATAATGGAAAAAAAAAAAAAAAAAAAAAAAAACTAATCCTAACAGCGTTTACGTTTTGAAGTTAAACGTATGTAACAATGAATATTAAAATGTTCAGGTGGAAAATTAAAAGTAGAAAAAAAAAAAAAAAAAAAAAATTACTTTATAACCGTGCAACATTAACCATCAATTGTCAGTTTACACGAACGCAGTACAAAAAATGAGTTATTTTAACACACACACGAAAAGTGTAAACCAAAAAAAAAAAAAAAAAAAAGCAACAAAAGGGAGATTATTCATTTCACAAAAATTGACATGATAAAAAAGTGTGTGCGAAAAAATGCAGGAATAAATAAGTGATGTTGTCTAATTTATAGTCACCTTAAAATGTTCTGTTTAACGAACAGTAGATGAATACCCAAGTGGAGGTGTTACAAAATATATCAAAAATATTGTAACTTATCATTACTGAACTATACAAAAAAAGGGGACCCCCCTCTAAAACGTGAAGCTACATGCACACCAACCAGGGTCCCAAGATGACAAAACATGGATGTTGGATTAGTTAAAAATATGGACCTTTGATGTATCCTATATGATAATTTGTGAAGAAACAAGAAAATTGTGGTGGATAGGGGGTGAAAAGTTCATCTCTTTTTGGTCGAAAAAAAAGAAGAAGTATTTAAGATGTTCCCATGTTGTACATACGGTAAATTGTATTTCTTTTTTCCAGCAGCGCTGGATATTTTTTTTTTTCTCTGTCTTTTCGACGGTATAAAATTTTGAAATGCATAGTGTATAGCTACGAAAGAATGGCTTGGTGACCAATTAGATTTAATGATTCGCGTGTAAGGAGGGAACTTGTATGGAGGATAAAAAAATGAAAAAACAGACGTGATAAAGTGGTCCTTAGAAAATAAACGAGACAAAACAGACCTGAGAAAATAAACGAAACAAAAAACACACTCGACAAAATAGAGGGGAAAATATAACCATAACATATACGACAAGATAAAGGTAGTAATAGCACTGAAGAGGATATTATTAAATAGATGGAATCCAATTTGAAACAAAGGTGGGTAAAAAATCCAAAGGGATCGGAGATGAAACGGATGTTGTCTACGTGTGTATATATGCACAGAGGATCTACAAATACATTAATTAACCGGGAGGGGGGGGGGTAGGGAAAAAAAAAAAAAAAAAAAAAAAAAGTGATCAAAATGAGACAATTTTTGTATACAGTAATATTTCGTCTTCATAGTACATTAAAACAATGTAAATTATGTTATATTTGTGTTAATTCCACACTTTAATTGTCTTGTCCATCGAACTCGAAAGCAAGTATGCGGTTCTGCTACCGAAACAAGTATGTGTAACTGTATCTGTGTGGGATGACAGTGTAGTAATATGGCTAGCTTGTGTCTTTGTCTCAAAGTTGTATATTTGTATATCATTTGCTACAGCTAAGGATAGATATTTTCCAGAATAATCAAAATCAATAAATTTTGGTGCTTGATCTACATCTATAGTTTGGAAACATTGTGCCTTTCGGAGGTCCCAAAGTTTAACAGTATTATCTTTTGAACAAGAAGCTAAGTAATATCCATTTTCACTAAACGAGATGCAATTTACAACATCTGCATGACCTGTTAGAGAGGCTTTATATTCTTGACTCTTAATATCATAAATATGTATATTCGAATCATCTGATGCTGTACCAATCATCATTCCATCTGGGTGAATAGAAAGATGTTTAAACGGGCTTGGGTTCATTTTACATATTTTAATAGTTTTGGAAGTTTCTATATCATTTAAAATCCATAGATTATCTTTAGATGAACTAATAAAGTAATTTTCCAATGGATGTAATGATAAGGAAGTTATATGATCCTTATGTTTGGTAATCACATGGGCTGTTACAAATTCATTGGTGTCTGAATCCCCTTTCCATATTCTAACAGTTTTGTCATTTGATCCAGAAATACATAAGGAGTTAGATGGATGTGCTATAATAGCACTTATTTTTTTAAAATGTCCTTGTAGCTTTGCTAATATTTTATTTTCTGAAATGGACACATAATATATATTTCCATCATTCCCTCCAGAAAAGAAATTATGATTTTTATGGTTGTCATAATAATTGTATTTAAACTTGTTGATGTCTAAAGCTAAACATGTAACTCCAGGATATACAGATGAGTGAATATCAAATTCGTTTGTATTTGTAAACTTCTTCCATTCATCAGTTGAAGAGACATTTTCAATTTTTCTTTTCTTTCTATTAATTAATAAATCTTTTGCAATCCTTTGCATTTCATTTAGTAATTCTTCACTTAGTCCTATTTCAAATTCGTTTAAATCATTTCCACTTTTTAAATTTAAAATTTGCTTCTTCAAATTATCAATTTCTTCTTTATAATTATTCTTTTCTTTTAACAATTTTGCAATTACCCTCGTTGCAGCATCATATTGATATAAACTATGGCTAAGTTGATTCCTGATATCATTTACATGTGTTCTAAGAGTGAACATTTCAGATATTATTGAATCCCATTCCGTTTGAAGAATGGATAATAATCCAGGAATACTACTAGCTGTTATTGGTCTTGGTTTTACAATTTTCTCATTTTTTAGAGGATACAAGTCTTCCAATGTAAGTACTTCTCCACTAACCGGACATATTCCATAATTCAAAATGTGTTTTTCAATTAATCTCTTTTCAAAGATGTACCCAGTTTTGCTTACAACAGGTTCTTCGGGCGTCTGCCCGCTGATGGTGCATAGAATAGACATCTCGGGGCTGTGAAGGGGGGCAAGCGCAAAGAGTAGCGTATTAAACTTTTCCCTAGTTTCCTTTCTACAAATGTGTGAATATGTGCAAGCCTATGTGCCTATGTATGCATGTGTGTATATATTTTATGTACGCATGCACGCACGTCTGTACGTGTGCGCTCGCAAGGTGTGGCAGCTTCTGCCTTACGTGTCCCCTCGGGGCAACGGTCGTAACTTTATAGCGCTGCTTGTCCTGTGGGGGTTGGGAGTTTATTCAAGCTCCTTCTTTTCCACTTTTCGAGTGCTGAAAATGAATACGCAAAAAAAATAAGTACATATAAATATACATGTGCATACGCATACGTACATATATATATATATAACGGGGTAGGGACATTGTATATGCACGTTTTTTTTTTTTTTTTTTTTTTTTTTTTTCCCCTTCTACCATATGATAAGGATATCTTGGGGGGCAACGAATGATGTTGATTTGAAATAGAAAAAGAGAGAAGACTAAATGATGGTTAATTTGTGTTCCTTTTACATGTTATCTTTTTAAAAGTGTATGGGAAATGGCCTTTTTTGGGATTTTCCTCTTTTCAAAATTTCCCACTTTTTCTGAAGACTAACTTTGCCTCACTATTTTTTTATATTTTTTATTTATTATAATTTTTTTTTTATTTTATATATTATAACTTTTTTATTTATTTATTTTTTTTTTTTTTTTTTTTTTCTCCTCGGTTGACAAGATTAATAAGCCCAGAAATAAACAGCAAATTGTGAGGCACCATATGTCACGTGACAATTTTCTGCCACACGACAATTTTGAAAATGGAAGCATGGGGCTACAGTGAAAAAAAAAAAAAAAAAAAAAAAAAAAACAAAAACAAAAGAAAAAAATTAAATTAATTTAAACCAAGTTCATCGAAATTAAGTTAAATGAAAAGCCATGAAATAGTATTTTTCCATTTGGTCAATTTCCCCTCTTCTGCTTTTTTTTTTTTTTTTTTTTTTTTTTTTTTTTTTCCTTTTTTAAAGTCTTAAAAAAGCCATCATGAGAAGAGACGAAGTGGCCTAGGGCACAGTTTTGTTATGTGAAGGGAATGTCCACAAAAATGAAGAAATAAAAAATAGCAAGAGGAAGTAATGTTACACATGAATGCACCAAATCAACATTTCTACCCGAATTCGATGATATATGATTCCTAACAATTTTTGTGTTTTCCCTTTAGAAATGGAATTCCTTTATTTAAGATCATATTACAATGACATTATGTTTTTTATTTTACTCTGTGTTTACTAGTTTTTTTGTGCTACACGTTTTAACCATTTTAATATCTTTTATGTGGAGAGTCTTATTCAAGAGATTCATTCGCACAACAGAACATTAAGGGAGCTATAAGAGCAATTTGTGGCAATTTCACAATTGAAATTCAAATTTTGGAAAAAATATAAACTTTTTTTTTTTTTTTTTCAAATGTTGAGGACTGTTTTAAGGGGCGTGTGTGTGGGTGGGTGGGTGAATCCCTTGGAAGATTTATGAACAAGTAGACGAATGAGGTAACTATATCATGTAAGGAGAGGAACATACCTATTATGCAACACAGAGAGATGCTAATCTATGGATGTTAAAAAATGAATTCATTTTTTTATCATCTGAACAATGCAGAGTAATATGGAAAAATGTTATACTACCATATATCTTTGTAACGAAGTAAATATTTGCGTGTATAATTTTGGTTTTTTCTAGTATTCTTCAAGTTCAAAATAAAATAAAACAACTGTTAGAGGTTCTCATCAGGTGTATACATTGAAAGGTGTTCTTCATTCAAGGAAACGAATAAAAAAACGAAAAAAAAAGAATGAAAATGTATATCTAGCTCCATGCAAGTGGTATATGTGCATGTGCACCTTAAACGGCTTAAAACCATTTTTACTGGGACTTATTCTAATTAAAGAACAGAATTGCTCAAACTGAAGAGGTGTAGAACACTCCTTTTGTCTTTTTTGCATACTCTTCATGTTTTAGTTAAAAAAATAACGAGATATTTCTTCTCCTACACAAGCTTATGTATGTGCATGTGTATACAATCCTAATTTTTTAGTGTGACCAAGACAAGGTTCTTTTTTCTTCAAATAAACGTGTGGTGGGTGGGTTCCTAATTGGGTTCGTAAGTACCTGCACGAGCCGTTTCTTCCTCTGTCTACTTTTTCTTAGGATAACCTAATATCACTTCTATATTGTGTAGGAAATTCTCTGTCCATCCATTTCTGCATCGTTCTAGTACTCCCCCTGTGAATAATTTTAAATAAAATGAAATGCCACAACATTGTAATGTGATCTATGAAAACATCAACTAATCATTTTGGGCAATGTTCATGTAGAGAAATGGTGAAACGCAGCAAAATGATGCTGTTCATACAGAAAATGAACAGAAAATCGGTGCACAAAAAAATTACACAAGGATTCTTAATTTATGGCATTGCTAAAAAGTTACATATTTGCATGTACAAATATGCAAGCACCTCAAACAAATGCAAGTGGCGCAAACATGCATGAGGGTTTTTGAACATCTCGACACTTGCATGAATACATCCTCTCTTCATGGTGCACTATAAAACACACAATTTGGATCCTCCACTCTAGGGGAGGAAAAACACCATGTAACTTGGAAAGACTGGTCTCCTACCCCCCAAGAGGGAACAATAAAAAGATATAAAAAAAAAAAAAAAAAGAAAAAGAAAAAGAAAAAGAAAAAAAAAAAGAAAAAGAAGAAAAAAAAAGAAAAAGAAGAAAAAAAAAGGAAGTAATAATTAATAAATCCTTTTTCATATATTACCTTCGTTATACTTATTTGTGATGGGAATATTTTCCTGTGTCACTTTAAGCAAAGTGTGATTTTCTTTGATACTCATGAATTCTAGTGTTACTTTGCTATAATCCTCATCGCACCAGTCGCGAAATTTCCACTTTTGAACTATTTTTTGGGGTTTTTCAATCTGAACAAATTCTCCATAAATGCTCCCATCAAATAAAGAGAATTTTCCTCCAACTTTGGGTTCCTATAAAAAAGTAGAAGAAAAAAATAAAGTTCACAAAATATATATATGTGTATCTTCTTAAAGTACAGACATATATATATATATATATAAAACGGGAGGGGGGAGGTTCGTTTATTTGGGAAAAATACAACATATGATATGACTCTATGTAGAAGAGAAATCGAACATGATATGAAAAACATAAATGAGTTTCTTCATCCAGAGAGGGAAAGAAAAGAGGGTGAGGTCATATAAAACACATCAGATGTTTCTTTGACCTTTCTCTACTCATGATATAACCGTTTCAGCAGGAGAACCCCTGGAAAGTCTCGTCAAAGTGTAAGAATCTGTGAAGGCATTGAACAAAACCTCTGGAGGGACGTAATATTCTTGCTCAATACTGAAACTCATGTTATTCGGATCGAGAACAGTCGATGTGGATTTTTCACGCGTGAAGGTTAAAGTTATCAGAAGCAAAAAAGGGATGGAAATGAAGATACAAATGTGGAAAAATATCACTACTTTTATAAGGACAAATGCTCAACGTTCACGTGTATGTATATATATTCATATGGATATATGAAATATGTGCTGTTTTGTAGAAATTCTTCGAGGCAATGGCCCCCTAAACATGGCTCTAGAACAAAAAAAGTGAATGAGTAAATAAAGAAACAGGTAAAAAAAAGTGACGTCGTGTTTGCCTCTTAAAGGATATTCATAAAAAGTAATCAAGCAAAAATAAACAAAATAAACAAAATAAACAAAATAAACAAAATAAATAAGTTAAAAAAAAAAAAAAAAAAAAAAAAACTGCCAAATCAACCCGTATGCTATTTCTTTTTCTTTGTACGAAAACCTTTTTGAACGCATCCCCAATGCTTTCATTTTTAAGTTCTGTTAATCTGAAGAGAAAAAAATAGAAAAAAACATCACCCCCATATTGTGAATTTGATGAACAACATTAACGCAGTGTTTGTTAAAATTTGCAGAAGATTGTAAAGGTTTCCCAGGATTTTACAAAAGTTAGCAAGGAGCGTTTAATAAAAGAGGAAGGGAGTGTGATGGGGGAGTGCTCTCCCAGTGCACTTTTTGTCCATTAATATTTATAGAATTTTTTTTCAATTGCAAGTGCGTGACTTGAAGTGAAATAATATGCCACTTGGAGTATAGTAACAGAGCATTCACTCGATGCAGGTGATTATTTTTTTTTTTTTTTTTTTTTTTTTTCACTTACTTTACTTGCAAAGAAAAACAGCTTTAGATACAGACATAAAATATATTTATATAGACCTGTACAAGAATACCAAAAAATTGCTCCCAGGCTTATTAGAGTAAGAGGCATTTTACACATACACACATATATAAATAATGTGTATACATAGGCATGCATACCGATGGGGTCATCCATACTCAATAAATAAAATGCTTCTTTTTCACCTAAGTTTTGTTTAAATAAGATTTGATGAAAAACAAAATGATTAAAAATCGTTTCTGAATAGTTGAGAAAGCATGTACTTTTTCTGTATTCGCTTATAACGAGAAGCATGAAAAAAAAAAAAAAAAAAAAAAAAAAGAGAGTAACAAAAAAATGATTAACCATTTTCATATAGGAAAAACCATATACTTATAAAAACAAAAAGAAAAAATGTGGTACCCCCCCCCATATCTATATATATATCGCACACTAGCAGTTTTCCCCCCACAACCCTTTTTTTTTTTTTTTTTTTTTTTTTTTTAGCAACAACGGAATGTGTTATGAATAAATATTCAAAGTATTGGCAATATGAAAGCATTTGGGGATTTACAAAATAGTTCTTTCTGGAAATTTCTTTTTGTATATTCCTAACTGAAATAAATTTTACTTTAAAAGAATTTATCAGACTAGCCTTTACATCCAGTTATGGAGTTTAAAAAAAAATCAATTCATTACACACACACATGTTTTATGGGGCCTTAAATTTTAACGCAATTCTCCTTTGTGGGGTGTACACTCTCTACCATGATTTTGTGTCACAATAATATGTCACACCTTCTTACCAGTTATTGCTAAGGGCGTGAAAAGATATATGGTACTATGCAGTGAGCGCAAATCTTTTTTCTTTTTACACCAGTTGAAACCTTAAATCTGGTAATATCAATATATATATATATATATATATATATATATATATATATATATATATATTGATGTTTTACATACATACATAAAAGTTCACATTTTTTTTTAATCTCCAACGGGAAATATGCTATGAAAACATTTTTTCATAAAAGAGGTGTTGCTTTTTATTTATTAAACGAAACAGAATATTATATTTATGTGTATATAAATAGGCAAACTTTCATGTGTTTTTTATGCAAAAAAAATAAGTTCATAAGTTACCCTAACAGCGTAAAGTGGATAAATCCCTCGATCTTCCCCCCCTATCCCCTAAATCAAACATAATTACCATAAAAGCTCAACTGAACAGTATTTAAATTTATATTTTTTATACTGAGGTGAAAATAAATACCTTGGGGGGAGCAAATGCAAAATTTTTTTATATAAAAGGGGAAAAAATAAAATACAGTTTTTTTCTTCTTTGCACTTGTATGTAATTTTACATATTTATTATATATATTATGTTAATGCATATTATTTATTGTTATTGTATATAAACGCACAAATTGTGTTGCTGAAAAATTATAGTAATACATAAAAATATATACTCCCCCGATAACACTTCGAAAATTTTGACAAATAAAAAAAAAAAAAAAAAAAAAAAAAGCCGGAGGAAATTAAAAAATAAATATATAGAAAGATTTGTTAAAAGGTCTAAAAACTATAAAAATCTATATAATGAAAGAAAACACACAAAAACATTTTGCCTCACAAGCCATTTCTGTTTGTACACGTAAAAATTAGTTCACTAAAAACACACTTTTCTAAGTTATGAAAATATGTTCATATCTCATAGGGTAATAATCCTCTCATCACTTTACTATAAAAAGAATATAATAAAATAAAAAAGATTATATAATATTCCATACATAAACAACATAGGAAAAAAATAATAAGCCTAGGAAAGATGATGCATTACGATTCCCATATTCCTCTTTTGAATAGCGTTCATTTCATTTCATACTTTGTTAAATATATATATATTATATTTGTACAATTTTATGAGATGAGAAAAACATGAAAAAAAAATAACAAAGTTACTAATTTTTCTTCTTCTCAATAACGTCTATATACTAATTCTGAGTGGATGAAAAATATTGATAAATTAAAAATTGTTTTGCCTTTATATACAAAGGCTACAAAAATTGCTCTCTGCTTTTTCAAGCATCGAGACGGGAATTGGAGTAGTTTTCAACTAGCAATAATCGCGTATCCGTTAGTCGTCATTTACAGCGATAATGCCCCTCCCGCAAAGATGCCATTATTTGTTTTTTTTCTCAGTATGTATTTTTTTCAATATCAAAAATGTACCTATATAAATTGCTTAAATTTTTTTATTTTCACATGCCTGTGAAGAAAAACGACAAAAAATTTTTCAAAAAATTGGCAAAAAAAAAGTCATAAGAGTGTAAAATGGGGTACACATATAGGGTACCATATTTTTCCCCTTGTTTTTTTTAATGTAATTTTTTATGCCCCTTCGTAAACATAAGTGTAGTTTATTTTTTCTTCTTTAAAATTAAAAACTTTAACCCCTTCCCTATAATGAATCAACATTCAGCTTAATGTTTCATTTTAATATTTCCCACTTAATTAGTTCATTCCTAGGGTTGATCAAATTCCCTCCTTAATGCAAATGCCTCATAAGTACTTTTTTTTTTTTTTTTTATTTTCTCATAAATAAGCATCAACTTATTAATCAGCCATTTTTGTCATACCTCAATTTGATTATGAATTAAAATGCATGAATTGATTGCAAGTGAAGACGTAGACTTTCGGTTGCTACATGCCAACTTATTTGACCGTTCCTCCCGTGTAAAGAAAAAATTCTCCACTTTTTTACATTAACATAAAACACAATAACTATGGGGAAATTGTTTTATGCCGCAATAGTTACAGGCATGTAACTTTCACGTTCAGCCCATTTTTACCTGAACATGTCAGGTAAAAGTGCGAGTAATTATTACTTTTTTCGAAATTTACCTGACCCGTGTGTCACGGTCAGTCTATGTGTAAAAATTTATCATAAGAATACTTTCCCCTTTTAAAATGCCCAAAGGATGTAAATGTGTACAAATATATTTACTCACACAGTGGTGGGCTAATACGCATATATGTGTTCTTATATTTACATGTATATATATATATATATATATATATATATATATATATATATATATTTACATACACATTTATACACACGTATTTGTATATATTTATATACACATATTTATATATATTATGTTTTTTTTTTTTTGAGGGGGGAGTGGCTTATACGGGTTCCCCCTCCTTTTTTCGCAGTTGTGGTTTTAGCAAAGGGTATTGCACATCGGTTGGTTAAGAAGATGCGGATATATTTTTTCAAAGTTTATATGATGTAAACATTTTTAAGCACTCAATATATGTGATAAAGCACTGTAAAAGAAAGGGAAAAAAAAAAAAAAAAAAAAAAAAAATTACTATTGCAACTGCAATTACTGCCATTGTTATAATTTCTCTATAATTTGGCGTTTCATTTTCTGTCACATTAACAACCCGTTTTTGTTCTAATCATTTTCCTTATTTTAATTAAAAAAAGAAAAAAAAAAAAAAAAAAAATCCAGGGGAGATATTTTGTTCTGATGAATTTTGCTTCTTTTCTGTACCTCGGCAACAATAAATAAAATTTAACAAGAACAAAATTGTTAAAAAGGAAGTTTTTGTGGAAGGCAAATTATTTTATATGCCCTTTTTTTTGCAATTGTCGATTTTTTTTATAGTAGTAACAATATTCTAAGGGGGGGTACTACCTTTTTAATTCATTGCAACCATGTTTTTTTTTTTTTTTCTTGATTGTTCTTCTCCCATTTCCCCCATATTTAATTCATTTATTCTCCGTAACACAATACACTATATAAATGACTATCGGATGTGAATGCACAACATCACTGTTCATTGTATAGTCTTTTAAAAAGAAATTCAGTTATATTTTTTGCCTTCGTCCACTGGCTTTTTTTTTTTTTTTTTTTTAAAGGATATTTATATTTGCGACGATGAGCTTTTTTTTTTTTTTTTTTTTGAAGTGTGTGTAGGAAAAGAATTCCTTTTCTCCCGTCAGCGAAAATGCTTATGTGTGAAGAGGGTTTACACATAAGGTTAATATAATAATAAGAAAGCATCGATCTTTGAAAGATAATTCCTGTTTATTAGTAACCCTAATTTTTTTAAAATAATAAAATTCGATGATAACAAACTTATCAAAGCGTTTACATATGTGGGCTATTTTGTATGAACAACATTTTTGTCGTCCACTCTTCCTCTGTCATTACGTGATTTTGTCTCTTTTCATTTTTCGGCTGTTTTGAGTGTGTTCAGAGGGCAGCTTACCCCTTCTTTGAGGTTTCAACCGGAGTTGTGTGAGCAAAGGGGTAAAAATTATGCACATGCGTGAATATGCCCGTGTAATACACTCGTGTGTAATATGCTCATGTGTAGTATGCCTATGCATTACACATGCGTATGTATGCATAGTACTATCCAATCGGTAGATGCCAGGTTTTCATGTAACCACATCCTACCCACCCACCCACACACAACTGTTTTTGTGCTCACGCATGGTTTTGACAATCATAGGAAATTTTATTTCATAAAGTCATATTTGCAATTTATGCATCACTGAAATGTGCATATTTTTTCGTGTCACCAGTGTACTTGTTTTCACTCTCCATAAATTGAATGGCCCTTTCTTTTGTGCATATTTGTGAAGAACATTGTTAAATACTTGCTGTTTTGCTGCTTTGTTATTTCGCAACTTTACCAATTTAGTACTTTCCACATTAGTACTTACCATTTGACTACTGTACTGCTTTGTTGTCATTTCCATTTCCCCAGCTAGATAATTCTCTTGGGATTTATTTTACATTATGGCTAGTCGTTTGACGTCCCTGTTGTGCAGTGTCGGGAAGTTGCCTTGTGATGGTGGAGAGTTCAGTCCTCGAAAATGCTCATATGGAAATATAAATTTGTGTAGTTTAGGTTCCGTAAGTCTAAACAAAGGAAGACCATTAAACGAAACTTTGAATACAAGTAACACTGAAGACGTGTATAACTGTCAAAACAGTCGCGACATGTATAACTGTCAAAACAGTCCCGACATGTATAACTGTCAAAATAGTCCCGACATGTATAACTGTCAAAATAGTCCCGATGTGTATAATTATCAATATACTTCCGACGTGCATAACTATAAATATAGCCCCGACGTGCATAACTATGAATATAGCCCCGACGTGCATAACTATGAATATAGCCCCGACGTGCATAACTATGAATATAGCCCCGACGTGCATAACTATGAATATAGCCCCGACGTGCATAACTATGAATATAGCCCCGACGTGCATAACTATGAATATAGCCCCGACGTGCATAAGTGCCAAAACAGTTCCAATACAGTCAATTTATGTTTTAACAGGTGCATTAAAAAAGACCTAACGTGCAACATAGAAAGGTATAACATAAACGTAGGGAAAATATGTCCTGGTTTTTCAGATGGCTTGTCACAAAATAATTGTCAGCAGGAAGAAGAGGATACTGGTGATGTTATTGAATTAGATGATGAAGTGCTCATAGGTAACTTCCCGTATGGTTGTTTACAAGAAGCTGTAGAAAATTCCTTGATAACTTTGGAAGATGGAACTTATCGTGTTATTAGTGATGCTAATTTAATGACTAATCAGAAGGATTCAAATTTGTCAATACATAACATAAAAATAAGTGGAAAAAATCCAAGTCATTTATATAACGAAATAGTGAAACCTAAGTTGGATATGAATCAAAATTCAATAGGTAAAGAATCAATCGAAATGGATTTTACACATAAAACAAATGAATGTAACATGACAATCGGGGATAGTGCAGAAAGAAAAATGAAGAAAAAAAAAAAAAAAAACCATAATAATACAAAGAAAAAAAACGTGAACGAAAGCTTAAGGAACAGAATTTTACACTCTATGTTTGGTTCGCGCACTAAGGGGGAACGTTCAGCTTCAAATTCGTCTCTTTCGTGTAGAGAAAAACCTTCAGATGCGTCGTCAGAATTTCTGTCTGTTATTAGTGGCATGAAGGGGTAATACTTGATTTGGAGCATGAAGTTTGGCGTTTGATTTGGAACTCCTTGGAGAGTTGATGATGCAAAAACATTGATTTTAGAATGGATAGACAGAAGGAATATTTTAACTATGTCCCATTTATAGGAAACAAATGAAATGTTGATAAAGGAGTGAAAGAAAAAAAAAAAAGAAAATGTAATATACATAAATATGTAAGGAACAAATAGAGGACATAAAGGTGAATTTATTATTATTATTATTTTTTTTTTTTTTATTGTTTTTTTTCCGTTTCAAACCTGATCTGTTCAGGTGTAAAAAGTTGATGTGGCGATTACACAAAAAAGCAGAACCATTTATTACTACATTATGTTATGTTATGTTTTCTTTTGTTCTGTTTTGTTTTGTTTTTTTCGATTTTTTTGAGTTCATTTTCGTGTTAGGTCACGTGTGAGTCTTTCACATGTGAAAAACCTGAATGCGAATTTTCCATGTTGGGCCACCATTTTAAAATTATTCACTTTTGCATGTATGACTAACCCATTACTCCAACTGACCGACCCCATTTTATGTATGTGTGTATGTGTGTATGTTTGTATGTGTGTATGTGTGTATGTTTGTATGTGTGTATGTGTGTATGTTTGTATGTGTGTATGTGTGTATGTTTGTATGTGTGTATGTTTGTATGTGTGTATGTGTGTATGTGTGTATGTGTGTATGTGAGTGTGTAAGTATCCGTGTATGTATGTTTGTATGTACATACATAACTTGTTTTTCTCCTGTGGCCAGTTGATATTTATTCCTAATTTTGAAGCACTAGTCACCTTAAATTTTATAAACGTATTAACTTTCTTTCACCTCTTTTCATATCTTTTCTAATAGCCCATGTCAAAATAACATTATCAACACAAAATATTTTCTCCTACATTATTGGTTAGTTTTTAATTTTATATATAAATACCTTGTGTTCAGCCCATTTTTAAATAAAAAAATATGAATCCAAAAATGTTTAAGTTATAGGTAGATACGGTGGGGGATTGGGGGAAATATTAAAAATATTTTACTTTATTATTAAACGCGTTCTCACTAAAGAAATGATTTTTTCTTTGTTTTTTTTATCCCTATTTTATTGTCCCCTCTTTTTTTTTCTTTTGAGTCCAAGTTCGCATAAGCATAAAAAGGGAAAGACATGCAAACAGGAGATGATGATGATTATATGTACTTATGTAACTACAAAAAGTAGTGACATATTTTTATGTGTATTTATTTTGTTTCTACTTAAGTGTATATTCTTCTTTAATTTTTTTTTTTTTTTTTTTTTTTTTTTTTTAACGTCCTTAAGGATTACAAGTCCTCACTTCACCTATTCACGAATTTTGGGAAAAACACAATCAGTGTATTATTATACGCATAAATTGTAAGTATCGAAAAAAGGGACACCCCGACACAGCTTTACACATGCAGGAGAAAAATATTAAGGTGGGCATTTTTTGGATTTCCCAACTGTAGCTCTTTTTTTTTTTTTTTTTTTTTTACATTTGACTTAATTTTTTTGTGATTTCTTTCTTTTTTTTTCTTCCTCTATCACACCCCATTCAGAAAAAGAAATAAGTGCAACGGAAACAAAAATAGGAGATTTGTGCATGATAACATAATGGCCCTTTGAAAGGATGTAATATATATATATATATATATACATATTATTTTTTTTTTCGTTTGAGGTTTCTTCATTTCACTCCTCCCTTTTTCTTATTTTTATTTTATTTTTTTTTTTTATCTTATTTTTATCATTATTCAATTTAGCTAAATGCAAGAATAAATACTGTGCCACGCTCTTGTTTTTCATGTTCTACTTTTTTGTATGTTGCGAAGATTTTTCGCTCTACATAAAACCTACGGCTGATTTTGCAGCGGCCAAGCCGGTGAATAGAAAGGAGAAAAGAAAAGAAGTAAAAAGAAAAGAAGTGAAAAGAAAAGAAGTGAAAAGAAAAGAAGTGAAAAGAAAAGAAGTGAAAAGAAAAGAAGTGAAAAGAAAAGAAGTGAAAAGAAAAGAAGTGAAAAGAAAAGAAGTGAAAAGAAAAGAAGTATACAGCAAAGAAGTGAAAAGAAAAGAAGTGAAAAGAAAAGAAGTGAAAAGAAAAGAAGTGAAAAGAAAAGAAGTGAAAAGAAAAAGATTTAAAAAAAGAGCAAGATAAAGAAACCAAGCCGTGAGCACATAAGGGCATACACACTAGACGTTGCAGAACGGTATCAGTTTTTTTTTACCTTTGCACGCGTTGCATTTTTCTGCCAAGGTCACTGAGGAAAATATAAAATTCTTCCAAATTTTTTCAAAATAACAGTACGTCAACTTGTATACACATTTTTTCCCGCCGTCCCCCAAGTTGTTGTAACAGTTCCCTTAAAACAAAATGAGTCACCTGATGGTATGTCCCTTTAATCTCCTAAAAGGGGAGAAGAAAAATGAGAAAAAAAAAAAAAAAAATAGGAGTGATAATTACTCGACTTTCATGTCATTAGAGAGGGAGAAAGTTCTTTAAGAAGTGTTCATGCTGCTTGCCCATTCAATTGTTACAAAATGTAATTGCAGGTGTAGCTTTTTAGGTGTCGTACTTTTGAAGGTCTATGTAATCGACCTGCTTTTTTTTTTTTTTTTTTTTTTTTTTTTTTTGCACACGCGTGTTTTTCACAATTGTGTTATATATATGTATATGTATATATGTATATACATGTATGTATATAAAATATGGCTATGATTTTTTTTTGTCCCTTTTTTACATCTCCATTATCCCACTTTTGATGCGCAGTCTTTACCAATTGTCCTGTTGAAGGAAGGAACAGATAAAGCACAAGGAAAGAGTCAAATAATTCGAAACATTAATGCTTGTCAAATTATAGTTGACATAATAAAAACTACTCTAGGCCCAAGAGGTATGGATAAGTTGATATATAATGAAAAAGATGTAACAATAACAAATGATGGTGCTACTGTGATGAATTTGTTAAATATATCTCACCCAGCTGCTTCTATACTTGTGGATATTGCAAAATCTCAAGATGAAGAAGTTGGGGATGGTACTACATCTGTGGTAGTAGTAGCTGGAGAACTGTTAAATGAAGCAAAAGGGTTACTAAATGATGGAATAGAACCCAATATGATTATTGATGGGTTCAGAAATGCATGCAATGTTGCAATAAACAAATTAAATGAATTGAGTTTAAATTTTGTAAGTAAAAGTGAAGAAGAAAAAAAAAGTATACTGATAAAATGTGCTCAAACTGCATTAAATTCTAAGTTAGTTTCTAATCATAAAGGTTTCTTTAGCCAATTGGTTGTAAATGCTGTATACAAATTAGGAGATAATTTGGACAAATCAAATATAGGAATAAAAAAAGTTACTGGAGGTTCATGTTTAGATACACAATTAATTTACGGAGTTGCATTTAAAAAAACATTCTCGTATGCAGGTTTTGAACAACAACCAAAAAAATTTCAGAACCCCAAAATTTTACTTCTAAATGTAGAACTAGAATTAAAGGCAGAAAAAGAAAACGCAGAAGTAAGAATCGATAATCCAAATGAATATAATTCTATTGTTCAAGCAGAATGGGATATTATATTTAAAAAATTAAATTTAATAAAAGATAGTGGAACAAACATAGTTCTCTCGAGACTTCCAATTGGAGATATTGCAACTCAATTTTTTGCTGATAATGATATTTTCTGTGCAGGGAGAGTAGAAGATGCAGATTTAAAAAGAACTGCAAATGCTACAGGTGCTGTTGTACAAACATCTCTATTCAATTTAAATGAAAACATATTAGGAAATTGTGGAATATTTGAAGAAGTGCAAATAGGAAATGAAAGATACAATATTTTTAAAGAATGTTTAAAAACTAAAACTGTAACTATAATTTTAAGAGGGGGTGCTAACCAATTTATAGAAGAAGTAGAAAGATCAATTAATGATGCAATTATGATTGTACTTCGATGTATTGGCAATTCAGAAATTGTTCCAGGAGCTGGTTCAATCGAAATGCAATTATCCAAGTATCTCAGAATTTATAGTAGATCAATATGTAATAAGGAACAAATTGTTTTATACTCATTTGCAAAAGCTCTTGAGTCTATCCCTCGACATTTAGCACACAATGCTGGATATGATTCCACAGATATTTTAAACAAATTAAGGAAAAAACACTCAGAAGAAACTAGTGATATCTGGTATGGAGTTGATTGCCAAGAGGGAGATATCATTAATGCATATGATAATTGTATTTTTGAAGTAACAAAAATTAAAAGAAATGTTATTTACAGTGCCACGGAAGCAGCATGTCTAATTCTTTCCATTGATGAAACCATCAAGAATCCGAGCAGCAGTGCTGACAAGGGGCCAAGAAATCCATATGCTTGATGAGAGAAGAGTGTACTCTTTTGGAAATTAGAAAAAGAAGGAGAAAAAAAATAAAATAAAATAAAAATAAAGAAAAAAAGATGAATCTGCTGCAGCACTGAAAAAGGAATTTTGTAGCATTCATAAAAAAGGCATTTTCCAGAGTTGACCGGCCCTCCATAAACCGTCAAAATGACACATAAAGAGAGACATGTATATATACATGTGAATGTATGCAGACCCTTTTTGTATGTATCCATCATGGTAATGACTCATCATATGAAAAAGCAATTTATAATATGCTAAGAATAGTAGTGTGCACCTCTCGCCCCCGTATATGGACGACATTTCTCAAAAATGTATACATCACCTTTGGGAAAATACATGTATAACTAGCTTAGCCATTTGGCGAGCTCTCATAACAAATCTATACTAATTAATTTTTTTATTTTTATGCCACTTTTTTTATGCCACTTTTTTTATGCCACTTTTTTTATGCCACTTTTTTTATGCCATTTTTTTATGCCATTTTTTTATGCCACTTTTTTTATGCCACTTTTTTTATGCCATTTTTTTATGCCATTTTTTTATGCCATTTTTTTAATCCAAATTGTGTTAACACTTATGCTCAGTATTATATACATGTGGGAATATATTTTACCAAATGTGCATAGGTGCAAAAACACCGCATACATAAAGAGTAATACTAATTTATAACATCCCATTTTGATATGAACATCCATGCCTTAAGGCGATAGAAGTATCATGTTATCTTCATATGCATCAAATGGTTATAATAGACACTTCACCCGCAGTATTGCAGGGTGTGTGTGTGTGTTTACAAAAAAAAATTAACACAAATTATGGATTACAAAATTTTGGCGAAAATAAAAAAAAAAGGAAAAAAAAAAAAAAGCTGCACAAGTCAGAAAAAAGTAGAAAAAAAATGTATTCTTAAATTGCATGCACATGAATAAAAATTTTGGTAAAAAAAAAATAAAAGAGTCTATATAACGGGAGAGGAGAAATATCCTCCCCCTCCCACTTGCACACATTAGACGGAAGATGTAAACTTGTGGGGAATAAAGTCCATGGAGAATAACTTAACTGACACTGGATATGTACATCCTTAGAAGGGTCATGTGCAAAGTATTTGAGGCAACTGTTATGAAAATTGGAATATCGTGTATGCAACAGAAGGGGGTTGTTGTGAGGGGAGCCAAAACAAAAAAAAAAATATATATATATATATATATATATATATATACATACCTTGTGTACATGTATATATGCACATATATGTGCTCACATGTGCATGCATTTTTCCATGTCCCTTAAGAACCAAACTTTTTATTCCCTATTTGATTGAGCACGCATTTTATCACACATGCAGGGATGTTATCATTTGATGTATCACCCTCGTCATTTGATTTGACATGAGCACCCGTGCTGTTATGCGTGCTTTTATTTCTGCTTTCGCTACCATTTTTATCACCACACCTAAGTACAGTTCCATTCTGAATTCCACAATTTCTCTTCCGTTTTGGGGGAGGTATTTTGTGCTTTTCTCCAAGTTCTAGCTTAAACCGCTCCGTCTTGTTTTTTATTTTTCCACTAAAATATTGGACCCCTCCAATGATTTTCGTGGGTCCATTAATGAGAAAAGATGTAGACCTTACAAGTGTTTTTTGATTATTAAACATAACCAAATGGTTTTTACAATTATTCTGCTTTTTTACCTCTACTGATAAGTTATCACCTATTTCATTTTTTTGTGAATACGAATCACCTTCCTTATATATTTTCTCATCATGAATCTTTTGATTTACCTTATCACATATTTCCATCTGATTTCGATCCATATCTTCATTCTTATCAGAATTGATGTTTAAATAACAAGTGTTTTTCTTCCATTGAGGTTCATTTAGAGAACCAACGTTCATCTCTTCTCTCCTATTTGTTTTACCCTTTTGGGGATTTTCCATATCTATCGCCCCTTCTCCACTTTTATGACTCCGAATAATGAGTTTACTATGACAGATAGCTATTTTACCATCAGATTCAGTAAAACAGTAGTCTCCTTTTTCTGAACTCATCCTTTGGTTGGAAATGTCCACTTGTGTTGAATTTTTTACATTGTGTTCTTCACATCTAATCAAGGAAGAACCTTCTGAATCAGAACATGGATTGGTATTTTTTTCCCTCGCATGTGTACCACAAAATGGTTTCACTTCACTTGAATTTTCCAAGATCGAGTAACTTAACGCTTTCCTATTCCTACTGTGCAAAGGGATTCCACTGCAACTAGCGCTACTATTGCCACCACTATTGTCACCACTATTGTCACCACTATTGTCACCACTATTGTCACCACTATTGCCACCACTATTGTCACCACTATTGTCACCACTATTGCCACCACTATTGCCACCACTATTGCCACTACTATTGCCACCACTATTGCCACTACTATTGCCACTACTATTGCCACTACTATTGCCACTACTATTGTCACCACTACTAGTACTAACCTTCTTGATATGAGAGGCGCAAATCTGCTGAACGTGTTCAGAATTTACCCTTTTGTTAAGGTTCATGTAGGACCTTCTGTTCATACAATTAGGAGCACTAGTTATTTGTGATTCTTCAGTTGCACTGTTCTTTGTTATCCCCTCTTGGCTGTAAAACGGCACGTCATTTTTCCCTACATGACCCTTCTTTTTTTCTGTCTCCCTCAGATTACACTTTTGGTGCATATTATTTTTGCATTGAATTTTTGTTTCCTTCTGATTAGTGTCTTCCAAATTAGAGGAATAATGATTTGTGTTATGTGATAAATTTATTTTATCCAAAAAATTCTGAACTTCATCAATTCTGAATAATTCTCCAGTTTTCATGTGTATCTCTTCTAAACCATCGGAAGTATTGCTTTCCCTCTTATATTCCCCTTCTGTATATCTGATTAACTGCTTATCATAATTAACTTCCTCCATTGTTGTAAGATTTTTCAACGTTGTGTTTTTAAGAACCTGCATATTTTTCGAATGGTACATTTTGTTATCCGTTTCATGTGGAGAAGTTTCTTCTTTGCTATTCTCTTTGTCTATGTAAGTTATATAATCAGAGTCCTTTTCCCCCTCCTTTTTTCTGCTATTCCTTTTTGAGAAATCATTTTCTAGACATTCTGTGGCAATTCCCACGATGTGTTTGTTCCAATTATTGCAATTTTCCTTTTGTTTATCATATGTGTTCGCGTGGGTGCCACTTCCACTTCCATTGCAGTCTCTACCATGCTTTTTTCCTTCTCCGATGATTGCTTCATTTTTGGTTTCCCCCATTTCGATTGCTTCGATTTCGATTGCTTCACTTGGTTCTACACCTGAATCAGGGGAAAAAACGTCATTGCACATCGTCGACAAATTTTTATTTAGATCTTCTTTCTTCTGTATTTTTTGTCCATACAATGGGCCACTGATTGGATTATCACGGGAGAAGGAATTGGGAATGGAAGAAGTAGGGCTAGAAGTCTGAGTGGAGGAATTGAGAGCGCATGAATTGGGAATGGAAGAAGTAGGGTCGGAGGGGAGAGGAGAAAATTTGGCTTGATCTCTTTTCCTCTTGTCTGTATTTTCATTTTCAAGTTTCCCGTTTCTCTCCCAACCCATCTCGTCCATAGATTTTACAGATATCCCTTTTGTGTCTTCATCATTAGTCCGTACCCCATGCACACTGTTGCTGTCTGCGTCCAGTGAATAATTTCCATGTGGAAATTTCCAATCCATATTTAATGAGAGAAAATGCTTTTCCTCATGAACCAGATTATGGTTCACAGCATCAATGTGTACATCTGGTGGATATACGTTCCATTTTTCAGGAGTTTTTACTAGGGTGCGTAACATGGCTCCTTTATTTTTCCCTTCTCTTCCTGAGCCATGTTCATTTGAAACACTTTCATTTTCCTTTTTAAGTTTATAATTTTCGTAATGGTTTTTGTTCATTTGCACATTTATCCTTTCACTTTCGTTATGCGGATTCGGGTTCAGATTCGGGTTCAGACTCGGATTCAAGGTTAGCTTTTTAGATTTTCCTTCCACTTGTGCGTTAAGTGCTAAATGTGCTGATAATGTTTTTTCCCATGCATCTTTTTGTGGCGAAAAGGGATTCAAAGATTCCAAGCTTTGGGATTCTTCCTGCAGATTCTTTTTGATTTCTGCTAATGTGTTTTCATCTATAGATTCTGATAAGTTTATCTGATCAGTAATAAAATCATCAATTTCATATCTCTTAACATTTTTATAAAATTCGGAGCTCTTTATACCATCATAATAATATAACAAGCTCGAATCTCTCATCAATCTGTCGTATTCATAATTGCTTGTATCGCTACTTAGTAAAGTTTCTATACTACCATCTTGTCTAATTTGATGAATAGGGTTCAAGTTGTTTGTTTGATTCTTATTACTAACTTGGGAATTATCCTTCGTGTGATACATAAATGGATGTTCTACTAAATTCGAGGCAAAATGTTTATATATTGTATTTACATTGTCATAATTAAATTGAAACATTGAATTGTGCATATTTATTTTAGGATGAAACGAAGGAACAAGAGCTGATGATTTGTTTTCTTTTTTTATATTCATAAGTATATTAAAAAGTTCATTTATTTCGTTTTCATTTTTTTTTGTTAATAACCAATAACCAATTAAGTCTTTTTTTTCATTGTATTCTGTGATCTCTATACCGTATGGGTAATTTCGTTTTTCTAATGTGGTTATATTTGTTATATCAGAATTTGTAAACAATTTGATGCTTACATTAGCAATACTTATGATGGATTCAATATCATTGCTGAAGTTGTTTATTATATTTTTTGATATGAAGTGGCTGCTTCCACATGGCTCATTATTTGAAGTGTCATTCTCATGGTTCTTGGGATTGGGGATTTCTTCCTGCCCATCCTTGCACATTTCCTTATCGGCACCAAAGTGCATCTCCCCATCAGCACCAGTAGGGCCCACAGAGTGAACCAAATGTGCGTGCGTGTGTATGCACAAATATATGGAACGAAGAGAAACTGTTCTGCTTTCCCATCTCTGATGTAAGGAATCTTTCCTCCAAAACTGTTGCTGATATATTATGTCCATGTTCATATACAAATCTGTAAATGGTAGGACATGGAAATATTTTTGCCTCCTCTTTGCATCACTAGTTACTGGTGGTAACCTGTCTTTGTTGTAGATCCTTTTCTGTATAAACTTTTTAAAATGTGAAGGATACATAGGAACTTCAGTGTCACAATTGAGGAGTTTCTGAAATTCCTTCTGAATTCGATCAGATATATCATTAACATTTTTTTTCGTTTTTCCAATTTCTAATTTCATATTTTCAGTTAATGAAGGTAAATATTCTGATTTTATTTTGGAATGCGGAATTTCCAGTTTTTCTTTGATGTCTATTAGATTATCTTTTGTAAAGAATAGACACTTAAATGATTCCAATTTTTGTACATAATAATCTAGGGAGAGCCCTGCATTTCTGTTACTTAATTTTACCATGTGTTGAATTTCATTTTTTTTTTTTTCTAAATAGTTATGATAATTCATTCTTTGTTCATCTAGCTTTTTTAAAAAATTTGTGCTTCTATCTTGTATCAATTTTAAGCGTTCATGCATTTCCATTTTTTTTTTTTCTAAAAAGTTGTTTGTAATTGTGAAGGAAGCTCTTATAGATCTCTTATTATTTTTGCATGTGATTTTTCCATACTTATATATATTCTTTAGAGATGGTATTGCATTCTTAACAATTAGCGATTTCTTACATAATATGTCTAATTTGTCATTTAATTCTTTTTTAATTTCGTTTTTTGCATCTATTAAAGTGTATATTTCATGACTCCCACGGATTAATTTGAACCCAGGTTTTAGATTAATTATATCGTTCTCGTTTATACCTGGATTGTTCGTTGTTGTTTCTCCTATTTCATTAGATTCCGATTTATTGATTCTGACAATAACTTGTTTTTTTTCTCCTTCCCTAATGGGATTACCTTGATCAGGATGATGTGTAGAATGAGTGCAGTTCATTTGATTACTCTTTTTTGGTTCCACTTCTGGACATGTACTATAATCAGTTGGGGATGCAACACGTTCGTTTTTATTATTAGGAACTACGCACGTAGTACCAGATTTGCAGCTTGTCTCATTCATGGTTTCAATATCCCCTCCAGCTTCGACACTTCCTTTTTTGTTTTTTCCTTTTTCTACTTGTGTAATTTTCTGTACATGCACAGGATCGTTCAACAAGCAATCTGTACATAGAAGAGTATACATACATGTTTTACAAGTATATTTTACATATTCATTAGTGTGAATAGGACATTTTTCTTTAACTTTCATTGGAATATTACTGTCCATTTCGACTAACCATTTGTCTTTTTCCTTCAATATGATATGATTGTATGCGTAATTGTTTTCATATAATCCACTACTAGCGACATTTACGATATGGTTTTGAGTATCCTTATGCAATTTTATGTTACATATTGCACACAAAAATATGTTACATGTTTTACAAAACACAGTTGAAATGTTAAGAAAGCAATTCATACATGTTCTAAATTCACCTATACAAGGAGCAGTGTGATTAATATTTACATGCTTCAAATAATCGTTTAAGTTTTTATTGCTTTTATTTGTGTAACGAACATCGTACATATTATCCATAATGTTGTATTGTGTATTTATTTCTCCTTTTCTATAACACTGTATAACATTTTTTTGACAATTTGAATTAAAATTCAAGTCATTTCTGTTAACAAAACAGTTCATATTTTCCTTTTCGTTTAAATTCAGAGGATGTTGCGTGGTTGTCTCTTCACTATTTTGATTATGTTGCCATCTTTCACATTTCTTGTAAGGTAGGTTTATGTTTATATGATTCGTCAGATTTGCCTCATCCTTCCTTTCATTGTTAAAGGGGTTGTCTTGTTCATATTTTAGCACGTTGCTTTTGCACCCATTTGGTGCCACGAATAAAGGTTCTCGAATGACGATTTTGTCTTTCATTTTATACCTCTAGTAATGGCGGTCAGAGGAATTTTTGGCATCCTCTGACTAGCGTTCGTGTGCTTCTTCACAATTGAGTAATCTTGATTATGCGCGTACAATCATGTGTGTGTGTGTACTCAGGAGTATGTATATTTTTTTCCTTGTCTGTCTATAGTTCACACTTCAACGCAAAAAAAAAAAAAAAGAAAAAAAAGGGGCCACGTTTCAATCATTAGGCACACTTGTATGAACATCAACATGCATACTTGCATAGATACATGTATACTCACATTTTTCCAATTTCAAAAAAATTACAAAAAAAAAAAAAAAGTCCTAAAAGAGATACGTGCTGTCCAACAGTTATTTTTGGAAAGGTGCATATAAAGAGAGTGTTACATGAATATTTTTCGTATATGTATCTGCTTTGTGTGTTTTTGCATGTAATAAATGCATATCAAAACAAACAGAGGGCCATTTGTCCCCATTTTAGTGAATGTAAAAACATTATGTTAACGAAATTGTAAATGATTTATTTTTTATTTATTTTATTTTTTTTTTTTTTTTTGCATTAACGCTGCAAAATAATACATGAACAGCAAGCAAGAAAATTTTTTTAACTTACACTACATTACCTCCTTTTGATATATTTTTTCAATCTGTCCACTTTTTTCTTTTATATAATTAATAGATAAATATTTGAGAATTCCTTTACTTTTTACGTTAAAAAGGAACATTCATTATGTAACTACTTTTGAACATTTTTTGCGAAAAAATAGATTTTACGTATGCTCAACAATGGTATTTTTTTTTTTTTCTTTTCCATCTTGTGCGTTAATGCAAAAAAAAAAAAAAAAAAAAAAAAAATCATGCATAGGCAAGAATTATTCTAATATGGGCAATAACATTATGAACTGTTCATATGTTTGCATTGTGCACATACGTAAATGTTATGTTGTGTTGTACTTGTGTATTTTTTTTTATTTTTTTTTTTTAAATTTTCCAAAATAGCTAGCTATGCCCTTTTTGACCAACAAAAATATATACCCCCTACTTTCATTTAAAATAAAAAAAGCAAAATGCCATTTTTTCCCCTAACGTGTAATTCGTAAAAATGTGCCATCCTGGTGGAGGAAAAAACACCTTTTTTGAATTTGCACCTGTCGTATATTTAATAAGGAACATGTGATTACTCTTTTAGAAAAATGAAACTTTAATAATATGAAGTTTGTTAAAAATGTGTGCTGATAAAAAAATAAAATAAATAAAAATAAAATAGTAATGATAAAATAAATGAGACACACGAAAAAGCAAATGTTCAAAGTGAACACATGACATGTCTGGGCATATCTTAAATTGGGGTGGCAAAAGGGAAAAAAAAAATACAAGCCAAAACGGGCCAAAATATAGACCAAAACATAGGCCAAAACATAGGCCAAAATATAGGCCAAAATATAGGCCAAAATATAGGCCAAAATATAGGCCAAAACATAGACCAAAACATAAGTAAAAACGCAAGTATTAGTGTACGTAAAAACATGAATGTAAACGTAACTATGGACATGAACATATACATGTGCAAAGTAAATTGCGTATATAATGGTAAGAGGGAGCGAACAAATTTCGTCAAAAAAAGATAATCGTTTGATTGTTAAAAAAAAAAACACGCGGTATGGGGCCTCGGACGAGACTTATGGATCGAAATTATTTTGCAAAAACGAAAATTGAAAGCACAGCATTAGATGCGTTGGTATCGTTCCTCCATCACTACTCAATGACTGCTTCATCACTTCTTCATCACCACATCATATGTCGAAGGACAAGGTTGTGTGTTCCATGTTTTTTATGTTGACTAGGAGAGCCTTCGGGGAGTGGTCGAAACTTGGGAGGCATACGAGCATGGGCAACTTTTTTTCCTCGTTCATGTATTGCACTTCCAATTGCGTGGAATTTCCGCTAACGAAAATGTGTGGATATTTGTCATCATTTTGTAAACAAAATGGGTCGTTTTGAATGAATGGGTAACAACCCAATGTATCAGGCGAAGTTGGAGATAAGATTCTACTCTGGGCTATTATTTTGAGTGCATCTAATTTTGAATTTTTGGAATAAGAAACAATGTTATTAACAGGTTCGCCAGACATGCAACAGATATTTACATTGTTGACTGAAAAAATGTACGGATTGGTAACACACTGAAAAGAATTATAATTTTTGGCCGTTTTGAAAAATAAATTAGGAAATGGCTGTTGTGGTAATATGGCATCACTTGGATCTTTTTCTCCTGGCATTATGTCAACATAAACAGATGAGCATAGAGAAGCAAGAAATAAGTCAATGGTGTTCATATCTTTTTCATCGTTATCGACATTTCGAAGAGAATTTCCAATAATAATTAGTCTGATTATGTTTTCAGATAAGTGCTTATCTCCATATAATCCTAAAATGAAATCTTTTAATAATGAAGCCTTATTACCATTTTCATTGTTTTCATTGTTTTCACTTATGTACAGTCCTGAAACGAACATAATATATTTATCATCATTAGTAATACATTTTGGAATTTCCAATTTTGGTATATAAGAATAAATCAACTCATCTACATATAAAGATCCATTACTCATACCAGTTCCTTTAATAATTACTGTTAAACCTGTAACATAATAATCACTATTTATCTTTCCTTCAAGTTTTAACCTCGCTGTCTCATCTTCTAAAAATAAAATGTCTTCATCATGTGAATAATTTATGACAATATCATCCGATTCGTTAATTTCGCTTATATATTCATTTAAAATAGATGGCCTTAGTTCCATTTTTTTAAAAAGCGTTCCGATACAATAACAGCTTTCATTTGTTTTAATTTCTTTTAAATACTGTAACAGTTTGTATTCTTTTTCTTTTTTCGTGTCTACTTCCACCTCGTCTACGTTCTTCCCTTCGTATTTAACTTTGCAGCTGTTACTGGAACTACCATCCTCTATTAATTTCTTAACCGTTTTCATTAACAAACTTTTCATAGCTTTTATCCTAGCACTGTATATTTCACAAAATTGTTGTGTGTATGTTGCTTTACTCATTACAAAATCTTTTGATAGATTTTCATAATTGTGATGTTCTTTCTTTATTTTTTTATGAAGAGGAAATTCACAGTACTGATCACTGTCATTTTGATTAGCTCGTTTTGCTGATTCTTCTTTCATTATGTGCGAGATGCAAGGAAGGACTCAAAATTTTGTTAACTGCTTTTCTTACAAGGGGAGGAGAGAAGAAAAAGGGAAAAGAGGGCTTACAAGAGAGGATACAATTCTTCATTCGAATGACATTTTTTTTTTTTTTTTTTTTTTCCTTGTTAACTAGAATATATGTTAAAATCTTGAAACGACTTGAGAGAAAATTTCTTACGTAAGAAAAAAAAAAAAAAAAAAAAAAAAAAAAAAAAATCCGTTGTGCGGGCATGGGACAGATGTAAGTAGGAAGCAGGCGTAATTTTTTTTCTCACACTTTTGAGGCCTCCAAATGGTGCGCTTGTACATGTATGTATGTAGATATGTAAGTACGTGCATATATATATATATATACGTATGTGTGTATATATGCATATACTAAGCAGTGCACATATTTGAGTACACAGTTTTTTCTCTTTTAAGTGCGTCGCATTTTTTTGAGTACAGCGTGATGAGTATCGGTTAAGGAAAAGGAAAAAAATAAAACAAAAAAAAAATAAAATAAAGGGAAAAGAAGTAAAATAATGGGATGGTATGGTAAAAAAAATGAGGCGAAGAAATGGTAAAAAAAAATGAGGCGAAGAAATGGTAAAAAAAATGAGGCGAAGAAATGGTAAAAAAAATGAGGCGAAGAAATGGTAAAAAAAATGAGGCGAAGAAATGGTAAAAAAATATGAGGCAATGGAATGGTAAAAAAATGAAGATAATCGTCTTGACAATTATACAGGCTCCTGTACTAGCGCAACTTAACAATCAAACCAGACGAATGATATTTTATCTTTTCGAAAACAAGTGTATCTTAGACATAAGAATTTTTTTTTTTTTTTTTGCCACGCGTATGTAGAAAGAATGAATGGACGTATAAGATAACAGACAAGTAGAGGGTGGGGGAATATATCAAACACAAGGGAATTTAGGAAGTTCAATGTTGTGTCTATTTTACCATCTTGCACTGGATCGAATATTTTACATGTAAAGTTTGTCACCTATTTTGTGCATTAACAAAAGTATGCTTTATTTCTTCCTTCCAGCAGTGTGATTTATGTTTTTTTTTTTTTTTTTTTTTTTTTTAATCTACACATGTATATGGACACACAGTGCCTATTGCCAGCTGGAATTACACTTTTCTGTACACAGAACAATTTTTTGTATGTTTTTGCGTACCTTGATGAAAATTCTTATATGAACAGAAGCAAAATATTGTATTGTCAAAATGGTGACATGGGAATATATAAATCAATTTTGATGAAGGTTAAAAATTTTGAAATAACTCCAACAGGAGTCATCTATATAAAAAGGTAATGCACACACCTGAACGGATATATATATATATATATAGGTATATGTATAAATTCACATAGGAATGTATTCTGATGTACTGACAGGAAAAGGGAATTTATAATGTTAACCACTTTTGTGTTGTCATGTTCACATGCTCAGTTATTATTGTAAATAACACGATGCCATTATTACACAAACTTCTTTTTTTTTTTTCCATGAACAAATGAAAGTAATGACGAAGTGGTCTCTATTAAAGGGTTCATGTAATAACGTCAGTCTATACACAAGGGTATACATTTTTTTTCCTTTTTTTTCTTTTTTTTCTTTTTTTTCTTTTTTTTTTTCCTTACCATCTCGCATATGGGTAAAGGATGATTAAGTCATACTATCCAAAGGAGAGAAGAAACGACACTAAAAATAAAAAAAAAATAAAAAAAATAAAATAATAGCGACAATAAAGGGGATTACGAAATATAACAATAAAAAAAATAATTACATTTACAATTACAATTAAAATTGTAATAATTCCAAAGGGGCACTTACTTCAAGTGGCAGATATGTAGTGATTGATGAGATCAAAGGACTTGTGGGTACCACTAATGTAATGTTTTTCTAGTAGAAAAAAAAATGCACATTTTCAGGGGCTCCCCTATTACAGAAGAGGAACATCGGCAAGTCTAAATGATCACCTTCTTCTTCTATACATATGCATGCTCAGTTTAGTATGATACAAATACACTTTTGAATGTACATTTGCAATAGGACAATGGGAAAAAAAGAAAAAAAAAAAAAAAAAAAAAAAAAAAAAATCCATACCCGCACAAAATCGCTTGTCTAAAAATTTCTTCAACAATGTGTATATGTGTGCGTATGGGGCGGTGGGTACACATCTCCATGCACATCACGCGGAATTATTAGTTTATTTAAAATGTTCTTACATGCAATAACATATATATTGGGTATGTATGTATCTATCTATATATCTATGCATGCATGTATACATATGCATTACCCTTTCTACGTGAATGAAAATGGATAGGGCTCTTTTTCCTTAGTGTACCCCTTTTTTTTCACAAACAGGGTTACTTAGAAAAATGAATGGAAAAGAATGAGAGAAAAAAAAAAAAAAATTTGTATTTTGTGCATCCATTATGGATCCTGTATGATTAGGCGTGTAAAAACACATACATAGGAAGACTTGATTGTATAAATACAAAAAAAAAAAAAAAAAAAAAAAAAAAAAAAAAAGCATAGACAGAGAGGAAAATAAATGGATAGCACATAATCTTGGATTCAAGATCAGGTTTTCTTCCTCCTGCGTGTATTTTTGGCACATCTATAGCATCTTATATTATTTTTTTTTTCATATGCTATAGTTGCTTGCTTCATCAGGCACGTTTATCAGTCTGATAATTTGAATACTAAGAATGGAAGAAAAAGTGGATAAACTTTTTCCAAAGGATAGTGACATAAGTAATTTAAAAGAATATCAAAATCAAGGGGATTTAAATTTCGAAAATGAAGAGTTGAAAAGAGAAAGAGAAGATATAAAAAATGATCCTGTCTTTGTGAAATGTGTCAAAAATATATGGACAAATGTACTTAATAAACCTTTAGATGGAAAATTTAGTAAAGTAGAATATTTTAAAATAATGTTAAGAATATGTAAAGTATTGATACCAGAATTTGAAATTAAGGAAGTAATAAAAATTGTAACAGATGAATGGAATAATGATTCTAAAGGGAAGAAATACTTAGATTTTGATTCATTTTTCAATGCATTCTTTGAATTATCAGATATTTGGACACCAACTATAAATGCATATGACTATGCTCATTTCTTGAAAACACTTTTTTATAGAATTACATTTATCGAAATTAAAAAAAAAAATGGTGAAATTATAAAAAAGAAACCAATTATTATGATCAATTTTAAACGAAAAGAAGAGAGAAAAAAATTGTCTCTATATGATGATAATATTTTGGGTTCTAAAAATTTTGAAAAAAATGATAAAAGTAGTAGCTTTATTAAAAATATGAAATCAATAAAAAAATTATCTCTTCAATTAGAACAATTTAAAAAACAATTAACAAAAAGATTTAGTGATAATTATAAAATACAAGACTCATTCTTATATGATGATCTGGATGAGGAGGAAGATATGATGGGTAAAAATTTATTTGAAAATTTGCTGAACAATAGAAATAATGATTCCTATTTGCATAGAAATATAGTCCTTATGGATGTTGATGAAATAAACCCTTTAGAGTACCATGCAGAAGATGATATAGAAGATAAGAAATGTTACTCCACGGGGATAGGGGGGAAGGTTAGAAGCTCCTCTCAGGCCACATCTGATTTTAGTACTACATCTGGTAAGACAGTGAAGCGTCTTCATGAGAAATATGCATTCGTGTTATAAAGATGCATATCGAGGAAATTTTCATATTTTGTAAGAAGCACTTACGTCGCTTCGATCTAATGTCTACCCAAGATGTAATTCCACCTAAAACTTCTCCTACAGGCAAAGCAAAGACAAGTACAAATGTAGAACCCGCGAAGGGACAGACGAAGGAAGGACTGATAGAAGGAGCCGCAAAAAAGAAGACAGAATCTGCCGCAGTTTTAGATGCAGTTTTAGATGCAGTGTCAGATGCAGTGCCAGATGCAGTACCAGATGCAATGCCAGATGCAGCTCCCGACGCAGAGTTCGCTGCAGAACCTTCCAGAAAAATCATCGCAGAAGTGCAGAAGGAACATATGGAGGAAGGGGTGGATAAGTCACACTCCGACAAACAAAGTAACGTAACCAGGAGGAATGCATTCAGTTTCTCCCTGAAAACAAAGAATGAGAATGAGAAAGACAAATGGGCAGGAAACGGAAAGAGGAAGACTGAAGGGGATGTGGCAAATGAAATGTCCATGTTAACGCAAATTCAAGAAAGGAAAAAAATTCAGGGCAAGGGTGATGAAATCAGGGAAGCGAGAAAAAAAGGAGACACCATTGTAGAAGGGGAAAAAATGGATTCATTATCTTCTCTCCTCATTGATGGGATCAATTTCTCTGAGTTTACAAAGGAGTGCAAACTTGTCGATTTGAATGAACACAAGGATGGTAGTAGTGGCAATAGCAATGTTAGCGGCAGTAGCAGTGGTGCTACAGATAGGGAGGGGAAAAATATGACCATTATGAATGCATCTGACCATTTTATTCCATCAGACAAAAGGGATCTTTTACGCTTAGAATCGAGTGTTGATTTTGAAAAGGAGATGGCAGGAAAGAAGGAAAGAAGAAATTTTCCTGAAATGAACCAAGGGGATGATGTGATGAAATCGTATGTTAGTCATGAAGAGAAGTGTGGCGTGAAAAGTGACATGGAGAACCGGCTGAAGGGGGATGATTACACCCAGAGTAACATCTGCAAAGAGAGAAAAAGCTCCAAAAGAGACTCTGATAAGGAAGAATCAAAACAAGAAAAGAAAGCTGATACATCGATTGATAAACTTAATGAGGAAGATTTGTTGCATCAAAAGAAAATAAAAACATCAGTGGAGGAAGGAAAAAAATCAATGGATGAATTAAAAGAGGAATTTTCTAAATCATTGGAGAATAAAAAAGGGAAAACAGATGATAGCCCTAGTATATCTGCCACAGAAAAAGAAAAACTTAAGGGAAATCTTTACGGGTCAGACGAAGAATACATAGATGTGTTGAAAAACAATTTGGCAGATGCTGATTTGTATGAAGAGGAGAAAGAAAAAAAAAGTAAAGAAGACAAAGAAAGGAAATCAAATGATATGCTTAAAGCAAAAAATTATCTAGAAAATGAAAAAAGAACTTTAGAGGATTTACGATTAAAAGAAAAAGAAAAATTGAAAAATATGAACAAAAATGATAATTCCATGGATGAACTGCTCGATGAAAATAAAGTCCATTTGGAGAGTCAAGCTAGCATAACTGATAATTCTGATGCATCTAAAATGCGAAAGATTCATCAATCTAGTGTTACAAATGATTCCACTTTTAAAATAAAAGACATATCCTTTGATGACAAACTGGACAAGGAAATGAGGAATAAATCTGAAGAAGCCATGGACAGAGGTGCGGACAGGACGAAAGAACACATGAAATCTGTAATCCATAAGGGGGGGTTGGAACCATCCAAAGTGGTAGAAGCATCCAAAGTGGTAGAAGCATCCAAAGTGGTAGAAGCATCTCAAGTGGTAGAAGCATCCCAAATGACAGAACCATCCCAAATGACAGAACCATCCCAAATGACAGAACCATCCCAAATGACAGAACCATCCCAAATGACAGAAACACCAATCGTGCAAAATGATGCAGAAAATGAGGAGCTGAAACAACAGAGAGACCTCATTTTAACAGTGGACATGGGAGTGTCAGACAAATTGAAATCTTACAAAGATAACTTTGACATGTTCTTGAAGAAAATGAAAAGAGAGAGTAGCTCAAAAAGGAAAAGTGATACTGAAGAGGGAGTAATGCTGAACGCTGAACATGCTTCAAAGGAGAGAAAAGGAGAAGAAGGAAAAGATGTGCATGACGAAAAAGATCGAATAAGAAAAGCAAACGGAGAAAATTATTGTCGAGAGTGGTATGATAAATGGGAAAATGATGATGAAGTTTCCGAAATAGATTTTATGGAAAATGAATTGAGGAATGCAAATAGCCAAGGTGCGGATGTAGCAAATTCAAAAAAGAAAAATGAATTATTTGAAAATTTAGAAATAAAGAAGATCCACAATGAAAACAACAAAAATGATGAGAACGACAGATCCCAATTGGATTTAAATAAAACATTTGGAGAAATGAATAAAATATTAAACGATGTTATTATTAAAAGTGAACTAGCAGCATTGGATAAGGAGGAAAATCAAGATTTGTTGTCAAAATCAGATCCATTGAAAGATCAAGAAGAGTTGTTGTATGATAAAAATGAAGTAGTGAAGAATATACTGCAAAACCAAGATATTGTCAAAAATATTTTATTTGATGAAAAAGAAATCCAGGAACATGGATCGATTAAAGATGAGAAGAATTCTTATACATTGACTTTTTCCCCATTCAAAGAAAGAGAAAAAAATAATGCACTCACGAAAGAAATCAGCAGCAAGGAAAAAACATTCGATACATGCGTAGAAAAAGATTCGCTAGCTAATAAGCAAAACATCACAGGGCTTGTAGGAGACGGTGGAGAGAAAGACGTGGTGAGATATCTCGATGAAGAGAAACATAAATCATTCGTGTGGAATACTGAAAGAATGGGAGAAGTTAGAGATGATGGATTCAAGATCAATGCAAGAGACGAAAGTGGAATATGTGATAAGGATGAGAATGATATGAAAGATGAGCTGTGTGTTGTAAATAGTGAAAAGGGCGTTTCTCCTAAGCATGTCATAAAAAAAGGAGAATCACCTGACGAAATCATAGAAAAAGGCGAATTGCCTGAAGAAGGCATCACCGCAAGGGACGTTGCGCTTGGGCAAATCCAAACGGATGAGAGAACGGAAGACAGAATGGAAGCCAAAATGGAAGCCAAAATAAAAGATAGAATGGAAGCCAAAATGGAAGCCAAAATAAAAGATAGAATGGAAGCCAAAATAGAAGCCAAAATGGAAGCCAAAATAAAAGACAGAATGGAAGCCAAGAGGGACGATTCGGAAAAGAGCGCGATAGAGAAAATGAAATACCTATTCGTGGAGGACGTAAAAAAAATGAGGAGCTTCATAAAAATAAATAAAAAGAGTAAAAGAGAGAATTTCATAATAGTATCAAAAGATCAAGAAGAGTGTGTGTACAATTTGGTGAGAAAATTAAAGGTTGAATTAATCGAGCCATCTATGGTACTTAGAAAAAACATAAACCTTGAAAAAGAATTCTTGTCACCATTGGGAAGGTTAATTAATGCCGATTTGAGAAATGGAAAAAGTATTGATTTTAAGAAAATGATGGATTTAACATTGGAAAATATGAATACTATCATATCCAAAAATAATGGATACGTTTTATACTTCACTGGCGAATTTGTTGATTATTTAGAATATTTTCTGTACAAATTAAAAAAATTGTCTTCTTTAAATTACTTTAATTATATGAATTTTTTAAACATGAATTTTGTAAAAAATGCGATACACGAAGAAGGAATAAATATGGTCCAGTTTTTCTTGAAAGATCAAAATTTGATTATAGCGAACCCCTTCAAGGACTCTTTTCCCGTCTTTAGCATAATTCTAAAGAAGCATGCTAGTCCTAGGTAAATGGATTATATCGAATCTATTTTTTAGCTCCTCTTCTCTCGTCCAAATGGGGAACTTCATCTCTGGTCCAAACGAGGAACCTCATTACCGTTTCAAATGTTTTTTTTTTTTTTTTTTTTTTGACTTGCCATTATGACATAGGCTGCAGAAGCATTTCCTTCGTGTTATTTCATGAGAACTCACACTTTTTATGATCTCTTGGTTCAAGCTCACTTATTTTTCATTAATTCATCCTTTTGAATAGCTCTTTGTACCTTTCATTGATTTTCCTTCCTTTCACATTTTTCTGAATCCCATTGCAGATATGAGGAAAAAAACAGTGTGAAGAGAATCTACGAAATTCTGTTGAAGCTTTTTAAGGAACAAAGCATCCGAATCCCAAATTTGACAGACTCAGATGGAAAGAACCTACATTTAAGTGCCAAATATGATAAAAAAGAATATAAACTAGATAAAAAAATAAAAGCAGAAAAAGAAGATGCACATTCAGACACATTCAGTGAAAACTTATCTGGTACTGTTACAGAAAGGGATTCAAAAAATGAACAGTGGGATGAAGAAGATGAACATGTTCTGGAAGTGTTAGAGAGAGAGAAGAAAGTGGAAGTTGCAGATGTGCATTCAAGTGGTGACGAAGATCAGTATGCACATGAGGAATGTCTAACCATAGATTGTTCTGAGGAAAATTATGTCGAAGAGTGGTCAAATGAGGGAGATGCAAAAAAGGTGAAAGAGAGTGATGAAGGTGGAAGCGACGAGGGTGGAAGTGATGAAGATGTAAGTGACGAGGGTGGAAGAAGTGATGAAGGTGGAAGTGATGAAGGTGGAAGCGACGAGGGTGGAAGTGACGAGGGTGGAAGTGACGAGGGTGGAAGTGACGAGGGTGGAAGTGACGAAGAAGAGGAAGAACGAAAAACCACTCATCCCCATCAGAAACATAATAGCAAGAACACTTCCGCTGGGGTGATAGACATCGAAAATATAAGTGGAAAATACTTTAATTCAATGAATAAAGAAATGAATTATATATACAAGTGTGGCCACCCGGAGAAGTACTACCGAAGTTATTATAAAAGTTTGGAGGAGTCTGTCCACGGTATGAAGTTAGAGAGATACATTCGAAGCTTGATTTGGAAATTGAGCGAACTGGGAGAAGTGAAAGTTGGGGAAGCGAAGGAGGGGGAAGAAGAAATAGTAGCTCACGTACTAAGAAGAAAGTTTAACATCCAAAGTATCGACATAGATTTGGTTCCGGAGAGAAAGGGCAGCACTAACACACATGGAAGAAGCGGAAAGATTAGCGATTGCTCATCTCTTTGGAAAATATTTCACATCAACATGATCATGAATAGATACTCTTATTATTTGAAGAATAACTTCTTCCCGTGTAAGTATAAAAGGGAAAAAAGTGCAGGAAAAGAAGAAGAGAATGGATCTGGATGTTTGTTGGTAAAGCTTAAGAGGAAAATTCCTTTAAAGGAATGTCTATTCAGTTATGCTATACAAAGCGAAGAAGACGATAAGAATTCTGTTGTAATGTCAGATTATCGTGAAGTGAATGTCCTTCATGAGAAAGAAATAGAAGAAGGGATAACACAAATGAACTCTCAAAAAGGGAGAAAAATCCGAGGGGAAGAAGAGGAGGAACAGAATGTTCATATAGAAGACACAACAGATGAAGTAGAAGGAGGAGTGGCACAAAGAGAAGTAAAAGAAATATCTACTAAGGAAGTAAAAATGGAAAGGACAAAATCGAAACAAAGTGATATACATTACTACAGACTATGGAGCAGGTTCTATAAGTACTGTCCTGTGACTTACATAAATGAGAGAAGATTTGTAAAAGGGAAAAAAGAATTTTTGACAATTTACAAGAATAAAATATATGTACTAGAAAGTTATGAAAAAATGAGAGAATTTTTAAAATATCCCCAATTTTACTCTAGTAATAAAATAAAAGAGACCATCAACTTTTCCATGATCATTTATTTTACTAATACAGATATAAAAAATAAAGTTATGCACATTATCAAGTTCAATGAAAAAGTGGTGCATATTGACTTGGAAGAATATTTCCAGAAATTCTTCTTCATAAATATGAGTGAAGGGGAAAGCGTTGAAGAAGATGCTTGTGGAGGAGAGCATGTGAAAACCCAGAGAAAAAAATTCCTCAGCAATGTAGATACCTACATGTTCCAATTAAATCGACTTCTCCAAGGGAAAAAAATTTCTCCTCTGTTTATTGTTAGATACATATGCATGCGAATGGGGAAGACGCATTCGTTTAATGTGTATATAATGCGTGAAATAACGAAATTCCTTCATAAGCTCAGGGATCATTTCTCTTGCATGGTTAGTGATAGAGGGAAATTTGGTTTCTTGAATCGGGAACAATCATATGGTCAGTCTAGACGTGCAGCTGATTGGATAGGGAAAAGCAGGGCGGTAGAAGAGGAGAGATATGCAAAAGATGACATGGTGAATGAGGAGAATGCAGTGAAAATTTTCCCGAATATAGAAAAAATAGAATTCCTTCACAGCTTATTAATAACCCAGAGAAAGTGCGCTGAGAAGGAGTGTGAGTTCAGAACAATGATGAGGGGGATATTTTCCTGTCCTAGTTTGAGCAAGATAAACGAGACAATAGATAAACTGGTTGCAAACATTTCGAATAAGATAGAAGTAGAAGACGAGGTGCACACCCATCAATTGAGGAATAGCAATCAAGAAAGAGGAAGTCGCGACTTTATCTGGACCCATACGAGTTCTCCTCAGTTAGATGTAGAACCGGAAAAGGAAGCGCGTATAGAAGGGAGAATGGAATTAGCTGGGGAAGAACCAACGAATGGCATTCCCTATAGTACATTCCTGCAGAGCACCACATTTATCATAACGGGGCTTCCATTGAATAACATTATTTTCAAGTATTTGAAAAAATTGAATGTGCAGATAGACACCATTGTGGCTTTTAACGTGAATAAGCAGAAAAAGAAAATTCAAGAAAACATACAGAGGAACATTTTGCGAAAAACTGCAGCAAACGTGGGTTCAAGTGGAGGCTCAAGTGGAGGCTCAAGCGGGGGCTCAAGCAGGGGGTCAAATGGAATACAATGGAAGGATAACCCCATGTATATATACAACAAGAATTACAAGCGAAAGATTGAACGGTTGAAGAAAGAAAGCTGCCACGTCCACTTTGTAAGCATAGGGGTAGAAACGAATATATATAGTTATGCAAATGAAATAAGGAAGTTCATAAATCCATATATGCATACTTATTATAATTATGATGAAATACTGAAAAATGCTTCACTCGTAGATAAATTTAACAATTCTTA
Source organism: Plasmodium gonderi (assembly GCF_002157705.1). Classification (NCBI taxonomy): domain Eukaryota; phylum Apicomplexa; class Aconoidasida; order Haemosporida; family Plasmodiidae; genus Plasmodium; species Plasmodium gonderi. Next base: position 1,537,317 of record NW_021628933.1, read on the forward strand.
CACGAATGTATACTGTCCATACGTATTGAAGAAATATAATTGGTTACACAAAAGCAAAAGTAATGTAAAACTAGTATATAATGAGAAAATTCATTATTTATCAAATTTATATAACGCTTTTCACTTTTGTCAAAATAGAGAATCTTATACTTCGAATTTTAAGGTGCCTCCGTTGAGAGTGCTACTCCTAGCAGATGAAGGATGCCATTTTGAAAAAGAAATAGAAATTATTGCATGCAAATTCTTTTTGAAATATTTAGACGTAGGAAAGGAGTTTACAAATGCATTCAGGTATGCCTGCATATATATATTGAAATATGTCTACTTCTTCAAATTATCAATGGATGTAAGGAGGAAGAAAATAAATAATGCGTTAAAAAGGTTCTCTTTCGATTCTAATTCGTTACTTGAAATTCAGAATCATGATCATACTATTTGCCTGAACAAGGTAGATGTGAATTATTTAGAAGACAATATAGAAAGTATAAACCCATTAGAGGAATACAACATGGAGCATGAACAAAAAATATATGATGTATTGTTTTCTCTAGTCCAACCTTTCAACCTAGTGTTAAACTTGGCCAAAATTGCTGCCATTCGATTTGTCTTACATGAACAATTAGAGAAGTGCATTATCAGATTTGATTCCACGAGGAAGAACCTTTTTAGCGCGACTTCACTTGCACAGGTGAGAAGTTGCATGGATGGAGTCCTAAGGGGAAGTAGATGTGATAAAAATGGGGGAGACAAAAATGGGGGAGACAAAAATGGGGGAGACAAAAATGGGGGAGACAAAAATGGGGGAGACAAAAATGGGGGAGACAAAAATGGGGGAGACAAAAATGAGAGAGACAAAAATGGGAATTCTCAAAGGAATGACACGTCCCTTCTACGCAGAAGCATCAAGGGGAAAGAAGAACCCATAATGTATGACGAAGACTCGACATCTAAAGGTGGAAGTTCTGAAGGGGGTTCTTCTAACTCAGAGGATGATGACTTCGCGTATGAAAAAAGTAATATAAAGTTGGAGCAAGTTGAAAGGATGTTTTTAAAACAAAACGAAAGGGAGCTACTAAACAGTAAATATATCTTTCTCGAAAAAAAGGTGTTAAATTCTTTTGAGAAAATTTTAAAATACTCATTTCGAGTGCCTGAACATGTAATATATCTGAAGTGTGGGTTTAAAACGTCTTGGGAAAAATCTGGATATTTCCATTCAGAATCAGAGGGAAAAAGCAAGAAATTGGACGATAAGAAAAATGAACAAACCAGAGGAAAGAATCACAAAAGGGAGGAAAGTAGTCTGACAAAACAACCATTCGTAGAAGGAGAAAAGAATATTCTAATAAAAATAAAAAGAACATCAAAGAAAAATAGACAAATAATTAACTGCTTAAAAGATAATACTAATGTGTGGTGCATTGATGTAGGGAGATTTCACAGCAAAAAAGTAAAGACATGGATTGAAAATAAATTCAGAAATGTATTTCAATATCGAAATAATTTATTTCATCAATTGAATATTAAAAGGGTAGATAAAATATGGGCCCAATTTTTGAAAAATAATAATTATGTAAAAATTTCAAATTTGTATTTTTACTCCCCTGTAAATATTGACAACATTGTAGATATCGACACGAACTACCTACTGCTATACAATTCCTTTTTATTTTATTTTAGAACAGAAGAAGAATTAAACATATTTAGCAAAAAACCAATTCATTATTTGTCACAAATGAAACCAGATCCTTCATTTATCTTACCATTCATACTTATCTATTCAGATGTAAACATAGATGATTTGTGTGATGAGCTCATCAAAAGTACAAAATGTGCAGTGATTAATATCCAGAATTTGCTATCATTTGCTTCCAATATCGACAAGTTCAAGCAACTGATTCAGAGTGATCGTTTGGATGATTCTCATATTATGGAACTCCTTCGAATCAGGCTAAATCAGTATGACACACTTGCTCATGGATGTATTCTCTGTAACATACCTTACAACAAATTTCAACTTGAACATCTGATAGGGAATCAAAAAAAAATACCACATTTGGTTTTTTTGGTTCAAAAAGGAGAAGAGAAATTTAAAATGGGTGAGGGTTCAGAATGCATGAAGCAGAACATGCACATGACCAAAAACTCCGAATTGAAGACAAAAAAGAAGGTGCAAGACATAGGGGGGAAGCAGGGCAACGAAGGGTTGCTATTTCCACATTTTTACAATTTCGTGAAGGGAATAAAAGAAACCTTCAGTGAAAAATATAAAAATGTAATAAATATAGAACACACAAATGTGTGGAAAATGAAATGCAAAATAACGGAAGATATAGAGGAGAATATAAAAAATTATCAACGGTATAGGAGGTACAAGTACAACAACAGAACAGCCTATTTTAAAGGGTTCAATATTTATGAAAAAGAAAATTATGAAAAAGAGATAAAATTTGACAAGTACTGTCTAGTTACGTATAAGAAAAAGAACATTTTAAAAAAGTGTAACATATTCGACAATTATACATTGTATCATAATGGGTACTACTACCTAGTAAACAGTTTTGAAGATGTTGTAGAGTTTGAAAAAAATGCTACAGAATTTATTAACTTGGAAGAACCATCTTCTAAATTTGAAAAAGTTGAACAAGTAGAGGAAAATACAGAAATAGAAAATGAGGGATTCTGTTTGGTAAGCTTGAGAGATCAGAACAATTTCGTTAAAGGAAATAAGCAATGTTGTATAAAATATGAAGAAAAATTTTATCTGTTCGAAAATGCGGAAAAAATGCAAAAGTTTGTAAATAATTATAATGACTACTTAAACAACCAAAACATTTTTGAAATAATTTTAGAAAAAATGAAAAATCAAAATGATGTTACAACATTGGTTTATTTGAAAACATTCTTGTATGACATTTTGTGTGAATCTTTGTATGCCTTAGGGAAGCATAGGCCACTATATCCTGGACTCACCACAAAGCTTAGTGCAATTAAATTTCTTGCCCTGTTCTTTTACAAGGAGAATAAATTATTTTCAGAACCCCTCAGAAGGTCTTATGAACACAATTTTCGCTCCTTTCTAAATGATTGTGAAATACCAATAAACATCCAAAAATTGACACAAAAATTTGAAACCAATTGCACTAGCAAAAATCAGAACATAAAAAAACCCACCAAAAAGTGGACAAAACGGGACATTGAAACGTATGAAAAATACGTGAGTCTGTACGATAAAATATTGTACTCTCAAAATAGGGGGAACAAATAGTTCATATGTGTGAGAAACCCCATGCTTTCTCTTCCAGCGAATGGGCTTTTCTTCCCGAGACGTTTACATGGGGGCATTTTAAATCTTTGGCAGAATTAGTAGGCTGCGTCTACTTGGGGCTCCACGCAGTTGTCTCCTTTATTTTGCACATTTTTCACATTTTCCACATTTTTCACATTTTTCACATTTTTCACATTTTTCACATTTTTCACATTTTTCACATTTTTCACATTTTTCACATTTTTCACATTTTTCACATTTTTCACATTTTCCACATTTCGTGCATTTCTTTTATTTTATGAACGGCAAGGAGTTTACGAAATCGCAAAAAATTACACGCACAAAAAAAAAAAAAAAAAAAAAAAAAAAAAATGAACATAATAGGAATAAAGACAAAATTTGGGGGAATCTATAGAGAAGGTATGCTAAAAAGGAATAATGGTCCATGTGTGATGGGATACCCCATGCTCCAACATTTTGGCTATATTTTTTTTTTTTTTTTTGAAAAAGAAATGTACATATTTGTAATAATATCTATAATAACATGTATTAATGTTCATGTAAATGTTTCCTTTTTTTGTGTGCAGTTGCAGTGGCTAGTTTTGTGTGTTGAAGTACATTTTTTCGTTCATTTTGTCAGTTTTGCCCATTTTGTGAAGTTTGCCCATTTTGTGAAGTTTGCCCATTTTGTGAAGTTTGCCCATTTTGTGAAGTTTGCCCATTTTGTGAAGTTTGCCCATTTTGTGAAGTTTGCCCATTTTGTGAAGTTTGCCCATTTTGTGAAGTTTGCCCATTTTGTGAAGTTTGCCCATTTTGTCAGGTTTGCCTATTTTGTCAATTTTTCCCATTTTGAGAATTTTTTTTTTTTTTTTTTTTTTTTGCACACCTTTGGCAAAGATTTTCCACCGTTCATTCAAATATCCGCCTTAGATATGCCATACTCGGAAAACGTGCCAAATCCGCGTAAGTCAAAGAGAATCGTCTCGTTTCGCTTGAAGGAAGTTATTTTTTCATTTTCAAACAGGGTGTGAAACATATTTTTTTCGATTAAGTATTTGTAAGCGGGTAGGCCATATAATTCAATGATATTTCCCTTGAAAAAGATGATGTCGTACGAGCCAAAATTTTTTTGAAATGCTTTTAGACAGAACTCAATTGGTTTTCCATACGTGACAATATTATTCAATGCAACAATTTGATCTCCATGACGAAAATTTTTTTTACTAGCTTTTCCTTCTTCAATTATGTAAGACACGTAACAACCACCAATTGAATCTGGATTTTTATTTAACACAATTCCAATATTTTTTTTAATTATGATATTGTTTGCACTGTTCATATTTTCTTTCAATAAATGTACATTTTTTAAAGCACTCGTGGTTAATTTATTTAATTCTTCCTTTATTTCTTCAAAATTTTCTCCTTTATCATCTTTATACCCTAAATATATTGCTATGTCATAAAAATTTTTTGCTTGCCAAAATTTGCGAAAACTTCTGTATGCATCCCCTAAGCATTTCCATGCTGCTGCATGCTTAGGTTCGTACTTTATTGATTTTAAAGAAAAATTAAATGTCCCTTGTATATCATTTGTGTAATAGCACAGCATAGATATACTTGAACATATATGCGAGAGGAAATATCCGTAATATTTACACGGGAGCATATTATAAGCTAATTTTAAATCATGTAATGTAATTTCATAATTCTGTGTGTACAATTTTTGTGTGCATTTTTCTATCAACTTTAAAGAGGATTCGATACTCATCTGCAAATTCTTTTTTGAAACATCCGTGATGATCCTTTGTTTTTTGCTTTTCTCAAGTATTTTCTTAAAACGTTTGTTTATATATGTGATTTCTTCATTTTCTTTATCATTATATGCTGCTTTAATCTTTTCGTTCAGTAATTTTTGCAAATGATGCGAAAAATCAATTAGGTCTCCTACACATGTCACTAAGACTTTGTAACTGTTTTTTTCAAAATTGTGTGAAACGGATATATTTTTCTCCATCGGAATGATAAACGTTTCAATTTGAATTTCAAAAAAATCAATGAATGCACTGTCCATTGACGCGTGGAATAAGTAATACAACTGATCTTTCATCATTTCACATTTTATTTTATTTTCTTCTGAGGAGTATAAATTGATCTTTACAATTTCTCGTTCGCGTTCCGATTTCCCTTTTGCAATGTACTCAATGGTGGTGCTCTTTTCTTTTTTATTTGAGTATGGATCTTTCTGTGCTGATTCGTGTTGTGCACCCGTTGTTGATGTTTCAAGCGTGACTTCCTTGGTACCATCATGCGAGGTAGTGCTTTTCTCCTCAGAATGGGATTCTTCCCCTTCATATGGCACTGCAATATCTCTTTCTGTTTGATAATCTCCCTCCTCGATGGATTCATCCTCCTCCTTCTCTTCCTGCTCTTCCTCATTGTCGTGCACCCCAGTCGGCATGTTGAAAGTTGTTTTTCCAAAATTTTTCTTCGCATCGTCATCTTCATCATAACTGAGAAAATCGTTATCATTTAATTTGTCATCATAAAGGTCAATGATGCTTTCCTCCTTTTCTTCCGCTTCTTCCCTATCTTCATCACTTGACCTGTATGGATCTGGAGGAAATTTTTTTTTTTTTTTTTCTAAGTGATCAAAAGGGTATAGATAACCCGACTCGAGTATATCTCGTTCTTTTTTGTTTTTGTAAAATAGCTTCACGTTTTTCTTCAACTCATTTTTGAGAAATGGTCTATGGTTTGCACTTGCAATATTCCTACCATCACTTTTCGTTACTTTTCCTTTTTTGTATTGAAGCGGGAACCCTTTCGTTACCGCGTCTGAGTACCCTTTTCTCCTACAGAAAACACCTCTTTTGCAATAATTCTGTAACTTGAATGCTAGACAAACGTGCAAAATTATGTAGAAAGTGCAAATGAAATTCCAAAATTTATTCATTAAAAAGGGATCTCGGTGCTTATGCGTGGGGTGCCTACATGTGTGCAGCGTGGCACTTCACACTGCATTGCATAACTTTATTTTGTTGCTCTTCTGCTTCGTTACACCACTGCTTCATTACTTTGCATCTTCTCAGATGTGCAAAAATAAATGGGAAATGAATTATCCATTTTGCTTCATCTCATCCTCTCTTTTATTCCTTTTTCCTTCTTCCTTCTTTTTGTCTATAATCTACGTCGTGTGTTTGTCAAGAAAATGGGGGTACAGTTGTTAACTAATATTTGATGTGACGAACTTTCTCAGCTTGACAATCGTGGCAACAAGCAGAGGCAGAAGCAGAAGCAACGGAGACGGAACTGATTAATAAAAATAAAGAATATGCATGTGGCATGTTCGTCTTAAAATCCATAAAGAACTAGTTGCATAATTTTATATCATTAGCAGCATAGCATTTTAATAAATTAAAGATGGAGTTTAAAAAAAAATTGCACTGTTCTTTTAAGGCGTATTATTCTGGTGGGACGAATTCGTTAAGCCGCATTTTATTATTATGAATAATTAGTCATAAGAAAAATGATATGACTGCTTAATCCGTTTTTATGCACATATGTTGTGTGAAAAAGAGGAAAAAAAAAAAAAAAAACAAAAAAAAAAACAATTTTTACTATTTTCGCATTTAAGGTTTTATCTTTTTTTTTATTTATTATAAATATATATATATATATATATATATATATATATGTTTTTTTTTTTTTTTTACAGCTTCCATATTTTACAGCAATTTCGACCCTCTTATATGCCCCACTTGAAATTGAATCACCTTCGCTTCTCAAACACCTTGACAAGGATATAATACTTCCCTTCACATTTTTGCAAACGATACAGAGATATGATAAAAGTCTCCCATAAGTACACATGTAAGGAAAATTAAGTATGCACTTCCATTCTCCAAACCCCCTCTCCTTCCAAATATTAAATATAGAGGTGGGTAGGAAGAAATTCTTTTCATTTATCCAATATATTGTATATGTGATTTATGCAAGTAGAGAAACACAAGAGAGATATAAGATGGACAATGTAAATCCTAGAATAATTTTATACAACAGCTTATGTTTGCAGTGTTGAAGAGAAGAGACAAAAAAAAAAAAAAAACCTCCTGCATGTGTTAACTATGAAAAAAATAATTTTCAGAATTTTTTTTTTAACTTTATTATGTTTCCCCTAGGAATCTCGCAGTAGTCATAAAAGCAAAACTTTCGACAACAGTATAATGGTCGTTTGTCCATTTTGCTATTACACCGTTTGGATAAAGCTTTCTGGTACATTGTTTTTTTTTTATTTTCTGTTGCTTTTTTTTTTTTTTTTTTTTTCTACACTGAAGGGTTAAATATGTTCTCATAGCGCATGCGAAATTATGCATGTCCTGGAGGGGGAAAAAAAAAAAAAAAAAAAAAAAAAAAAAAAAAAGAGCAAAGGAGCAAATAAAGGAAAAGTTAAAAAAGAACAGAGAAGTTTTCAAAATAATTAAATAAAGAATAAATCCATATATGGGAAGGGGAAAAAAAAAAAAAAAAAAAAAATTCAAAATGTGTAAAAATAAGCACATCGAAAGGAATGCTATTATTTCAAGAGGTGCAAATTTTAAACACACATGTGCATGAATTCGATGCGAATTGTATGTCACACATTCCCCTATAAGGAAAATCATCCACGGAAAAATATATCACATAAGTGTATGCAAATACACGAGTGTATTATATAAATACAATTATACATATATGTATATATGTGCATGGAAAATTCCCTCATACATGTGCACGAAAACATACACCACCCGCATTTATTGAAATTATCAAATTTTGTATACATGTTCCTTTCCTTTCCGTTTCATTTTTTTTTTTTTTTTTATTTTCGCGTGGAACAAAATATGTATACACATATATATTTATGTGAGAATGAATGGTACAAAAGAGGGGAAATGCTCCTTAAGGCTTGTGTATGATTTAAAATTTTAACAGTTTTTTTTTTTTTTTTTTTCCTCCTTTTTTTGTCCTTATTTCGTCCATATTTCGTCATATTTTTTCCTCATTTTTCCTCATTTTTCCTCATTTTATTCCACCCCGTTTTTGTTTGAACTTCCCGACCCATACTTGCCTAATATCACATCACAGTTTGAATTTTGTCAAGATATTATGCATTGCCTCTGCGTTTTCATTTCACTTTATCCCATTCATTTGAAGTGTATACATATATATATATTAAAACACACCAAAGTCAAAAAAAAAAGGAATGAAACAAAAGTGGGAAAGATAACCTTGTCAGAAGTTTTTTTTTTCTTTTCCTTTTTCTTTTCCTTTTTTTTTTCCTTTTTCTTTTCCTTTTTTTTTTTCCTTTTTCTTTTCCTTTTTTTTTTCCTTTTTTTCTTCTTTATTTTTTTTTTCACCCGAATGCTATAAGAGAGAGATTTCGTATTTTTGTTTTTGTTATTCCTAAGGGGGACATGTATGTATGCAAGAAAAAAAAAAAAGAAAAAAAAGTTATGAAATCATAAAAGGAAACACAAATGTGCATATATTGATGTGGATGAGGCGAATCGTCGACTCTGTTGACCCGTAGCAGCAGAATTATTTTTGCACAAGGACAATTTTAACACAAGATTGATTTTTGAACAAAGACAATTTTAACACAAGATTGATTTTTGAACAAGATTAATTTTAGCACAAGATTGATTTTTAAACAAGATTAATTTTAGCACAAGATTGATTTTTAAACAAGATTAATTTTAGCACAAGATTGATTTTTGAACAAGATTAATTTTAGCGAAAGATTGATTTTTAAACAAGATTAATTTTAGCACAAGATTGATTTTTAAACAAGATTAATTTTAGCACAAGATTGATTTTTTTTTTTTTTTTTTTTTTCTCTTTGCTTCCATATCCATTCGCCTCCTTGAAAAACATACAAATATTTTTGTCACCAATCCATAATCGAGTATGGAAATCTGTCTCCATTGTTGAACCAACAAACTGTGTCAAAAAAAAAAAAAAAAAGAAGAAGCTAATATCGAGTTTATCATTTGTCTGCTTCATTTATCCCATCCAATTCAAAGCAAAGAAGATCTTTTTTTTTTTTTTTTTTTTTTTTTTTTACAATTATGAATGATGAAAAGAAATCCGAATTTGTAAGTAAATTATGAAAAGTCGTATTCATTCATTAGTTCGTTCGTTTGTTCATGCATTTTTTTTTTTTTTTTTTTTTTAAATATACAAATAGTGAGGGTAGGCATGCGTGTGTTACGCGGGAACAATAAGAATCCATCTGTGTATTATTACTTCGTTTGTTAACTTTTCTTGTGTTATTGTGGTGAATTGAACACGTATCTTTCATCCTTTATCTAAATTAAATGCAGAACATGTGTGTATGCATGCACCAGGTATCTCTCGCTTTTTCATAATAACTCCTCATTCGTACTTCACACTTTTTGCAGATTCTCGATCAGTCGACAGTTAGCAATGGATTATTTACCATCATAGAGAGGAAACCGCTTTCGTCATTGTAAGTGTGGAAACATGTTTATACCTCTGTTCCTTTTTAAGGAATGATATAACATCACTTATAATATCATAGTATGAAGTACACGTCGTGTATTTTGATCTCTGAAGTTTTATTTTTACTTTTTTTCTCAAGTAACTTATGTAAATGTTATATGCTTTTCTTAGAAAGACAATTTTGAATTCTTTGATCTCATACTTTACGCACATCTCCCCTTTTTTTCTCTCTAATCGATAGAGAAAACAATGAAAGCCTAAACATAAGCAATTTAAGCGACCCCCTAAGTAGTTCTCTAGACGAAATAAACAAGAAAAGAGACAAGAATACACAGAATGTAGATAACATTTGTGAGATTTATCGGTTAAATAGTTCACAACTTTTGAATGACCACTTAGAAAATACCGTTAGTAGAATTAGCTATGTAGATGATGATGTATCTTCATTTTATGATTCTGAGAAAGATGATGAGCTTTATTTTGATAATGACATTTCAACACTTGGTTCATGTTACTCTCTTCCAAGCCCAACAAAAAAAAGTAAAGGGAAAAATGCTAGAACTAGTATCGTTTCATCAGTTTCAAAAATGTACAGTAGTGGGAGGAGTAGTGCAGATGGGTGTAGCAGGGAGATTTCATTTGATTATTCGAATTTTGAAAATAATTCACCGATTAGTAATAAAAAAATAAGTAAATGCCATAGAAGTAAAGGTTCTAATAAATGTGCTGAAGAGCAGAACCCAAATGAGAAAAAAGGAATTTCAACGTCGGGCAGTTCGAAAGAGTTACATTTAAATAATGAAAATAGTCAAGAGGTAGATGATAATAAACAGCAATTGGAACTTAAACAGACCCATATGGATGAAAAAGCCATTCGATTGAATAAAAATATTTACAGAATTGTTAACATAAATAATTCTGAAGAGGATGATAATAAAGAGATTGTTATTAGAAAAATAGCTCAATTGAGAAAGAGCATGATGATGGAAAATGTTGAAGAAGAAAATCAAACAAAGCATGTTAATGCATCGGAAGAAAGAGATGATGACACATCCACCTTTAGTAATCCTGCGTGGGATGTGTCCAAGTTAAGGGATATTCATGCAGGGAAAATCATTCACACGAAATGGAATAGAAACTATAGTCGAATTAGTGAAGGATCATACTTAAAAAAAAAAAATAACAATTTTGTAAACAGTGGTGAGAGCAATATGCTAAGATATAATAGAGAGAAAAAGGAAAAATATGGAGAATTGAATGAAGAAGAAGGTGCAGAAAGTATTTACATGATGGAAAATCGAGATAATATCTACAATGGAAATAATTACGATGAAAAATTTAAGGAGTGTTATGAGAATACAGATGAAATAGAACCCAATGATAATGGAAAATTTAAGAAAAAAAAAAAAAAATACATGTTCTTATCAAAGGACTCAGAGGAGCCAGACAATACTGTTAATAGACAGAAATTTATGAATCATGATAAGGACGATCCAATGAGTTTATATTACATGGACGAAAATGATTATTATGAGAAAAAACGAACCAAAAGTAGTAGACCATTTGATAACCGTGCAGGTTATGTTATCTTAGAATCCAGTAGAAGAGGTGGTAGTGGTGAGGGGGCGCCCAGAAGAAATGCTACCCATTCGTGTAAAGGGAATGGAGAATTATTAATGGAAAATGATGATCCTAGAAGTGATCCTAGAGGTGATCCTAGAGGTGATCCTAGAGGTGATCCTAGAGGGGATGCAAATGTTGAACACCATTACAAGAATGTGTGCCACTTTGGACGAAAATATGAAGAACGATATGTAGACAGAAGAAAAATGAGAAAAGATAAAATAAATTATCGATATCGTTATGGAGTTGAAAAGGATAGATGCACGGAAAAGGAGTATCATCGCAGGGTTCTCATGAAAAGAGATGCAGACTTGAATCCAAATGGGAATATAGATCCAGGAGCAGATGATATATATAGCACTGATGAAGGTGTCGAGAACTCGAATTATTTGCACATGAATAAACGAATGCATCCCTTGGATGATAATATAAGTAGGGAAGAAAAGTTTTATACAGATGCATACACGCAGAGAAATGTACTGAGTAGTAATGCACATGCTAGTAATATACTTAGCAGTAATATGAATAGTGGGCCAAGAGAAAAATACTGTCACGCTAATTACCCATATGCAAATAGCGATGAATTATATGAAGATCAAATTGATCAGCCTCATGAGAAGAAGTATGAACCGCAGGAAGGAGATGATGACAGCTCATATACCATATTTTCCCGTAATAGAAGTTATAGGAATAAACATGATGAAAATGATCGTATGTATATGAATGACAATAAAATGGAAGAAGATCCAAATTATAATAAAAATAGTTCTTATCAAAATGGTTTATATACCAATGTGGTGATGAGTTCTTCGAATCAAGGAAATATAAACGACCATTATCACTCCAAGGAAAATGCATACACCAGTAACTACCGTGCAAGAATTAACTCCAATAACCAACATAATTATGATCGAATTGCACATCCCAATGATGAGAATGCATCATACCATCGTCGTCAGGATTCCTATGAAAATGGAATCAATAAATATACAAGCGATGATAATGTAATATATAATGAACATGGTGATGATTCTTGCTTGTATGGTGCAAGCGATTCTAAGTCAGAAGTAAATCACGAAAGTAATTATTACAATAATGAATATTCGAAGAAAAGATTAAGTGATCATAACAATATTCAAAATAATGGGAGGAAACAATTTAATAACAATATGTACAATCGTTTTTGTGAAAGGAATAGTTATGAAGAGGAGACAGAATATTACAACGAACAGTATAACCATCCGCATGAACATCCAACTGATCACACTGAATGTCGTAACAAAAGCGACATGTCATATGGAGATTATGAAGAACTGCAAAATGATGATGATCAGAGGAATATACTTTCAAAGAGGACTCCTCCAAACTGTCAAAATGTGAGCAAGTCATATTTTAACCAAGAGAAACAAGCCACATTTGATGAACAGAGGACTTATGACAATCTAACGGATGTACATGAAAAACATAAAGATGTTCCAAATGAGAAAGTTCATTTAACAATGATTAGTGATAATAAAGGAGATATTGAAAATGATCCACATTCTTTAGGTGATCCCAAGAAAAATGAAAATCTAATGGCTATGAGGAATTCAAGGAATTCCAGTGAAATGACACAGATTCCCAACTTTTCTGGAAACATGAAATTTCCTGATCAGGCTTTTAATAACATGAATAATGGGGTTACGGTTGCGAGTGTGTTACCACCTCAGGGTGCAGTTCCGAGTGCAGTTCCGGGTGTAGTTTCTGGTACAATTCTGAGTGCAGTTCCGGGTGTAGTTTCTGGTACAATCTCAGGTGCAATTGCGAATACTATTCAGGGAACGACGGGAACTGGAACCGGAACTGGAACCGGAGGAACTGTAGAAGCTGCGAATCAAGTAAACAAAGAACAACCAACTGTTGTAAAACGGAAGAGAGGTAGACCCAGATTAAAGAAAACAACACCACAGGAGATCCAGTCAAATGATGTTCAAAGCAATAATCCAAGCGCTCAAGCAATAATTCCCACAGCACAGATGAACAGCCAAAACATGAACGTAAACAATGATCAGAACCCATCTGCAGCACTTTACAGCAACATAGGTTCTGTAATTAATCCATCTTATAATAACCAGTTTCCAAATGTTAGTGCACACTTGAATTTTCCATTGGAACATACTTCAAATTATCCCCTAGGGAGTACTTCTCAGATACTGGGACAAGAGTCGGGAAATTCACTGGGTCATCGATTACCGCATGTATTGGTAGATGCACGGAATCCGATGACTCAATTGAACCCGTTGAGTGGGCAATTGAGTCAGCCGCTAGCTCAGCACATGGGATTAGTGCTTGGGCAACAGATGAATCAGCCTCTATCTCATCAGATGAATCAGCCTCTATCTAATCAGATGAATCAGCCTATATCTCATCAGATGAATCAGCCTCTATCTCAGCAGATGAATCAGCCTCTATCTCAGCAGATGCAGGTGCAAATGAGTCATCATCATATAAATCACCACTTGAATCATCACATGAACCCTTCATACAATGGGCACCCGTATGATAACTGCAACAAACAATCAACTCTCAACGCGTACATTATAGAAAATCCAACGAACAACAATTTCAATAGAAATATGAATGAAGATCAATATGTAGGGACGTATAATAACTTTGAACAAGATGTAGAAAATCATTTAAATCCAAATTTATTTAATAGAAATGTGGATCACATGAAAAACAAGAAAGAAAATTATTCGTATGAAGGAAATGAAGTAGAAGAAGAAGAAGAAGAAGAAGAAGGAGAAGGAGAAGGAGAAGAAGGAGAAGAAGAAGGTGAAGAAATTCATAGAAATAAAAAAAGGGCAACAAGATCGACTGTTAGTGGATCAGATGAAATGCATTCGGAAAAAGAAGCTAAAAAGGTTCATAAAAGACGTGGAAGAAGACGAAAAAATGAAATAGAACAGGAGGAAGATACATCTTATAAAAGAAGCAACAGTAGTAATCAAAGCTACACGAATAATATGGAAAATAAATCTGTAGACTCCTATAGAAACAAATCCAATGATGATAAAAATTCAAGAAGTGAACACAGGGTGGATCCTGGATACTCCACATTTGTTGACGAGAACAACAAGACCGTTTCGTATAGTACGCTTGGAAAAAAAAAAAAAAAAAAAAATCATAATGATAATATGGCAGCGTGAAATTTGGGAAAATAGTAGCATATATATATATGTATTTGTGCATGCGTGTAATTTTCTTCCATACATTCGTTTTCGCCGTTGCGTAGGATCCGTGTATAGTTGCACGTCCAGCAATCTTATCATGCACACACCCCATCTATACCCCATTTTGATTAATATAAATTTGTCTTTTTTTTTTTTTTTTAAAAGGGGTCTCTTACCATCCTGCAGATGCAGTTTGGGAAAAAATATCTGGTGTTAAGGTAATCGCACTATATTTTTTTTTTTTTTTTCTTGCCTTACGTGTGTATACAAAATCGGTACATATGCATATATTATTAAAAAATGATTGTACCACATATATATTTCATAATTTTTTTTTTTTTTACAGTTTGGACCTATGATATTGACAGCACAAAGTAGAACGACAAATGTTATTTTATCAAAAA
Source organism: Plasmodium gonderi (assembly GCF_002157705.1). NCBI lineage: Eukaryota > Apicomplexa > Aconoidasida > Haemosporida > Plasmodiidae > Plasmodium > Plasmodium gonderi. Next base: position 1,552,325 of record NW_021628933.1, read on the forward strand.
AGAGATCCATAGAATTAGGGAACATACTTCACAATCTCATAGTAATTTTTAAAAAATACATATCATGCCACACGTGCAAGAAAAAAATAAAATAATATAATATTTGGAAGCTCATTTGTGGCATGTATATTTGGTCTGTGAGGGGATCGTATGTATATATATATATATATGTTTGTATGCATGGGTGATAATGATGTGCATATTTTTGCTCCAGCTTTCTCTTTTCTCTTGCTTTCTTTCCCCCTCGTTCCTTTTCTACTTTTACTACATTTCAAATGTTCCTGTTTTTTTTTTTTTTTTTTTTTTTTTTTCATTTCCTTGCAGTATGGTTACATATACAAAGGTGACAATGTTAGATTGACCATTGGAAAAGAATCCAAAAGTGTCAAGAGCGGCTCCCCTTTTTTCCTTCCTAGCTACAATGATTGTAGTATACATAATGATGATGAGTAAGTTTTGCATCACGTCAGATGATTACTCTTTTGCATAGATGCCCCATTTTTTAGCACGCGTAATATGTCCAAGGGAGACGTATCTCCCGTTTTTTGTAGCCACTCCCAATGATTATCTATCTGCACAAATGCCTGATTCTTGATCCCATTCTTGATCCCATTTTCGATTCCATTCTTGATCCCATTTTCGATTCCATTCTTGATCCCATTTTCGATCCCATTTTCGATCCCATTTTCGATCCCATTTTCGATCCCATTTTCGATCCCATTTTTGTAACTTTTCCTTTTTTCCTACAGCACGGGATCAGCCAAAATATTCCTATGTTTTGTTTATATGAATTGATAACCCACTCATCCAGATTGATCAAGATTTTCTTCATTTTGGCATAATTTTTTTTTTTTTTTTTTTTTTTTTCTCTCTTTCTTGTTCTTTTTTATGCATGCACAGTTATATGCTTCCCCAAAAGACTCATTTATCAAATATGAAAAAATAGAAAAATGATAATTTGGATAATTACCATTACCATACATAATAATAAAAAAAAAAAAAAAAAAAAAAAAAAAAGGGGGATATTTTCCTAAAGGGGTGGTTTTGGTGTAGTAATAAAATCGAAATTACATTTCTGTGTGAAACAGAATGTAAAGAAATTTAATTAGAATAATGACCTTTCTATATAGTGTCCACGGCACGTATCTTATGTTACATCCATGAGCATATAATTGCGAACACATGAATATGTGCAAAAGTGTGTAATGGCATCCTGAGATTTGAGAAGAGCAAATCGTAATATGTTTTTTCCTCTACGAGTTTTCTTGACGATGTCAATTTTTATGACACAATCAAACATGTTATAAATGAATTGAGGAACAGAAGTCTTATTTATATTATGTTTTTTATTGTGTAATAATGATGATAATGAATTTTTCTTTTCCTCATTTAATTGTAGTTGTAAAGTATCATCCACATGGATACTTAGATGTATATCTTCTTCATCTAACAGTTAGCAAGGGTCAGGAAATTCATACGATATGTAGTTGTCCGTACGTTCGGTTGCTTCATCAAGTTGGTCTGCCTCATCAAGTTGGTCTGCCTCATCACGTTCGTCTGCCTCATCACGTTCGTCTGCCTCATCAAGTTGGTCTTCCTCATCTCTTTTTTCTGTCTCATCAGTTGTGTCTTCATCCGTTTGATAATCCCCGTACGATTCAGACTCGTCTGATACCAGACTGCGATCAGCACTGTATTGGTCTTCATTGCATGGCGAGAATGCGTGTATTTGTTTTATCACTTTTTTATTATTCCCACTATTCATGCTATTCGTACAATTTTGTATATCATTTGTGAATGTGTATGTGCACTGTTCTTCTCCATCTAAGTGCCCAATTTGATTTTCCTTGACATAAGGACTGCATGTATTCATTTCTGCCCGCACCTCTGCCGACATCTCTCCCCTCGTTTTGCTATTTTCATACTTAAATTCGTGTTCTGTATTGATTGCTTCTAGCCCGTTTTCTTCTTCACGATGCATTTTCCTGTTCCAAATTGTACTTACCCCAACTGGGAATTTTGCATAATCGAAAATGAGAATGGGGATACTTAACATGATGGAAATTATTCTTAATTCTCGAACGAGGTAGAAATGTTCATTACAATTTTGCGTGGTTATATTTTTTAGCAAATTTGTAAAATTGTCTATTGCTATACATGCTAAATTGGCTAATTGATTGTTCATAAAGGATGGATATTTTTCCTTGGATTTTTCTTTTTTTTCATAATTGATTTTTCTAACATGTGATAAAAAGGAGACAAGTTCCCCCCAATTTTGAACTCTAAAAATGTAAAACTTGTTAAAAATATCATCTAAAGAATTATTTTTTCCCTTTTTTATCTTTTCTCTTAATATATTCTGAATTATTGTAATGTCGTTAATGTAGCTAAAATGTATGAATACGACAACAGAGTTCGGTTTGCCACGAATAGTTAAATCGAACAATAAGTTTATCGAGATGACTTTGTTTATTTTTACCTTCCTCCCGTAAAAGTAGAATATTTTTCCTCCTTCCAGCCGGGTGCCCAGTAGTTTGTTCAGTGCAAGGCTACCTGTTTTGGTTCTTTTGCATGTTTTGCCTCTGCTGCTTCTGCATCTCCTTCTATTTTCTCCCTTGGTTATGTTCGATCTGCTGGTGTTCATTAGAGTGCCTTTCATGAAATTAGAACATGACAAAAAATCCATCTCGAGTCTTGCCATTTCTCGAATATTCTTATGGTTCAATAAATTCTTTGTGTATCCAATTACTGTACTATTCACTGAAGTATTATTACACTTCAAGTGAATCCCTGAGTTTATACTTTTTATCTGAGAATATTCTCTTCTTCCATAATTTTTTGTGAAGCAAGTCCTATGAATGTCGCTCTCCAAATCACAGGAACTTGATACGCTTGACAAGTAAATCGATGTCGAAGAAGATGAAGACTCACACTCATCTCTAGCTTCATCATCACTACAATCAGACAAATTTTCTGCACTTGCATCTGCATCTGTATGTATCCCATTATTGCAGTATCTTTCTTGATCACTCACGGGGTGTTTATAATTAGAGAAGGTATCCCTAGATCTGTCTTGTTGTCCTTTTTCATTCCATTCATTTCGTGCAACCAGATCTCGCAAATGATAACTGAATAGTTCGTTCTGGGCTGTATTTATTTCCTGCATTGGGGAAAGGCAAAAAGAATTTCGCATTCACATGTGATAATAAGAAATGTGTTTAGCTTGATCATGTAAAATGTATTAGACATGATAATGTATTTCTCAATAAACTCATAAAAATTGAGCACTTCCACATTGGCGTCTTCTAAATAATTTGTACTTAGCTTTTCAACTAACGAGAAGAATAAAAAAAAAAAAAAGAAAAAAAAAAGAAGAAACTGTTGGTAAGGTGTTTCTACATATGTGAAGCTACTCTGTACAAAGAATATCATGCTAAATGAACTTATTATCGTGCATATATAGAAAAGGACAAATGTGTACATGTATGATTATATACATATAAATATTTACACCCATGTATATAAATATGCACGAGGGAGTAACAGGTTGTGTGCTGCGCAGGGAGAGAGTCATTTATCGATTACGAAAAAAAAAAAAAAAAAAAAAAAAAAGGCATACTTGTGTTTATATTAAGGGTATATAACTTTTTTTTTACTTTTTCTGAAATATTTAAATACTCTATATCGAATTTATCCATTGTTATAGGGTATCTTGGGTGTGTGCCATGCTTCCGTGCTCCTGGTGAATGTATATACATTTTTCATAACTTAGGGGAGAAGTAAAATGTAGAGGTGAAATATATTTTTTTTTTTTTTTTTTTTTCTTTTATTGATTCATTTTGAACATTTTAAATATACAAAAAAAGAAGAAAAAAAAAAAAAAAAAAAAGTATGGAAAAAAGGGGGGAAATCCCAATGCAACACACAAACATAAGAAAAGAAGGATACCATCAAGATCTGCATAAAAAAAAAAAAAAAAATGGTGAAGAATCTTAAAATTGTTAGAGTGAACAAAAGGGGTATTGCAGTTAAATTGTTAAACACACATGTCCATATATTATACATATATATGTGTGTATATATATATATATATATATATGTATGACTATGCATGAATTGGAATGGGACATTTATATGCCCCAGAGCATAGAACGTTTCAAACTTAATTTGGAAATGAATCTCTACTTTGTATTTCAACAATCGATAAAAGTTTGTGCCTTTTTCAGTGTAGGTATATGCACACATGTAGGTTATCCAGTAACTTTTTTTTCGTGCCTCTTTTTCGTGCCCTTTTTTCGTGCCCTTTTTTCGTGCCCTTTTTTCGTGCCCTTTTTTCGTGCCCCTTTTTCGTGCCCCTTTTTCGTGCCCCTTTTTCGTGCCTTTCTATTTCCCCTTTTTTTTTTATTTTATTTTTTTCGTGCACTATAGCCCCCACGCAACTGTCATAAAAAAATAATAAAAAAAATTGCTATTTTTCTTTACTTTTTACAATATTTTAGTTCTCCCCTACCTTGTGGTAGTAAGGAAAAACTTTCCTGTGTGTGTATGTGTGTTTTTTTTTTTTTTTTCTTACTTTGCATATTTTTGAAAAAAAAAAAAAAAAAACACATTTCCAGGCAGGAACCAACCTTTTGCAAGTGTATACTGTTCTCACGATATTTAAGTATACATAGTTCTTACATGTTTTATCTGATTTAAAATAAACATTTTTTTTTTTTTTTTTTTTTTTTTAAATAGTTATGCATGTTTTTCCATCGAAAAGGGTATTTCTCCAAAGGGTTCGCATATGTGTATACAGAAAATACATGCATGTCAACTTTGCATTTATATATGTGTTGTATATATATGGGAAATATATAGGTTTGTGTAACATTACACAGACGTCTGACAGTCATAAGCATAATAGAGAGGGATACAATGGAGCTATCAATAGATGCGCTTAAGGAAAAGGTGATTTTCAATTTGAGAAAAAAGAGAAAAAAAAAAAAAAAAAAAAAGGGAAAAGTTTGTGTGGTTATATGCACGTCCGTTCTATGTCAATTCTATTTCTTTAAAAATGCGTGCATTTTATTTTTAACATTACTTTGAATGATAAATTTCTAGAATATGCCATATATTGTGCATACATCCCCCCAATTCTCAGTTTCTCAACATGAACAGTGACATTGAGCTAATCGAGAGGAAGCTGAAGGATGAAATGTGTAAAATATATGAAGATGACATCAACCCCTTCCTAATTTTAAATGATTTTGAAAATATTAAAAATGAATTACACAGAATAAACAAAGAGTTAAATATTTTGTATGAACGAAAAAAAATGAGCATAAATTACATGCATAGACAAATGCAAAATTACAATTTCTTGTTAAACTTGGAAAATAATTTAAACATTACGTCCAAAGAGTTTACTAATTATCATAACTCAGAAATTATTTTGAATAATTTTTTTTATGACAATATAAAAAAGTTTTTATTGAATATAAATTATGATGAAATTAATGAAATGTTGCAGCTAGATTATCACCAAAAATGTGCACTAAGCCAAGAAGAACAAATAACTGCAAACTCGACTTCTATGGGAAATGAAGCAACGAATACCAAAAACCCTGTGTGTGATACGACAAATTATAAACATAATATAAGCAATAATGAATTAAAGTGCAGTGAAAAAAGTGTAATGAATAATGGAAATGTTATGGATGATAATAGAAATGAAAACATGAACAATAAAAATGGAAGTGATAAGGAGAGTTTATTTTGTCCTATCGACAATGCTACATTTCAGACTGTCCCAGCTCTTATTCGAAGGAGAGCAAAATTGGATGACATTAATTTAATATATAAGTCCTTGTATGACATGGCCATAAAAAAGGGAAGGTGTGTGTCTACCATTGTGCTTTTTCACATGCGTTTATGTATGTGTGTTCAGAAATGTCTACTCATGTACAAATTTGTGGAACATACATTTTTTCTTATATTTGTACATATTTACAATTCCTTTTAACTCGTGTTACCCTTTTCAGTTGCCTTCCCGTGGAAAAGTCCGAACTCACTCAAATGAATTTGCAGGTCTTTGGACAAACAGGTTTGTCACACCAGCGGAAAAAAAAACAAAAAAAAACTATCCCTTATATATGTCACTACGACGAATTTATTTCCTTTGCATTGATAACAATGATTACAGTACTAATTGTTATAATTAGTACTGTCACTGTTATTACTGTTACTTATTGCCAATGTTATTATTATCATTTTTGGCATTGCATTGTTATTATTATTATTTTTTTTTATTTTTTATGAACTGCTCAGAATTTTTTTTTTTTTTTTTTTTTTCCCCAACAGGTGAAGCCAAAATAGCTACCTTGCGATATCTAAAAATTATAGAAGTTATTAACAAGTAATAAAAAAAAAAAAAAGCTACCTTAAAACTTGAACCTCTCTTTGTTAATTTTATACTTTTATTCAACTGTTGATGCCGACATTCCCTATCCTCTTTTGCACGTTTTACACATTTTGTTACATTTATACACGCGCTTCATATTCATATTCATATCATTTTACTTTGTTTTATTTTTTTTTCCCTTCTTTCACCTTTCATCCTTCTGACACAATTCAGAACTGGCTCTGTGAAACTGTTAAATTGCGCAGGACTAAAAAAAAAAAGAAAGAGAAAAACATGCATGGCAAGGTAAAAAAAAAAAAAATAAAATAAATAACAAAAAATGGAAAATAACAATAAAGAAAAGAAAAAGTAAGAACAAAAACCGCACCGTATTTCATATTCAGTTTTGTTGAGTAATGTAGGGGATAAAGAAAAATGTGTATATAACACAAAACAAATGAAAATAACTAAATAAATGATCTACGAAGAATGAGACAGGTTTAATATAAGAGGGAGGAAATGCTTTAAGAAAAAAAAAAAAAAAAAAAAAAAAAAAAAAAAAATGAATCCCAAAAAGAAGAGGTGATAAGAGGATAGTGGGTATGTATATATATAGAGAGTGGGAAAGGAAAGAATTTGCATGTTGTTCATTTTGTGTCATCTTTGTAAAGAAGAAAAGAATAATTACTCATTCTTTCTATTTTTTTTTTTTTTTTTTTTGTAAATGTTTACCCGTTTGAACTGGTTCATTTTTCTCGTATTACATATGTATGCGTGAACCCTATTTTGTCCCATGTGAGTTGAAGGAGAAACACTCCAAAGACTTTTCTCCTCTTTTTCAGTATTTGTACATTCAATTTAGCAGGGATATACTTAGTGTGAAAATATGTTTATATGCACAGGAACAGGGGCATGTATATGTATGTGCACACTTGTAAAAATGCATTTACAGCTTTTTTCCCTACCTCCCCTTTTTTATTTCATTTTATCCTTTTTTTTTTTTTTTTTTTTTTTTTTTTTGCGAATTGTTTGCCAACATTTTTTAAAAATAAAACAGATGTTTTTAAATTTTTTAGTAGAATTCATTTGTTGCGTTCGTCACTTCTCAGAACCGTAGAAATGACATGTTTATTTTTGTTCCTATTTTTTATCCTACTAAAAAATACCAATAAAACGCACGCAAAAAAGATTGTAAAAAGGTTGAACATCATACCCTTCATACATTTTCCAAACGGAAGAGTTGCAAAACGGAAGTTGAATTTTATTCTTCAGAAGAATGCACACATCACACTAGTAAGCGCACGTAGGGAAACTGGCACATACAGTGGCTGCTGCATTAAATGGAGATCCCCCAATTCTCTGCCTCACCTGTTATTGGATAAGCAGGAAAATGTCACAAATGATGAAGAAATAGATTATGACAAAATATCCCGAAGTGAGATGTCTGGCAAGGGAATTAAAAATGTTAAAAATTGTGAAGGGCTCATCAATTCTTTTAAGGACTTGGATGATAATCCTGACGGTGCAGTACATTTTACTAGCATGACTAGTCCCCACGAGGTATTAACCACGTTAGAAGAGACACATAAAAGAATAGAGAAAAAAAAAAAAAAAAAAAATTACAAAAGAAAGGAGGAAAAACTCATTTCTGGGGTAGATCATATAAAAGATATAAAAAAAGATGTTAAATTATTTTTTTTTAAAAAAAGAATAATATATTTGACTGAAGAAATAAATAAAAAAACAGCTGATGAATTGATCAGCCAGTTATTATATTTAGATAATTTGAATCATGACGATATAAAAATATATATAAATTCCCCAGGAGGTTCCATAAATGAAGGACTCGCTATTTTGGACATTTTCAATTATATCAAATCAGATATACAAACAATATCCTTTGGTCTCGTTGCATCTATGGCTTCAGTAATCTTAGCTAGCGGGAAAATGGGAAAAAGAAAATCTCTACCGAATTGCAGAATTATGATACATCAACCACTTGGAAATGCTTTCGGTCATCCACATGATATCGAAATACAAACAAAAGAAATACTTTATCTTAAAAAACTTTTGTATAATTACCTGGCCAGTTTTACAAGACAAACAGTTGAAACAATTGAAAAAGATTCAGACAGGGATTACTACATGAATGCGTTCGAAGCAAAGAAATATGGAATTATCGATGAAGTCATAGAAACCAAGTTGCCTCACCCATATTTCTGTGAAGTATCAAATGAGTGAAAGCTTTTCTCTCCACGGCACACATGGCTGGCACATCTGCTATCGGTAAAAATGTAACGCACAATCAAATGCGTTGGATGAGTGATAAAATGTGTAGGATATGTTTTCTGTTTTTTTTTTTTTTTTTTTCTTTTTTTTTATGACATGCTTTTTTTTTTTTTTAGTTCTTACCAAAACATTAGAACATACTTATGTGTCTTTTAAATTTAAAAGAAAAAAAAAAAAAATGTAACATTTTTCTAAATGGTGATATACTTCTGATGTTATTCATTACATAACATCCTCGTGATGGACGCCTCGTAATGACACCATCGCAATGACATTCATCTTAGTGTTTATATTTTTCTGTTTTTACAACCCGTCCTTTGTTACCAAAGAGTAAAAAAAAAAAAAAAAAAAAAAAAAAAGTTAAAGTTTAAGTTAAGTTTAAGTTGATGTTGAAGTTTAAGTTAAAAGGTGGATAGCAAAATGGAATAATTTATGATATACTAAAAAAAAAAAAAAAAATGATAAAACCGAATAGAATGAAATACACGAGGAAAGGGGGGGGGGGGAGGTATGAAAGGACACAAGAATCTGAACGAATGAAATGTTCACATGTTCAGTTAAGCAACTGTTTCGAAGTATAACAAATTTGTAAGTAACTTTTCTTATTGGAAAGGGAAAGAAAAAGGACGAGAAGATGGCGAGGGAAAAAAAAAAAAAAAAAATAAAAAAAAAAGGTATCAAACAGGAATATTACTTTATATGAAAAGAGTAATAACATTTGTCATATACCAATTTTATGAGAAAACAATTTAAATAAATTAATTGATGAGACAAAATGTTTAAATTTGCATTGATTGGGAGATTTGCCCCGTTAAATGCGTGTGCGTGCAAATGTAGACATATGAGATGGTGTGTGTAGGATAAACACAAATGTGTGAAAACAATAACCTGTTCCAAATATTGCTAACGGGTGTGATAGAAGGGGTCGAAATTGGGAAATTTTTTAAATGCACTTGGATCATATATATATATATATATGTATGTACATATATATATGTGTGTATTTTTTTTTTTTTTTTTTTTTTTTTTTTTGTCTAGCCATTTATGGGCTTGTTGTTTTTCTTTTTTACAAAAAGCAGATATGAATGTCACCCTGTACTTTTCACTTTGCAATTTCCTATGGATAAATCACGGGAAAAAGGACACAAGTAAATTCCTAAGAACAATAGGCGGGAAAGTTTATCGAACTTTGCTGGTCATACTGGGTAGTACACTGAATTGTTTCGGGATTTTGAATGGAAGAAGTTGATATGGGAAAAGCGTGTGTGTTATATGCGTTATCGACATGCAACTCGGATATTTCATTGTCTCCATGAACATCAGCACCATCAACATCAACGTCAGTACCATCATCATCAGCACCATAGTCAACCTGGCCCTCATTGTCATCACTGATTTTACCCCCTAGGGGTACAGTTTTGTGGAAATAAGTATTTTCCCTAGCATAAATAATATGTTGTATATCGGTAATTAACAAAACATTGGCATCCGTTTGATTACAAAGTAGTTCTAAAAATCTTAACTTGTTGTAGTAGAAATTTTTTTGAAAAAGAAGAATTTTTTTTTCATTTTCTTCAACTTGTAATTTATTTAGTAATAACATAATTTCATTATTTTTTTTTTCTAATTCAGTTTTGTATCTATCATTTTGTACCTTTAATGATATATAATCTTTATTATTTTCCACAACTAGGTTATTTTTATTTTGATAATGGCAGTGTAAGGATGATGATGATGGTAAGGAGTTTTGAGAAGAAAGTTTATTTGATAATGATAATCTACTCTTCTCAGTATTAGTTAATGGAGTACTTAATCCAATGTTTGTTGTATTGCAAAAATTTCCTTTAGAAGTGTTGTTCATTTCTTTATATGAAGAGCGGTTTAAATTATTATCACCTGTTGTGTTGAGACATGCAGGTCTCATAACTGTTTTTATGATTTTTTTTTCACCATTTGCATAACATAAAGTAGTACCAGTACTGTTATTACTGGATGAAGTTGTCGCACGAATGGTAAAGGTAGGTGTATTATTGTCTTGATTTAAGCTAGATCTATAATCTTTTTTTTTTTTTGGAATATTATTAAGAAATTTATTTTCATTATGTATAATTTTATCCTTTGTTATGGGTATGTCTACCTTGGCCCAATTAGGAAGATGATTGTTTAGTAGTTTGTAGTCACCTCTATCTCCAAGTATGGATATTTTTCTTCTTTCAATGGGATCATAATTAATTATATTTTCATTATTGTAATCTACAATTCTTTCAAAGAATGCTTTAAACCATTGTAGGAATTCTAAATTATCCTGATGCTTTCCCTTAATAAGTTTATCTATATCCATATGTTTTTTAATACCCAATTTGTTAAAAACATTTTGGATCAATTTGTAATTGATAATACATTCATATTCTAATTTGGCGTTCCATTTCACTTTATGCAAAACTGACTTGTTTGGAAATAAAATATCCAATAGTTGCGTGTATATTGCACCATTCGAACACTGCTCAATTTTTGTTATGTTCAATTTCAGTGTTCTATTCACCCATTCTATGAGATCCTTCCGGCTCACAAACAGTGCTGCCTCCATGTTTTCCTAAACAGTGGATCCCTCTGTTAGCGGTTGTCTGTTAGCAGTTGTCTATTTGTGATTTTTGGCTTGCAATTTTTGGCTTGCAGTTTTTGGCTTGCAGTTTTTGGCTTGCAGTTTTTGGCTTGCAGTTTTTGGCTTGCAGTTTTTGGCTTGCAATTTTTGACTTCCTATTTTGGGCTTCCTATTTTGGGCTTCCTATTTTGGAGTTGTGATTTTATATTTGTTATTCTCAATTTTCAATTTGTGGTTACCAGTTGGCGACTCAAATGCTACGCGTCTACATGTGCAGATGTGCACCTGCACAGTGCAGGCTGCACGCCTTAGGAAATTGGCATAAAACGGGATCCCCGTTTTTCTCAAATAATCCTGTGCACTGTATATGTTTCTTTCTCTTTGGACAAGTGTTTTTCCTGCTCAGGGCAGAAGTAGTTGTACCGATGGGTTCTTATATTTGTTATGGGCGTGTCTACACATGTATAACTTAATAGATTTGTTAATGATTTAGCAACATTTCTTACTTTATTTTGTGTATTTTGTTTATTTTGCCTATTTTGCTTATTTTGCGTATTATGTTTGCCTTTTTTTTTTTTTTTTTTTTTAAAGCTAGCTCTTTGTTATTGTCAAGCAAGGGAGCTCCTCAAACATTACGCATAAAAAGGTTTCTTGGAAAAAAAAAATATATATATATACATATACACTCACATATATGTGAGTGTAACAAAGTGTAGGTTCTCTCGTTGCTTACGCGGCAAATGGGCTAATCGTTTCTTTTTTTCCATCTTGTGTGTTTTACTTTTGTTTGGCATAATAACCCTTCTGTGCAAAAAAAGAAAAATTGAAAAAATGTCATTTTCCCGCAGTCGTGCGTGCAAAAATAAAGTGCAATTATTGGGAGCGGGGGGGAGGAGAAAAAAAAAAAAAAAAAAAAAAATGCGCGAAATGTAGAAATGATTGAAACATAGAACTTTAAGAAAAGACAATAATAACCCCATGAGTAGTCTAAACAACTGGATAAGCTTAGGAACACCTTTTTATATATTAATTTGAACAATGTAAATTATATACTTGTCAAGGGTAATTTAAAAAAAAAAAAAAAAACTTTCTCTTTTGATGTAAGAAGTTAATGAATTAGCTTTATTTTTTTCACTTTGCAAGGTGTAAAATAGCAATACTACAAAACTTATCGTTGTTTGTGTGCGTGGGGGAACGACTTAATATATGCAAAAATTGTAGTTAAACATTTTGATTATTCTATATTATTAATATTTTTTTTTCTAATTTTTATTCTCTTTATCATTTTTTGTTGGTTAAAAAGGTGCATCCAAATGAGGAATTCAAATTGGGTTGAGGGAAATGAACATTTATCACTTCTTTATACGTATCACTAATCAATTTTAAGCCTTTCAGCACGAATGAGGGAAAAAAGAAAAGTAAAAAAAAAAAAAAAAAAAAAGAAGATACTACTACTACTTGGGAGAAATGGTTTGAGTTTCATTTCTTCTGTCGTATTTACAAAGCCAGGTGTTGCTTTTATTTTATTCTTCCCATTAAAATAATCCACCTAATGTCTTGTGGTTTGTGTGCGATTAGGGAGAGTGGGGGGGTTGGAATATATAATTTCCACATGAAATACACACAAGACTATTTAAATAAACATGTTTAGAGTTGGTATATGAATGGAACACTTTTAAAACAATGGTGTATGACATGTGTGCATAAGGTTATGTATGTTTGAATGGATGACCTTTCCCATCTTCGAAATTGACAAAAAAAATTAAAAAAAAATAAAATAATGTTGTATCACATCGCCACAAAAGTGTTTTGTGCCAGCATATTTCTTTCCACATATTTCGTTTACTTTGTTCTATTTTGTTTTTGTTTTACTTTGTCCTATTTTTATTTTTATTTTTATTATTATTATTTTTTTTTTTTTTTTTTTTTTTTTTTGCTATCCCCTTTTCCTAAAATGGGGAATTGGAAAGTAGTGTGTCTCATATTACAAAAGAGAAATTTTTAAAATGAATGAAAAGGTGATGTAATTATTGACGTGAGGATTTATATTGGTTATCATAAAATTTCACACTACTGTTGAGGGGCGGATGAAAAGCGGAGGAATGCTTGTGTGGGGAATCACAAAACTTTGTTAGTTCTACGCGTGCATAATTTTAGATATCTTTTGTGCAAAGACTTTTTTTATTTTTTATTTCCGTCCAATTTTAAACAACAAAAAAATATTTGTGCAGCAAAATTGGGGGGGGTGGGGGAGGGAAAGAAAAAAAAAATGTTAGAGAAATGGAAAAGAAGAAAAAAGAAGAAAAACTTCCTACTTTTACCATAATTAAAACATTTCATCATGCATGCGGAAATTTGTACCTTAAAAGGGTTGTATGTTTGTATGCGTGGGAAATAGGTAAAAGCATGGCCTGAATAAGTGTCATAAAAATGTGGCCTGAATAAGTGTCATAAAAATGTGGCCTGAATAAGTGCACATAAAAATACGGTCTGAAAAATTGCTCATGTATGCATATATAATACATGTATACAACTCCATAAATGAACCTTTTATTTGTTTACCACATTTCGCTAATGCAAATTTTGTTCACGTCCTAAACCACTATGTGTATGTCAATCTCCCTTGCTAAGCAGCATTTAAAACCCGCCACTTTTTTCTCTCTTCTCCTTTCCCTTTATATGCTACTCCCTTAAGTATAATTTTTTTTTTTTTTTTTTTCATGCGGGCATTGCACCTCTGCTGGTATGCGCACTCGAGGGGGATGGCAAGGCAAAAGCTTACAAAGTGGCACAAAAAAATATATTGTTCATGAAAAAAGGGAGGCTGATAAATTATAATATATAAATATATATATATATATATATATATATATATATATATGTATGTATATATATATGTATAGTGCACAATATAAAATTGCCAAAAAAAAAAAAAAAAAAAAAAAAACCAAGGGGAGAAGTGGGGATGTGGAGTAGGAGTTTTAATTTGTATGTATTTTTTCCTCTAAATTTCTTTTTTCTATTGAGATATATTGTGCTACGTGGGAATTGTGGTAAAAAAACCAACACTGTTTTACTACTTATTTTCTCCAACGCTTCAGATGAATATGTCACCATCCCTAATCTTACTGACTGCGTTCAGTCAGTGCCAGAATATGATCAAATGTATATATATATATATATATATATATATATATATATATATATACATATCATATGTACTGTTGTATGTGTATCGGGCATATGTACATATCATTTTACTGTTCCTATGTAGCATGTAATATGTGATCCACTATTTGAGCACTACCCCCCCGGAGTATCCCATCGCTACTGTGTAGCACTTAGATATTGTAAAAATTGTAATATTTTTTTTTTCTATTTAATCTTCTCCTTTTTTTCACATCTTACCTTTTGGAAAAATTTCATGAAAAATTGAAAAGCCATTTTTTTTTTTTTTTTTTTTTATTTTGTTTTACAAAAAGAGAAAAAGAAAAAAAAAGAATTACCAAATATGGCAAAGCTGTAAATTGGCAAATGGATAAATAAATTAAACAGCAAAAAATTTGGGAAAGTTCATAAAATTTTACAAGTAAAACAAAACGGAAAAAGAAAAAAAAAAGAAAAAAAAAAAAAAAAAAAGAAAAAAAATCGCTCTTTGTAAATATATAGGGATTTTTTCCCCACACGGTTTATAAATAATATCGATCAAACAGAAAAAAGCGAGGGAAAAAGCAAGAACAAAACATTCATTTTTATTTATAATTTTAAACAACAAAATTCAGAAGGAAATCATTCAATCATGGCAGTAAGCATATGAGAGATGCATTAGTTTTTTACCCATGTTCTGCATAGCCCACACCTCTATAAATCACATCAGATATATACATATACATGTATATATATATATATATATATATATATATATTTATGTATGTACATAATATTGGCTCATGCGAAAGCATGTATTTTTTTACATATGCGTATTCGTAACTGATGCTTTTGCTCATCCCACACAAAGGGACTGTGACGAAGTGACTATTACGAAGTGGCCCCATCAACCAAAAAAGGGACAAAAAAATCAACACAGAAGCATGTGCATATTCTTACGTACACATATATTTTCACCTGTACATATTGTGACATACGCCAAATTTCCCCTTTACTTTTTAACAGGATAGGTACGAAGATGAAAAAAAGGATGTTGGAAAGAACATGATAAGTTTGAGAAAAAAAAAACAAAAGAAGTGTTTGGAATTGAAGGAGAAGAATATGAAAAAAATAAAGGCACAAAAATTGGTAAGTTACAGATTAGCTGTACAAAAAAAAAAAAAAAAAAAAAAAAAGAAAAAAACTAGAAAAAAACGAATCTATAAATTTTATTCCTTGTAATACAAGTTGCATACATAATGAATGAGAAAAACAAAAGAGAGAAGAGGAGAACAGTTTTTCTTTGTGATATTCAACGTATTAGACCTTTTTAGAAATTTTTTGACATTGTTCGAAAGAGGAAATGGTTGTTGTTATGTGTTTTTTTTTTTTTTTTTTTTTTTTTTTTTAATGAGCTTTTTTACATTTGTATTATGTGCATGGGTATATTACGGCAAATTGTAGAAACGATAAGACCGCAATGACATTTGCAGTAACTTCATTTCACGCCACATCATTTCACTTGTTTCACTTCCCCTTTGTTTGACACTCCCATTTCTCGCAGATTAATAAGAAAAAACGAACCGATTTACGACTACGAACTTTGCGTTACGAAAAGGAATACGAAGAGGAACGGAAAAAAATTGCTGAATTGAAAAGAGAAGCAAGAAAAAATAACTGTTTTTACAGAGAAGCAGAAAAGAAAGTGGTTTTTGTGATAAGATTAAAGGGTGTAAATAAATTGTCACCAAAAGTTCGAAGTGTATTTCGTTTACTAAGACTGTTGCAAATACACAATGGAGTTTTTGTTAAGGTTAACAAGGCAACAAAGGAAATGTTAAAAATTGTGGAACCGTATATTACATATGGATACCCAACCATTTCGACCGTAAGAAAATTATTATATAAAAGAGGTTATATAAAAGTAGGAAAAGTAAGAAAATACGCCAGAAAAAAAATCCAAGATAATCATGAAATTTCAAAACATTTGGGTAAATATAATATTCATGGTATTGAAGATATGATATATCAAATTTATACCTGTGGCCCTGTTTTTAAAAAAGTTAACAATTTCTTATGGGCATTTAAATTAAAACCTCCCAAAAAAGGTTTCAAGGCAAAGAGACATGCATTTAATGAGCCAAGACCTGGTGATTGGGGAAATCGGGAGAACCACATAAATGAGTTGATTAAGCGAATGATATAAGTGGAAAAAATGAAAACTTCCGGCACTCTTCGGTGTGTCTAGACTGGATTTTTTTTTTTTTTTTTTTACATATTATACATTACGCAGAATAGGTTATGCACTACACATTATATATTATACATTATATATTACATATTACATGATATACATTTTATATTTTTTTTTTTTTTTTTTTTTTTTTTTCCCCATTTGTCAGCCATGTTTTACATGCATATGGATATGCGCTATGTGTGTGTGTATACAATTCTGTTTTCAGAGGCTTGGAGTTAAAAATTATACATTTACACGCCACCCATTCCATGCTTTTTTCCTATAAATCACGGGCCGTTTTATGTTTATAATGTAACTTCACGGGAATTATTTCCCCATAGCATTAACTTTTTTACTTTTTAAATCACCAAAAAATTTCAAAAATGTAAATATATATGAATGCTGCACAGGTGTTGTGTACACATGCAACAATTGAAAAAAAAAATTAAAAAAAAATAATGCAAACTTTGTGTATGCATAATGAGAGGTATTTGCTAATACTGATGCTTATTGAAATGTATTTTTTTATAAGAAAACAAAAAGGGACACAGTAGTTCACGATTTGCTTTATTTTCTCATGAATTTAGCAAGTTTTATTTTGTAATTTATTATAGGGGGGGGGAGGGGGGCTCCATTCTATTATGACCCACACATATGTATGATTATTTCTGTTATGGTATATATATATATATATATATATATACTCCTTGCACCCCTAACACCACTCCTTGTAGTCATAATAATAGCTTGCACTCATGGGAATATGTATTTTCTCCGCTATGCATATATATCTATTATATACATTATGAAGATACACTTTACAGGATTATACACCAATGAGATGTGCACGAAATAAAAAAAAAAAAAAAATATAGGAACATCGTGCTGATGGGAAAATATGTTTTGTTCTGACTTCTCCTAAAAGGACAATTTCTCATACACGTCTATAGAACAACTGAAGGAGAAAATACGTGTCGTTTTCAGGTTAAGAGAATGCAAAAAAAAAAAGGAAACTCAAAAAAAAAAATGAGCTTTATTCACATCCCATTCCCAACTTCTTATAGCATCCTTTGGTTTCAAAATAATACTCTATGGCAATTTACCTACATCCCCTCTCTCTCTTAGATTTTTTTTTTTTTTTTGTTTTCTAAGTAGGTATAAAAAATAAATGGCTTATTTTCATCGCACCTTTAAAATATACATAATATATATCTCCTTGTTCAATGGAGTTGATTACCCCGATGAAAATATGAGAGGGTTTTCTAATGAGAGGAAGAGTCCATCTATACACGTTGACAGTATGATAATAATATTCTTACTGCTCATGGATTTTTTTTTTTTTTTTTCTATTTTCATCCCTTCTTCATGAAGATTTAAAAAAAAAAAAAAAAAAAAATACGTATCATTGGGAAAGAAGCGTTGTACACTAGTGCATAATACATAAATATAGCCATGCTTTGTATATATAACATGAATATGTAATGCATATATGGAGTTACATGCATTTACCAGTAGAATGATTGTCGAGGGAAAGCAGCTCAGAAAGCCATAGTTGGCAATAAGGCCACTTTCAGCGCTCACTGACCCTTCCCCCCCAAAACAATATTATAAAAAGGTAAAAGAAGTATAATATATATATATATATATATACACATATTATATACATATATATATAAAACTGTTTTATTTTACTCGCGAAAATTTTCTAATGCATATTTACAAGTTTACATATGGACGTTTTGTTTTATTTTATTATTTTGTTTATTTATTTTTTTTTTTAATTGTAACTCCTTCGTTAATATTTTTATGCAGTTTTTTTGCTGACCTGTTAGGTATTTTTTTTTTTTTTTTTTTTTTTTTTTTTTTTTTTTTTTTTTTTTTTTTTTTTTTTTTTTTATTTTTTTTTTTTTTTTTTTTTTTTTCTTTTTTTTTTTTTTTTTTTTTTTTTTTTTTTTTTTTTTCTTTGCGTATTTTTATTTGATATACTGAACGAAGATAGCAAGCTTTATTAATTTAAAATTTTTTTAAACACTTTCGCGAACCTATTTGGAGAGCTACAATTAACAACAGTTTAGCAACTTGACCCTTTTTTTTCTGTTTTTCCACATTTTCCAATCTTTTAAAAATGACTGACGTCGAAAGTGTTGAGAACAACGTGGTAATCGAGGAGAATACCGTGTTTGACCAAACCACAGCAATACAGAAGGTAAGGGAAAAAAAAAAAAAAAAAATGACAAAAAAGAGGGAGTTTATTTTATTATACATTATTATTAGCGTTACAATATAAAGGAGGGCAGTATGAAAGAATATATTATATGAACATTAACGAATGAGTATTAGTTTTTTTTTTTTTTTTTTTTTTTTTTTTCCCCTTTTTTATACCGAATGATATCTTTTTGCGCCATGTTTAAATGTGTAGAGGGATACAATTTGTTTAAACGATTTTGGAATTTTTATAAATCACTATTTGCTGCACGAACTTTTTTACTACCCATATGCAGGTTTTAAAGAATGCGTTGGTTCACGATGGGCTAAAAATAGGAATACGGGAAGTCATCAAGTCTATCGAATCGAAGGAAGCAAAGGTTTGTTTCTTGTCTAACGTATGTTCTGAGCCAGCATATAAAAAATTAATTACTGCCTTATGTGCTGAAAAAAATATTCCCTTATTTATGATTGATAATGACAGCAAGGATTTAGGCCAATGGGTTGGTCTGTTCAAATTAGACAAAGAAGGAAATGCCAGAAAAATTATTGGTGCAAGTTCCGTTTCCATTATTGACTTTGGTGAAGAATCTGCAGAGAGAGACTTTTTAATGCAACAGAATCAGACACCAACCCCAGCCTAAGATGAACTGTAAGAGATATCATACCTGTGTGTTTTTGCTACAAATAATGAAGCTATCAATATAGCACTTATGTATGCATACGGGATCACATATGTCTTTATAAAAGGCAATATATATATATATATATATATACACTCTTTTGTGTAATTTTTTTTTTTTTTTTCAATTTTGCATGAATACTTACCTGTAGGAAATATGTCATTATTTATTGTTACCATGTATGGAGTTGTAAAGTGCCATTTTTTGTAACTAAAAATATGCTTCACATGTTTTCTTGCACTTCACATGTTTAATAGATAAAAGAAAGAAAAAAAAAAAAAAAAAAATTTTTAAATAAAACGTTTAACTGAATAAAAGCTAGTCATCCTTTTCTTGAAAATCGAGCGGAGGGGAGAAATAGATAAAGAGGATGATATAACATGCTTGGTATGATAGGAGGACACAATATTACACTTCCCTCAATTTTTCACATTCCACATGCGCCAAATATACATATCCAAATGTGTTGCAACTTAAGTGGTGCATAAACTTTTAAAAATTATAGATAAGCAAAATCGGTTTATATCGTAGGAACAACGGGGCTCTTCATGCAATTTGCCTTCTTTTAATCATTTGTGAATAATTTTAGAGAAGCCTATACAAAATATTTTCCATTTTATTTCACAACCCCTTCTATACACACACGTACTATACATTTAGAACTGTTACGAAAAATATAAAAAATGGGCTTGAAAATAGAATATTTCAATGGAGCGTTTTTTTTTTTTTGAACAGCCTTTTTTTCATGTGTGTTAGTTTTTTCATCTAGTGAAATATACTCAGTATAGGAAAAATATTTTTTCCAAAATTGCCATGAATGTAATATGTTTATACATTTCTTTATGAATATTTTTTCGTAATTCGCTTGTTTCTTTTTTTTTTTTTTTTTTATTTGTGCATGAATATATTTACTGATCATGCAGGAGCTCATAACTTTTATGTGAAAAAAATATAAAAAATAAAAAAAATGATATCAAACAATGATAAATATTAAAAATAAGAGAATAAAATAATATGTAATAATGAAAAGTTCACTTCATGTATACATAGTAGGTAACGCACATTTTTTTTTTTTTATTAAAAACAGGGAAACGATAAACCATGCGAGTGGATATTTATACACACAAAGGCGGAGAATTTTATCGTTATAATTCAGTGCAGAGGAAAAAAAAAAAAAAAATATATATATATATATATATATATATTATTTATAATCCTATCTATAGGTTTACAAATTATGATCTTGGTTTTTCTTTCTTTTCCTTAAAGAGAGCTAAGAGGGACACTCTGGCAACTTTAACTACTTTAAATTTAACACCTGGCAAATCACCGACTGAATGACCACTTCTACCAAATCCTGAAACTAACACTTCATCATTTTCATCTATAAAATTCAAACAACCATCACCAGGAACGAATGCTGTAATCTTCTTTCCGTTCTTAATTAATTGCACACGCACACATTTTCGGTAGGCGGAATTGGGCTGTAAAAATGAAGAGATGTATACAATGTATCCAGTGCAGTGAAAGAAGTGAAAGAAGTGAAAGAAGTGTAAGAAGTGTAAGAAGTGTAAGAAGTGTAAGAAGTAATGAGCTCTAAGGCTACAAAAAAGAAAAAAAAAAAAAAAAGGGAACAATAACAGAAAAATCACAAAAAAATAACGAGAAAATAACAAAATACTTGTTAGCAAGCATACGGATTTAATGGAATGTGCACAAATTTAATCATTCACTCGTTCACATGAATTGTCCAAAAAAAAATTTAACATATTTTTATGCATAAAAAAATCATAAAAACAAAAAAAGCGTTAATTTGATTTCAGAGTTTATTATATCCATTTTTTGACTCATGAGCTAGTTATACTATAGCCTCATGAAACACAAATGGAAATGGGGGGGGGGGCAGGGCGGAGCAGGTGTTATCATCATATCATAATAATCATCATAATCACTCTCCATCATCTCCCCTTTTGCCATTCTTCAGATTAGTTCTCGGTAATAAAACCACTATGTACTATAACTACCATTAGTTATTTCGTTTCGTTTACTTTCTTTCCGTTTTTTTACATGGACAAATCGAAACCACTTTTTTTTTTCTTTTTTTTTTTTTTTTTTTCTCTCTCCATTTTTTTTAACCTGTTTAGCTTCAATTGCCACTTTCTCTACAACAATACCCTTGGCATGTGAACTTCCTCTGAAAGGGTTGGACTTCCATCTAGTTCCTAAATGTGATTTTTTGTACCCTTTATCTGCCCATCTTTGGGTTCTCCTTCTTATTCGCAATTTTCTCGCTGCTCTATGTCCACGTGGTTTTCCTGTTCAGATTTGTAAATTGAATACAAGTATGTATGAGTAATGGATCCTATTGTATTGTGCGGGTCCAATATGTGTATACATAAAAATATGTTTATGTAACATGTATGAAGAGATTAAGGGAGGGTGTGGCTAAAAGAATTAACGGGCATATCATTATGTCACCATTCCTTGAAATGAAAATATATATTTATATGTACTCATGCTTCAATTCCTTCCATGGTAACATAATGACATGTCCATCAATTCTTTTAGCTCCCATCCCCCCATGATCCCTCCCCTTATGTACTACTTTTCCCATCCGTATACGCAGCAGAATGTCAATTATTACATTCATTGTACAGTCTCTCAAGATGTAACGATTTTGTTCGCATATATAAAGAAAAAAAAAAAAAAAAAAAACACGTAAAATAAGCATCGTGGGAGGTAATGGCTTTAAAAATAATCACATTTCACTCATGTCAAGTATGTATGATAAGGCGCATAAGTTTTACCTGATCCCATGTTTCCTTATGGTAATTTTAAAACTTATATATATATATATATATATGTACGTATATATATATGTGTTAATTTTTTGTAAAGGGGAAATATAGTTAATTCTTTTTATATTATCACTGTTTTTTTTTTTTTTTTTGTATAAAATAAAAAAAAAAAAAAAGTTTTAATGATTTTGTGAGAACAAAAAAAAAAAAAAAAAATTATATTTAAAAATGTTGACAATTTTTACATTTATATATATCTACAGGATAATGTGGATCATTTTTTTTTTTTTTTTTTTTTTATAAAAAAAAAAAAAAAAAAAGTTTTAATGATTTTGTGAGAAAAAAAAAAAAAAAAAAAAATTATATTGAAAAATGTTGACAATTTTTACATGTATATATATCTACAGGATAATGTGGATCATTTTTTTTTTTTTTTTTAATTTTGTCGTACGTGCTTCTTCCCCGGTTCTTGTTTGAGTATTTCCATTCCACTCTACTGTAACAAGGTATGTGCATAATATATATAAAATGGATTATGTAAATATATGTACATATATACGTATTTTTATATGTACATATATATGCATTTTTATATGTACATATATGCATATGTTAAACGGTTTGAGCCTGTGAGTTGAAGGTCAACACTTCCCCCTTGTGTACCTTTTCGCAAGTATGCTACTTCATACGAAATGTTACATATATATATAATATTATAGCACATAAAATGCTACCATTATCCACACTTTTTATTCTCGTCACCAGTATTATGTGCCCAGCAAAATGAGGCATAATAAATGTAATACTTATATATATTTATATGTATATGTATTTATACTAGTGCAAATTGCATATATAATATATGAGTAATAAGGGTACCAAAAAAGAGGTGGAAAAAAGCAGGCGCGTTAAGTGGTCCGGAAAAAAAAAAAAAATCTGCCTATTCATTTAGGGGTATATTTAAACATTTCGGTGGGAACTGTAATGTGGGATATTATTACATATTCGTGCATTTTCGCATTTAAAAGAAAAAAAAAAAATTCATATATATTCATATGCTGTTCTATATATATGTCACGAATTTGTGTCGTATGAATAATACGTATTGAAGCTTATGTAATGCGTGCCATATAGTATAGTCATTTATACATGCATACATATGTACATATATATATATATATCTACATTTGTTATATATTATAAGGTCCCCTTCCACATCAGGCCTTGCTAGAAAGGGACATAATATGCCTTAGCCTCTACTTTTTTCTTAAAAAACCCTTTTCCTTTTGAGTTGAAAAAAAAAAAAAAAATGAGCGCTACAATTAGGATTACATTTATTCGTTTACGGAGCTTGAGTAGTATATTTATGTAATTATAAGTATGCATACTCGAACAACAGCTAGGTATGTGAAACTGAGCAGAGATATGAGGGGAAGGTGATCTAAGGGGGGGAAGTGCATACAGGAATATATATGCATTATCGGAAATATTCAATGAAAAGTATATATAGGGAGAGATTGGTTGCTTTTTTCTTAGCACATAACTTCTAACTAGTCAACGGATTAATTCCTGAGGAAAGAGCACAAATATTGTTGTATATATTTTACACAAGACTGTGTAGGTCTTCCGAATATACATATATGTATATACACATATATATGTTTATGTGTCCAACGTGGGATTTTTTCCCTATTATTCATTTTGATTTTACACTACATTTCGGTCGAACCTATCACAATTTTATTGTTTACGTAATGATGTACACTCGATGTGTTTTCCCTTTTTTTTTTTTTTTTTTTTTTTGACATGAATTCACGTTTTTCCATTCTAAACTTTAATAGCATTATGAAAAAAAAAAAAAAAAAAAAAAAAAAAAAAAAAAATAATAATAAATGTATACATATATATATGTTATACATACAAGTATGTATGACTGTGCAGGTAAATTCTGTGTTCGTCCCATTTAGCTGTAACAAATTTATAAAGAGGAATTTTGGTTAAGAGGAAAAATGCATATATTTAGTTAAACGATGGATAAAGCTAGATAATAATACACATTTCCTATATGTTATTTAGTCATGCAGAAATGTGAAATTAGGTGTTCCTTAAAATATTCACGTTTATAATTGATACATAAAGTATACCCGGACCATGTTCCTTTATTTAATTATTTTTTTTTTTTTTTTATTCTGCACAACAGAATGATTGAAATTTATTTTCAGGTTAATATAATTTTTTGATTTTTCCGTATTTAAATATGTTCACAATTTAGTCTTCCCCTTTCCAAAAAAAAAAAAAAAAAAATGTGTTAAATTAAGAATATGTTCCTCATTTACACAATTACTTAAATTTCCTTAAAACTTATCAATTTGGAAGTAATAAAAAAAATATCTCTCCAAGTATATAGAACGTTTTCTTTTTAATTATGAACAAAATGAAAAGACAGATAAAGGGGGGTGGGGTGGTGGGAGAGTAATATTAATTCGGCTCAGTTTCTTCTCCCTACAACATCATCAGGGTAGGAAGATGTGTGCATATATGTAAGTTACATATGAGGCACAAAATTGGAAAGTAAAAAAAAAAAAAAAGAAACATAAAAAAAAAGGTCCCTATGCTCGCGCATGTTGGGTAAAATCCCTTAACCCAAGGCAGCACAATGTGTCAATGTCATTGTGTTATAAAATGTGTTAAAATAAAATAAAATAACTTCCTATGATTTGTGCTACTCACATATAAATGTTATGCATACGTATATGAAAAAATGTGTGCATGTGTTTATTTATAAGCACATATATATATGTACACAATATGTCGTGGTCTAATTTTTGCGCGCCACCCCCCCCTATTAGGCGAAGTAAAGCAAAGTATAAAATTTTCAAACCCTGTTTTGCTCTTTTCCAAAGAAGGGTGATAAAAGGTGACCACAAAAAAATGTAAAAAAAAAGAAGGAAAAGATGGCCACATATAGTATTATTAAACCGTAAAAACTGACATAGCAGAGTGTGGGTATCATCTCCATACCTCTCACCTTTTCTCCTACCTACACCTACACTCTACATGAAAAATATACATATATAAATGATATATTTGGTTGACATAATTTTTTATTAATTTTTTTTTTTTTTTTTTTTTTTTTTTTTTTTATTCTCTTTTTTCGCTTTATTCATTATTTTTCTTTTTATTCTTTTTTCTTCCACATTAGTATAGGGAGTAAAATTTAGCAATCGCCATAGAAGTGTCAAAAAAAAACGCTGCCTATTTATTGAATTACATGTTATCTGTTTGTTAATTTTATTTATTTCCCCTTTTTTTTTTTTTTTTTTTTTTTTTTTTATACACCCAGTTCTTGGACTATTTTTATTTACCCACCCTTGCTATCCCCTATTATGCATTTTTTTTTTTTTTTTTTATCCTCCACGTCGTCTCTCATAATTAATAAATAATCACTGCAGTTTGAAAATTCTTTCAAAATAGATTTTCTTATAACATGCACAAGAACACCTACAAGTTTCAAAAAGGCTGAGATCATTTCGTACACGACTCGTTCTTTTCCCTCTCCTGTCGTCAGTGGCACACATAAATATAAAGCCCATAAATATGTAACCCGTAAATACATAAATCCCAGAACAGATTAATATCAAAATATATAAACCTTAAAATATATAAATCTAGAAATATATAAATTTTGAAATATATACACAATCCTTAGCAAAGGTAAGCATATATATATAACGTACACTCGCAACCAGAGAATTTGTGTATGCTTATAATCATACACATGTGAATGAGCTCTGTCGACATGGAACTTGTAAAAGATTAGCAAAGAATGGTCAGGGCCTTGTTGTTTGCTCTGCATCTTCATGTGTATCTATTCCAAAGATTACATATGCATTACAAAATATGGAAACTTGCTTGTTGGGAAATGTTTCCGTATTAGACATGTACTTTCATGCGATATTATTCCTCCAGTGGAACAGCATAGTATTTTTAGAATCACATGCACACTGGCACAACAAGGACTGAGAGAGAGAAATGTATCTCCCGCATTAGCTGCCTCATTAGCTACCTCATTAGCTGCCTCATTAGCTACCTCATTAGCTACCTCACTAGCTGCCTCATTAGCTACCTCATTAGCTACCTCATTAGCTACCTCACTAGCTGCCTCATTAGCTACCTCATTAGCTGCCTCTTTAATTGCCTACACCCCTTCCTTTTCATGCTCCTTTTTCTTTTTTTTTTTTTTTCCCCCCCTGCCCATCCAAAACCCAGATGAACACCATCGTACCCGATATTCTAAAACAGGGAGCACAAGAGGACAAGGGAGAAATCGCGAGGTTGCAATATTTCGTTGGTGCAATTGCTGTTGGAGATTTAGTGAAAAGCACTCTAGGGCCACGTGGATTGGATAAAATATTAACTCCATTAAATATAGAAGGAGCGAGAAGTCATCAACATACAGTGACAAATGATGGAGCCACGATACTTAAATCAGTTTGGTTGGATAACCCAGTTTCTAAAATATTAGTAGATGTAAGTATGCAACAGGATAATAAATGTGGAGATGGAACAACAGGTGTGGTAGTGTTAGCTGCTGAGATGTTAAGAAATGCTGAGATATTGATTGAAAATAAAATTCATCCCCAAATTATTTGTGATGGATTTCGTATGGCATTACAAGCAGCAAGAGATGCTTTAGAAAGATCGTGTTTTAGTCATGATATGAATTCTGATTTGTTTAAAGAGGATATGCTTAAGATTGCAAGAACAACATTGTCATCTAAATTGTTGACTCATGAAAAGGAGCATTTTTCTAATTTAGCTGTAAATGCAATATTAAGAATAAAAGAAAATTTGAATTTAGATTTGATTCAGATTATTAAAAAAACAGGAGGGACTATAAAAGATTCTTATTTAGAAGATGGTTTCATATTGGAGAAAAAAATTGGAATAAATCAGCCGAAAAGTTTAACAAAATGTAATGTTATGATAGCTAATACTCCTATGGATACGGATAAAATAAAAATATATGGAACCAAGGTAAATGTAAACAGTTTCGAAGATATACAAGATTTAGAAAATGAAGAAAAATTAAAAATGAAAAAAAAGGTAGAAAATATTATCGCACATGGATGTAATGTTTTTATTAACAGACAATTAATTTATAATTATCCTGAACAAATTTTTCGAGAAAATAATGTTATGACTATTGAACACAGTGATTTTGATGGAATGGAAAGATTAGCTAGCTGTTTAGGAGCAGAAATTGCATCTACTTTTGAAAAAGATTTAAATATTCAACTAGGC
This sequence comes from Plasmodium gonderi, assembly GCF_002157705.1. NCBI lineage: Eukaryota > Apicomplexa > Aconoidasida > Haemosporida > Plasmodiidae > Plasmodium > Plasmodium gonderi. The sequence continues at coordinate 1,579,971 of NW_021628933.1, forward strand.
TATTGTGAAAAAATTGAAGAAGTTATCATAGGAGAGGACAAATTAATTCGTTTCTCAGGTTGTAAAAAAAATGGTGCATGTACAATTATACTCAGAGGTGCATCAACTCATATTCTGGAAGAAAGTGAAAGATCATTACATGATGCATTAGCTGTTCTGGCTGAAACCATGAAAGATAATAGAGTTGTTCTCGGTGCTGGATGTGCTGAAATGCTTATGAGTAATGCTGTTGATAATTTAGCAAGAACAGTTGAAGGGAAGAGGAGTTTAGCCATTGAAGCATTTGCGAAGGCCTTGCGACAAATACCAACTTATATATTGGATAATGGAGGATTTGACAGCTCAGAAATTGTAAGCAAAATTAGAGCTCATCACACCAAAGGAAACACATACGCAGGAATCGATATTAACAATGGAGATGTGGGAAATGTAATGGAGTTGGGTATCTACGAATCTTACAATTCTAAGTTATCTCAGCTCACATCTGCGACTGAGGCAGTGGAGATGATTCTTAGAGTGGATGACATAATTAAGTGTGCTCCTAGAAAGAGGAGCGGCATCTAGATCACGCCATCACCCCATCGCAGGGACGAAACCATGAAGATTGGAATCTTCAAGATTGGAATCACCAAGGTTGGAATCCTCAAGATTGGAATCACCAAGGTTGGAATCCTCAAGATTGGAATCTTCAAGATTGGAGTCACCAAGGTTGCCTTATCAGCACGACTAATGCAAATCTCCACTTCTGCACCTCTGCATAATGTGGAATTCACCCCTCCGCCAACCTTATCAGTAATGATGTTCTCAATTGAAAATGCATTCCACATTGCACACACCTGGTACACATATGCTTTTTCATGAAGCGTAAGAATCAACTCACAGCACAAAAAAAAAGTTGCTTTTTGTGTGTATGTACTGTACATATAGGAAAGTATATACGTTTTGTTATGTTTATGGCTGTTTGAGGGAATGGCCTATTGTAGTCCCTATTGTGTGCATGCTACACGTATCTACATGTCACATGTACATATATAACCACGTATACACTTTTTTGCACTTTTTTTTTTTTTTTTTTTTTTTTTTCACGTTTATGTATGTGTATCCATGTTTTTATGCATGCTTATGCATGCTTACAGATTAATTAACGTGTTAAATTGATCAAAACTCACGGATAAAAAAAATAAATAAATAATAAATAAAGTCAAAAAAAAAAAAAATACAAATAATAAGGGATCGTAAAAATGGTAGTATAATATATACAAACCGTGTGTACGTGTTCCTATCGTTTAACCAAATTTCAGCTAAACATTTGGGAACAGAAAAAACACTCCTCATCAGGTGAGGTATATATATATATATATATCTGAAATAATGACTGAACGGTATGTGATAAAAAAAAAGGTTATGAATCAGCATTTTCACAGATAAACGTAGAAATATTTGCTTAACAATTTGTCCATTTTTTTTTTTTTTTTTTCCTGTCACACAAAGTCTCCGGTGGGTTTTGTCACACACACCCCACAAGTATAAGAGCAAAAGAATGTATATGCGTGTAAGTATCCTCCATATGTAACCGCTGCACAAACTTCAAATCGATTTAAGGAGGAAATCTTTTGCATAATTTTTTATAAAATGTTTTCTGTTAAAGCACGGGCGATAGCTTTTCCTCGCGTGTTTTTTGTCCCAATCACTGAAGTGGAAAAAAAAAAAAAAAAAAAAAAAAAAAAATAATAAAATAAAAAAAAATAAAATGGTGAAAAAAGTGAAGTCCTACGTGTGAAGTAGTGCGGACACGGACGTAGTAAATATAACATGGTTAGTACATGGAAGCAACAAAAATATGATAATAAGAAAAAAAGTAGACAACCCAACCCGCAAGCTACACACGGTAACCGCATAACTGTAGGTAGGTAAAAAAAAAAAGAAAAAAAAAATTCTTACTAATTGTCAAAGTTTGTAGATACATTATCGCTGATATTTTTGAAATTGAGAAACAATTTGCTTCCACCGTACATGGTCACCAAAGAGCACAAGAGAATCTGCGCGATGAGCTGCGAGGGAAAGTTCCACAAAACAATCGTAGAATATATTTGTACATATACATGTGTATACATGTAGTGAAACATTTTATATGTTTCGGGTATAGAGCGAGACAAACTGTGGACAAAATTATCTTTTTTTTTTTTTTTTTTTTTTTTTTTTGCTCATTTTTTTATTACTGTGTACGGTATGGTAAAATGATCAATGCTGTCGTTCTCCAACTTGAATTCGCTGAGGACTATTTCACGTGGTGTTGTATATATGGGAGAAATAAGAGTTTGCGATGGGTGGAGAGACATTAAAAGAGGTCTTGAGCACACCATGTGCATGGTATATGCATATGTATACATAACGTGCAAGAGTATGTACAAGTGCATGTGCAAGTGCATATTTATATGTTCATGAATTCATTAGCGTGCTATTGCTTAATGCTATAATGTGCTGAACTTACGTAGGTATACTGTGTGTCCACTTTTCGCAAGGGATGCTAAACCCAACAGTGTGATAGAAACTGATAATCCCCAAATCATCTTTTTTTTCTTTTTTTTTTCTTTTTTTTTTTCTCCGATCCTTTTATTCTCCTCGTTTAACTCCCTTCTTGTTCATACATAAAAAGTGTTTCGTGAGTATTACTCCTTTTGCAAATGGGCTCCCTTCCACCTCGATTGCAAAAGAGGAAAAATTTTCCTTTGCATGAATTCGGTATGTTATGGGTTATGCTTGGTACAAGAATGGAATATGCTTGGTACAAGAATGGAATATGTTTGGTACAAGAATGGAATATGTTTGGTACAAGAATGGAATATGTTTGGTACAAGAATGGAATATGTTTGGTACAAGAATGGAATATGTTTAATCTACGTTTCTGTCACGTTCTGTCACGTTCTGTCATGTTCTGTCATGTTCTGTCACGCTCTGTCACGCTCTGTCACGCTCTGTCACGTTTTGTCACGCTCTGTCACGTTTTGTCATGTTCTGTCACGTTTTGTCATGTTCTGTCACGTTTTGTCATGTTCTGTCACGTTTTGTCATGTTCTGTCAAGTTTCTGCTATGTTTGATTTCTTTACGTGTGTTTCTTTTCTTGAATGTCCATAAATCCTGAGTGCTACTATCTAGAGGTGGAGAAATAGGATACAAAAATGGTAAGCCAAGTTGAATTCAAAAAAAAAAAAAAAAAACTATCGTTAAAAACCTTTCACAGAACTTCCTCACTTTTTGCAAGTTAATTTTATCCAAATTTTTTCAGGTTTTATCAAAATTTTAATTGGCTTACCAAAAGGTAAAATTTTCACTAGTGTACAAATTAAGCGGATAAAAGAGAAAAAAAAAAAAAATAATATTCATACATCATTCCAAAAAAAAAAAAACACCGTTTTTCTGTATTAACATTTCTGTTTTATACCTCAAATGAATGGGGGATAAAAACATTTTGCAAAATGAGGTCAGAAAAAAAAATAAACAAATAATTGAACAAATAAATAAAACAATGTGAAATACCCAATATGATTACTTAATGAAAAAAATGTGTTTTTTTTTTTTTTTTTTTGAAAAATAGGAACTCTTATCAAAACAGAACATTTACCTGCCGCTTCTTCCTCTATGCATTTTAATAAACTAATACCAAACAAGCTTGTAAACTTTTTGCTTACATGGCTTAATTGCTACAACATTGTTTTTTGTTTTTTTTTTTTCTTTTTTGTAAAAACATGTGCATTGACAAGCGTTTTGCATAGGTTTAATTTGTGTAAGGGATTGAACTAAAACTTGTACTTTATATTTCTCCCACATTTTCAACATTGTGCATATATATATTATGTGTAAAGTACGTGTTTTATATTATGCTATGAAATTCTCAACCTTCCATTAGTCTTGCAAATACATAGACATAACAAATAGGAACTGTTTTTATCTAAGAGCATATAGACTATATTATTTTTACTTTTTGTTAGTTTAGGATTCAAATTTATTATTTTTTTTATGCATTCTTACGAGGAGCAAAAAATAAAATAATAAAAAAAAAAAAAAGGGACACCCACATATACGAACATATCTAAACATATTCTCGTATGTATTCACATGGGTTTCATAACGAAGCACAAGAGGGGTTATCCACTGAAGTAAATTTTTGAAAAAATTGAATAAAAAAAAATAAAAAAGTGAAAGAAACGGAATGGATATTACATCGTATTGCAAAAAGGGAGAACCCCCCCCCTAGGTTGGTCCTTTTTTTTTTTTTTTTTGACAGCTTGAAATACGCACAAAAAGAAGCATCTTTCTTTTTCCATATATTTACATCGGCATATATATATATATATATATATATATATATATATATATATATATACATGTGTGTACATGTGTGTACATGTGTGTACATGTGTGTACATGTGTGTACATGTGTGCACATGTGCGAATACATACGTGATGCATAAAATAGTCTCTTAATGTATTTTAGCATGATGTATCATATATAGTGGAAATAAAGTGGACGCTCGTTTTATGTAAGCATGTGTGTGTGCGTGGGGGGGGGGGGAGACCCGATTGGAAAAACGGTTACACCTTTAGTTTAAATCCAGTTGTATCCATACCTTCACATCATCTCATTGTGAAAACTTTAAACTGCTAATATTTCATGATTTTGTATAAGGATAAGTTTCCCTCAGAAGGGATTTCCAAAGAGCCAATTCCTATTGTTACAATATTTTCGAACTCGTCCCATTCTGTTTACTTTCTCATTTTGTAAATTAATTCTGTTATGTGGATAAAAAATTTCTTCACTCTCAACTGTATTCAACTTGATTTCATTTATTAGTACTTTAAAATTATTCCTTACATTTACGAAAAATATTGCTGGGAGTTGTGGGAGGTCCAACATCAACGTCAAGTTGGCGAATGCCAATCCTGGAGCAGATGTCATTTTTATCGTGAAAGATTGGCTCCACTTAAAATTGTTAAAAAAAAAAAAAAAAAAAAAAAAAGGGGAAGTAAAAGGAAAGAATGGATGTAAAATAATCTTCAGCTATATGTATCACCACTTTTCCATACATATCCTTCAATTTGTGAACCTATACACATTTGTAACTTTATTTATTTTATTACTGGCTATACATTTAATTATAAGTAATGTCTCTGAAAAAGGAACAAGAAAAAAAAAAAAAAAAAAAAAACGACTTAAATGAACTATCGAATTCGTACTTTTTTGGAATATGCTTTTAATGTAAAACTTTCTAGTATTGTATTGAAATTATCAATTGGGACTTGCAATTGGTATGAAATTTACCTCCCTTAGGGGAGTACCAATTTACAAATTCTGATTTTTTTGTAAAAAAAAATAGTTCACCAAAAAATTTTAATGTACGAAATGTATGTCATATACATTCCATTTTTTTTTTTTTTTTTTTTTTTTAATACACAAATTTAATTATTTTTTTTTTACCATATAATGGTGACATGTCAGGTTTTACACCTGCTCCCCTCCCCAATTTGGCTTATGCCCCGCAATGTGCACATCAGCTGTATCCATTTAAAAGAAAAAAAAAAAAAGATCGAGTGGAATGTTCGAGTGGAATGTTCGAGTGGTATATTCGAGTGGAATGTTCGAGAGAAATGCACTGTTAAATACTCATAGATTTTTTATTAGGAACCCTGGAAAAAACAAGTTAAAATCAATATTTTAATAAACTCAGTTTTTATGTTACATTTCCTTCACCCATCCACTGACCTCAGTAGAGTTACACTTTCTCCTGTTGCTTGAGGAGCGATAAACTGCACTAGTGTGAATTATCTGACAAGGAAAAGGGGGAGAAAAGTGAAGAATGAAAATAGTAATGAAAAACTGGAGAAAAGTAAAGAATAAAAATGGTAATGCAAAACTGGAGAAAAAAAGCAAATTTGTGGTGAAATGATGTAATTATTCACATTTTTTCACCTCGTTTCGTACACCACACACATACGCAAAAAAAAAAAAAAAAAAAAAAAAAAAAAAAAAAAACTTCAGCATTTGAAGCATCTTCTTTGAAAAAAAAAAAACAAACCAATCAGTTCAAACGAGTTAGTGCCAAAGTAGGAGAAGTGAATCAACGGCAAGGTGACAAAATTGAAGCCTCACATGTGACAGTCCAAAATGTTGCATAGTTTTACCAAGAACAGAATTGGAAGTGGACTCATAAAGTCAGCAAACTCGATAAGAGGAAATATCGGGTTTACAAATGGAAATTTCTCAAACGCATGGATACATAATCATGCAATTGGCATACACACAAAAGTGAGAAGGAGTTGCTTGAACAATATAATTAGAAGATTGAGTTCTCCCAGTTGTAGTATGACCCACACAAGAGGATTGCTAAGGACATGTAGAGAGATTGGAACTCTGAGTCGGAGAAACTTGGGAAAAGAAAATACTGATGAAAGCTTTTTCGAGGGAGAGCATTTAAATAGAAAGCTAGGAGGATATGGATATCCAATGATGTTTATTGTGACTTATGATAGACCAAGTTGGCAACCATTCTGGGAAAATGAATACGAAGTTATACCAAGAGATGAATTTGGAGTTCCTTCTAGCATTCCACCAGAGTTGTCAACTCAGATTAAACACACATATTATGTACCTCCCCAATTTTATACATTTTTAAAAAAATTAGGGGATGATACAGATGAGTTAAGACCATATATGACAAAATTGATCAAAGGAGAATTCACCTATGATGATTATCAAGAAATGTTTTATAAATTTGCAAAACCTTTAAAAATATTTAGAAGTAAAATACCATTACCATACAGATCACCGGAAGAAATATCCAAAGAGGAAGAAGTGAAATGGGAATCTGCATGGTACACATATCGACAGAAGGTTTTAGCAGAGTATAATGTGACAATGTGTTTAAGGGAATTTATATTGTATATGACTGTGGGTTTATACTTTGCTTACCTGTGGCTTGATGCCTTGAGGCAGTACCGTCTTGACATGAAGCTTTTTTATTTGGAGGCACCCGAGCACAAGATCAATTGGGTCAAGCCTCGCGGTGACTTGGTCTGACCCGGTGCAGAAGAGAAGCGATCAAGATAGGCAGTCAAGATAAGAAGTCAAGATAAGAAGTCACGGTAAGAAGTCAAGATAAGAAGTCAAGATAGGCAAATCAAGATAAGAAGTCAAGATAAGAAATCAAGATAAGAAGCCAAGATAAGAAGTCAAGATAAGAAGTCACGGTAAGAAGTCAAGATAAGAAGTCAAGATAAGAAGTCACGGTAAGAAGTCAAGATAAGAAATCAAGATAAGAAGCCAAGATAAGAAGCCAAGATAAGAAGCCAAAATAAGCGGTGGAGAGGTGGATTGCAAATCAGGCCAAGTGACAAAAAGTGGGACCCCGCCCCCGCAGGGATAAAAGGTCAATTCTCAGTTGTTTATCTCCTCCCCTTCCCCACTTCATCTGAACAGAATGTTTGGGCATTCATACATGCAATCGTGAAAGAATAGTTAAACAATATGTTCACGCACAATATAGGGAGAAGAAACCCCCACTTACACGAAGAATTTTTTTTTTCATTTTTTTCTTTATTTCTTTTTGCGACTGGGAACATTTTGTTTCATATAAGAATTATATGAATATGGTCTTTTTTTTTTTTTTTCGTCATTTGTTTTGGAAACATTACTTTTTTTTTTTTTTTTTTTTTTCCGTTATTTTTATTATAATACAACAAACGCTAGGACAGTTTAAGCATCAATCCCATCTCTATGGGAAATTTTCTTATCCCTCCTGGAATGGGGGATTTTTTTTTTTCGTTTTTTTCTTCTTTTTGTTCATAATTGAAGTGGATGAAGATGGCTAAAAATGGGAAACTCCCCTCAAAATAGACAATTTTTGAAAGGAAGGAAAATTTTCTTAAATTTTGTAAAAATGATTTTTCTACAAATTGTTTTTTCAATCCTTAAATTTATATTTATGCGTCTGGAAGAAACTTCGCATCGAAGTTATCTATATGTGTGTTTCATAACACATGGGGAGAGTTAACATTTTTGTGGATATACCACGGGGGAATTGTTAAAATGATAAAAAAAATGGTGCAAAAAAAAAAAAAAAAAAAAGGAGAAAAGCTCAGATTAGCTGCTGCAAATTTGTAAATGGGGATAACAAATTTCTATGCATGTAAAACATGTACTACACATATATTAATTTAAGTCGTGTGCTGAATTAACACCTGACATGATAATTTTTCATTCTTTTTCACATGCACGCACAATATAGGGAATAGTGAAAACGTGGTTATATGATAAATAATGAATAGAAGACGCTGGTTGAATATCCCTGAAGGTGTATATATATTTCTAAAGAAAACATACGAGGAATTGGAAAAGCATGATATGAGATGTCCCATGATAAGACGATGGAATTCTTTTTGTTACACATACAAATGGGGGAGGTAGACACAAAAATTAATATACGCAACGAGATCGAACATTTGTGTACGCAACGAGATCGAACATTTGTGTACGCAACGAGATCGAACATTTGTGTACGCAACGATATCGAACATTTGTGTACGCAACGAGATCGAATATTTGTGTACGCAACGAGATCGAACATTTGAGCACGCGGAATGGGTGCAAATATACATATGCAAAGATGGTGGCGACCGGTGCTTGTCGATTGTTCCCTTTTAATTCCCTGTCCGAAATTTCCAAAAAAAAAAAAAAAAAAAGGAAAAGCATCATTGGATGGCTTCCCCATTTTTTTTTCTTTTTTTTTTTTTTTTTTTCAAGCTTAGCAAACAAAAGTTAACTTGGCCCTGTGATGGAATTTTTCCAATTTTTCAGAAGAAGGAATTTGGTACTCACTCAAGAGACAAGGAACTGATATAAACTTTTGCATCTTGAACGTTTTGGTTCATCTGGTCACGGGACCAACTGAGTTCATCCTTCATAATATTTGCAATTTTTGAGATAACTTTATTGGCTACATCAGAATCAATGAAACCTAGCCTGAACCTTCGCCCAATGATATCCGAAACGGTTGAAGCAAATTCATACCTACTTGCATAGACCACTTCTGCTTCAATGTATGGTTTTGTTGGATCAATTTTGTTAAAGAGATTTAATTCATTGGCTAGGTCACATACTTTTTCGGAGAGATATCCATAATTAGAGACAAGATGGTGAGCGGTCTCGTAGTCAATTTTGTTGTATTTTTTGACAAGATTTTTACTCAACTTACTACTACCATATGTTAAATCATCCAAATTGTGATTGCCTTGATTATCACAGCTACCAATAATTTTCAAAAACTTTGTTCTACAATTATATTTCATTTTTACCTTATCACAATGTTTATTTGCTATATAATCTAATGTATCTTGTGCCATTTTTCTATATATAGTCCATTTCCCTCCTAAAATACTTATGAGTCCATTATCATCTTCAATAATTTCGTGACTCCTAGATATTTTGTGTGTAGTTATATGTCCCTTCTTCAATGATTTATCAGTAGATTGATCATTTTTTTCATTGATCACATGATTCTTCTTATTTTTGTTTTTATTATTATTATTATTATTTTCCATGACTAATGGTCTATAACCACACCATGCAGCTTGGATATCATTTTTAATTTCATCTGGGTTTACATTGATATATTTTGACAATTCATTTGCTAAGAATTCCGTATCTTTGGTTTGTATTTTTGGATTTTCTTCAAATTTTCTTTCTTCATCTGTTGTTCCAACAATAGTTGCATTTTCCCATGGTAAGAGAAAAAGTACTCGTCCGTCACTTGTCTTAGGTATAATCATTCCATTATTTTTTGATGAATACCATTTCGGTAGTATAAAATGGCATCCTGATGATAACTGAATCATTGGATTTGCATTTTCATCAGCTAGTTTTCTTACCATATCTCCATGAGGTCCAGTTGCATTGATTAAAATTTTTGCAAAAATTTCGATTTCTTTATTATTGATTTTATCTAATGCTCTTACACCAATAATTTTTTTATTTTCTTCATCTTTCAAAAAGCCAATCACTTCCATATGGTTACACACAGTTGAACCAACTTGACCTGGAATATAATCATCCATTGCACTTGTTAAAATGAGATTTAAATTCATTCTACTATCATTATGTTGCCCATCGAAATATATTAGAGAACCTTTTAATTCCTCTTTTTTCAACAATGGAAAACTATCCAAAGTATTTGAATGACGAATGTAACTTGAATTTGGTACACCTTTATCAAAATAACAGACTAAGTCTGCCAATAAATCATATACTTTTATATTATATGCAAAATATGGAACCTCCCAATACTTGTATATCGGCATAATTATAGGTACCGATCTTGACATAAATGGAGCGATTTTCATTGCATGAGCTCTCTCCCCTAGAGCTTCCCATACAAAATATAATTCTGTTAAATCTAATTTTTTTACTGCATTTTCTAAGTACCGTATACCTCCATGTAATAATTTCGTTGATTTGGAGGAAGTACCACTTGAAAAATCATCTTTTTCTATCAAAGCACATTTTATTCCTCTTGTTGCACAATCCAATGCCAGTCCTGCACCTGTGGCTCCTCCTCCGATTATTAAAACATCATATTGATTCTTTTTTAATTTGTTTATCATTTCTCTTCGGTTCTCTATGGGGCTATATTTGTACACTACATCTTTGTCAATCATGTTCTTGAGAAAATTCACCTTCAGAATGTATACACACCCCGCTCCAATCACTCCCAGGCCCCCGGATGCAGCAATGGCCTTTTTCAGCATCGTCTCAGTGAAGCGGTGCAAAATCGGGAAGAAGTGGTATAGAATCGGTGCAGAATTAGGAAGAAGTGGTATATTATCGGTGTAGAATTAGGGAGAAGTGGTATATTATCGGTGTAGAATTAGGGAGAAGTGGTATAGAATCGGTGCAGAATTAGGAAGAAGTGGTATAGAATCGGTGCAGAATTAGGAAGAAGTGGTATAGAATCGGTGTAGAATTAGGGAGAAGTGGTATAGAATCGGTGCAGAATTAGGAAGAAGTGGTATAGAATCGGTGCAGAATTAGGAAGAAGTGGTATAGAATCGGTGCAAAATTGAATCGATGGCGTGGGTCATGCGCGAACAGGGTTAAGAACACAAACACATCCGCTTAAATGTGTATGTATTATAAGCCAACTGTTTCTTAGGGTAACATCTCTCCTGATGAACCAAAAAAAAAAAAAAATAAAATAAAAAATACACAGTAGCAAAAATGTTCTCTCTCTCTCCCTCTTAATGTGTCCATGCAAATTTGCTGAACAGGCAAAGCTCTCTCATGACTTGGCTAATAAGTAATGTAAACTTCAAGCATATACTTCGCACGTAGAAGGAGGGGAGAAAAAAAAAAAAAAAAAAAAAAAAACTTATAAAAAATCAATTGTAAAAAGGCAACAAGTGTATAATTAAAAATTGGGTAAGGTAAAAGGGTTTGTTAAATGGGTCACAAATAGGCCAAATAAAAAAAGCCCGGGGTAAAAAAAGAAAAAAAATTGGTGGAACGAGAGTATGGGGTGAAGTGTAAACAAAAATATAGCAACGAAATCGTAGAGAGTCTAAATAAACTTGAAATATTCTTATGCATTTCCACGTTAATATTTTTTCTTATTTCATTAGATTGTATAAGATCTAAAAAAAAAAAAAAGAAAAGAAATAAAGAAAAATAAAAAAAAAGTAAAAAAAAAATACTTTATGCACAGTATTTTTTTTTTTTTTTTTTTTTTTTTTAAATTTTTTTTTAATTCATTATAAAATAATGGAAAAAAAATGAAAAAAAGTGTTTGCATTAATTCATCGCACATTTTGTTAAACTATATCCTTCATTTTCTTGCCTTGTGTTTATATTTGAGATTGAACCCAAGTACTTTTCTCACCTAATCATCAAAGGAATAATATATTTAAACATAGAATATTTATTTAACTCTCATTTACCATTATTTTTAACTTCCTAAGGGAGCATATTTCAAAGGAGTAAAAAAAAAAAAAAAAAAAAAAAAAAAAAAAAAATAAAGAAAAAATAAAAAAAAAGTAAAAAAAAAATACTTTATGCACAGTATTTTTTTTTTTTTTTTTTTTTTTTTTTAAATCTTTTTTTAATTCATTAGCAATAATGGAAAAAAAATGAAAAAAAGTGTTTGCATTAATTCATCGCACATTTTGTTAAACTATATCCTTCATTTTCTTGCCTTGTGTTTATATTTGAGATTGAACCCAAGTACTTTTCTCACCTAATCATCAAAGGAATAATATATTTAAACATAGAATATTTATTTAACTCTCATTTACCATTATTTTTAACTTCCTAAGGGAGCATATTTCAAAGGAGTAAAAAAAAAAAAAAAAAAAAAAAGCAACAAATCCTTTCACATGTAACATAAAAAATTGTGTGCATAGGACTCTACAAAGAATAGTTGTAGCAGAGACGTATTACACACCAACTATAACGCTATACATTTGTGTGAATTGTAACAAAATTGTGTACACACAAATACATAGTTATTCCATATGTTCATAAATTTTTGCCCGATTCGAGAAAAAAAAAAAAAAAAAAAAAAAGTCCCAACCTTTCAAAGTTATCCCTATTTTAAAAGAGCTGCGGAAACACACTTAACACACTCCCTTATATATGTGCAGGCAAATTTGAATATACCTAACTACGATATACACCTTTTTATTGCAAAGCAAAATGGCATACAACAATGAGGGAATTAAAAAATTTGTACAAAAAATTATAGACGAAAATGTCATTGCTGTGTTTTCAAAAACGTAAGAATGGAGATACGCCCCACAGATATACTTTTAAAATGAGGGGATAAAAGGAAAAACGAAAATGGAAAAAATTTTAAAGTATTCATAGCAGATTATACCATCCCTGATTCCCCCCATCCCGTCCCCTTTCACTTTCATGCTGAAACTGTTCTTTCTATTTTTTTTTTTTTTAGGGAATGCCCATACTGTATTAAGGCCATCTCCATTTTGAAAGGGTTTAATGTTAAGAATATGGTAAGAACATTCCTAATTGTTCTCAATATGATTATGGTATACGTGGGCAACAAGCTACATATAAAACTCATTGACATGTTAGTATAACACACATGTGCGATCTATAATGTACAAATACGAGAAGACGTTATAAATGAGGTTATTCTTTTACCCTTTTCCCCCCGTAGCATGTAGAACAAATTGAGAAGAATCCCAACATGGCAGATATTCAGGCATATTTAAAAGAACTAACAGGTAGGAAATGTAATATTTGCAAAGGAGTATATTTTTCAGTTTATAATGGCTGAACAATGTAAAATGTGTAAATTCTATCCTTTTTTGTTGTTTTTTTTTTCAGGAAAGAGTTCCGTTCCGCGGATATTCATAAATAAGGAATTTGTTGGAGGATGTGATGACTTGGTAAGTCGAGAGTGGGCGCAAATGTGAAAGAGTTGAGCAAAATGGGGAAAAAAATGAGAAAAAGGGAAAAAATATGAACAAAAGTGTACAATATGAACAAAATAGCTAGCTACGTCCAATACCACTCAAAAAAAAAAAAAAAAAAAAAAAAATGTGTAATTTTTTTGACTGCTCAGGTAAAAGAGAACGAAGAAGGAAAACTCCAAGAACGGTTAAAGAATGCTGGTATACTTAGTTAAATAGGAAATGAAAATGGAAAAAAAAAAAAAAAGAAAACCTGAGATGAAAAACTATTTTTTTTTTTTAAGACACCCTTGACTCTTATTTCACCTTTATGGTTTTGTCCAAGTTTAATTACAAAAGTAACAAATTTCATTTTGGAGTTTTATGTATATCATGCGATGTTCACGTGGCGTCTGCGTGTAGAATTTAGATCTGAACAAGTGCGAACGTTATATTGTAAGTATAAGTACGTATATTCGTACATACACATATATATATGTATATATGTTTTTACGTAAGTATATATGTATCTATATATGTATTTATGTATGTACATATGTGTATACCCACTTTGCACATAAATGAGAGAGCATTCTATCTATTTTTTTTTTTTTTTTTTCTTTTGAAAACAAACCGTTTGATCGTACACTTAAAAGGTCCATGAGTGAGCAATTAAAAAGAAATTAATTCACGCACATGTACAAACATATGCTGCACGGGTATACACGGAAAATACGTATAAATACGTGAAAAAAAACATATGCACCAGTTGAAACTATTTATCCTTCATCCTCGAAATAAAGCTATCTATTATTTTCTCTATTTGTGTTGGACCTTCTGTCTTTATCACTTCATTCATGGTGGAGTATTCAGCGTCGACATTGTCAAAAATGAAGTTAAATTTATACTTGGTTTGATCTTCAGAGGAAAAATCCGAAATGACTTCACTCACACTGACATGTCCCTTAGTTTCCATTTCAATTTCGCTGCTTTTGTTTTGTTTATAAGCTTTCCATTCACAATTAATTTTAAAGTCATAAATTAAAATTTTTTTTTTTTTTCGTATACTGGAAGAAGCTTCACCCTCAACTTCCGAAGAAAAGAATTGCAAAAAAATGTTATTACTTAATTCTATTTTTGAATTGTCCAGTATATTCTTTAATTCTTCCTTAGCCCATCTGGTTAAGCATTTCTCTTCCCAATGGTAATTGTTAATATTCCAAATGGAACCATCTTTTTTTTGTTCCTCTTCGTTTTCATGTGTGTGATTGGCATTATGCAAGATGTTTGGAATTACACCATATGGTTGATTCTGATGATTATTTTCCATTCCTACATTTTTCATTTTTTCTTCCTCCTCTGTCATCAACTTCAATTCTTTATTTGCTACAAATTTAAGAAGTGATCGGTTGTTAAGGGAAAAAAAAAAAAAAAAAAAAAAAAAAAAGGCGAAGAGGCATGTATTTATGTATGGCTATACATTCGTTTTGGTTAGCAGAGAGCCAACACAACATTATGTATATTCGTTCATAAAGTTGGAAAACTGGGTTCCAAAAAAAAAAAAAAAAAAAAATAGTGTGCACTGTGACAACATGCAGTAACGAGCACCCACTATCACACAATGTATGCATTTTCATATTTCCTTTTTGAGAATATTAAATTACATTCACTTGAGTCATGCTTTATTAGATTCGCTGGGAAATCCTTTAAGGTATCTTTTATTTTTTCCTTCCCCTCATTTCTTAGTATGGCATAAGCCCTTTTATACTCCTCCTTGTCTCCATCCAATTCGATATTAATTTCGTAGTCGTTGTCCTGCAGAGAAGAGGTGTGTGGGGATGGAGTTTGGTTTGTTTACTTGTGTCTCTGTGATTTCATTATTTTATTGTATTTTTTACGTTCCACTATTTATGTTCCACTTTTTATGTTATATTTTGTTATGCTAAACTTTCCCCACATGTATATGCATATATATAACCTCCACTGAACAGTTTGAAAAGTCCAGAATTTGGATGTTCCCGCCAACGCATTCCTTGTCTTGGCCCATTTTTGAAAAGTTCCAATTAAACTTGATGACATATTCGAACGAATTTATTTGTTTTCCTTTCCGGATATAAACCGAGGCCTATTGTTGGGGAAGCAGTGGGGAAAAAAAAAAAAAAAAAAAAAAAAAAAAAAAAAGGGCATAAATAGGGATAGGAAAAACTAGAGAGAGCAGGTGCATAAACAGACAAAAAAACGTAACAGTGGAAACATCCTACTACACAAACAGGCACAAAAACATATTGTCATATGTTGGTGTAAAAAACACTTCCATATGTTGGAGTAACAAGTATAGCCACATGTTGGAGTAGCACACAGAGTGCTGCTTTCATGTGTCGGGTAGGTGGCCGTGTTATCATAGGTATTTCCCGCCCCCTTTTCCTATGAAATTATTACATTTCCAGAAATGTCAAACGTATCAAAGTAGACATAAAATCCGTCCTTTTCAATTTTCAAATTGGATAATTTATTTTCTATATATGATTTACCCCATTTATTGTAGTTCTTTTCTTCCCTGCACTCAATTTAAAAAAAAAAAAAAAAAAAAGAGAATGGGCAACAAAAATAAAAGTGTTGTGATGAAGCTTTGTTTGCCCATTTTCCCTGGGAGAGATACGCAGACGGAGATTTTCCACGAGAGTATCTTTTTTTTACTTTTACATATTTCTTTGTGTATCCCTCCTTTTATGTCTTTCTTTTTTTTGTGCAACGTTTTTTACGTTACCAGTGCCAGCTATTGCTATTCCAAATTGACCCCGCCATCGATTCACCGATATTTCAATTTGTGTTATGCTCGTTTCAGAATTAAATTTGTTATATAATTTAAAAGGTAGCTCAAATATCTCTTTTACGTCTCTGGGTTATATTTTTCCTACGTATAATATAATATCACAATGCTTCAAAATTATGAAAAGGTTAAAAGTTCAAGTTATAATGTGTATTTATTCGTCTTCACAACAGTTTGATGTGTTTATTAATGGAGATGATGTAATAACTTGTCATGCATTAACCATATGAAATAAAAACACATGTCATAACGACGTTTTTTTCATAAGATAAAATTTGTTCCTTCTTTTGTATAAGAAAGCATAATTAAAAATATGAAGGCACTAACAGATGAGCCAAAAAAATAAATATTTTTTTTTTTTTTTTTTTTTTATTCAGGGTATCCCAACAATGGACAAGGTTGAATTAGGTTGGGTGAGGTTGAATGCGGATAAGCAAGTTTATAGAAATCTAAGTGCTTTTCGAAAAAGAAAAAATAAATAAAGAAAAAAAGATGAATGGATAGATAGAGAAAGAGAGAGAGTGAGAGAGAGAGAGAGAGAGAAGGGGAGGTATAGAAAAACTACAACGTAGCAAAATCAGAAAAATATGAAGAATTCGAATTTATGAAAATTTTGAAAAGTCCCCAAATGTGCAAGAAGTTATCATTTTTTGTTTTAAACTAATCATAAAATAACAAATCATAATGTGAAATGGATTTTCGAAAAAGTTACTCTCAACCTTAACCAACAATGTGAAAGAACCATACAAATATATAATAAATATTTTAAAACAGAAACTTTACAAGACTATGTATGAGATGCAAATAAAGAGGTGAAGCTGGTGAAGCCCCGCCCTACTCACCAAAGAAAAAAAAAAAAAAGATCCTAATTTGTATGCCCAATGAATAGCATATCCAATGGAGTGAAAAATGGAAATCCCAAACAAGGATAAAAAAAAAAAAAAAAAAAAATGAAAAAAAAGATGGGAGAAAGGAACATAAGAAATTTCATAAAATTGCCATGTGCTTAAGTTAAAAAAAAATAAGAGATTAACATATTCTACGAATTCTTCACGCTTGGTCTTATGAGGAAGATGGAGAGGAATATTCTCTAGGACACACAATTTATCATACAAATGTGGGAACGTACAAAATGGACGAATGGATGAATGGATGAATGGACGAATAGACGAATGGATGAATGGACGAATGGACGAATGGATGAATGGATGAATGGACGAATAGACGAATGGATGAATGGACGAATAGACGAATGGATGAATGGACGAATGGATGAATGGATGAATGGACGAATAGACGAATGGATGAATGGACGAATAGACGAATGGATGAATGGACGAATAGACGAATGGATGAATGGACGAATGGACGAATGGACGAATGGATGAATGCTAAAATTGGTCTTCTTTTTTTTTTTTTTTTTATCCTAATTCGTAGAAAATGTATTAATTATGTTTATGAAGAAATTGTTGTAAAATAATTCCATACGACCGTGTCATTAAGAGCTAAACGTAGACGAATATACACAATGTGGCTATCCAACATGACATATATATGTACATACATTTACATACATATATATCGATTCTACACACATGAAAGCACATCTAAGGGGTCATGTGATATGTAATGGGGGAATGGTGAAGGTGGTGAACCTGATTTCGATTTAGAGGAAGAGAGCGTTTCGCTTCTTTTTTTTTCAGTATTGTCCTTTAGAAAGCATTATGACCAAGAGTGTTCAAAAATTCAAATTTTAGCAAAAAAAATGTGTTTGATGGACATAACATATGCAGCATACACAATTTTGAAATCGTATGATATTTCACCCAACACACACACGCATACACAGTCGCCCTCTCTACCCATTTTTTGTACACCCACATGTACATATAATCTAAATATTCAGTAGCCTCGTGTGTGGATGTTGATGTGTGTAACCACTCTGAGTTGAAAAAATAGGAAGGTTTTAAAAAAAAGAAATTAAGTGTTGGTCATGGGTTTTTTTCAACCTTTTGAATGAGTTAAAACCATGAGAGGAATAAAGATCTTTTCCTCTGAAACGAATGAATTTGTTTTTCTTTTATGAAATAAAGAAGAACATTTGTTTGTAGTTTCATTCTTCTTAGAAGTGCTCCATCTGTAGACATGCATATGCAAATACACTTCTGCACTTTCGGAACAATAACTGTTCATTAGAAAAGTGCAATTCACCCGCACTTGATATGATACACTTTTTTTTTTTTTTTTTTTTTTTTTTTTTTTTCTTTTTATGTGAATAATTATATCCCATTTGGGAAAAGAGTGTTTTATCGTGAAAGGTACATGGATATTCCAATTCTGGAAAATGTATAACAACTTCGTGATATGTGTAATGGATACCCCATCCCCTTAAAGTTATGAACACAGAAAAAAAAACCTTCACATGATATATACATAAATATGCATGAATACGGATGAAAGAAATAGATATCTCTATTTATTTGTGGTAGGTATTTTGTGTCAATATGTGGAAACCATTTCATTTTTCACGTTCGTTCATTTGGAAAAGCATTTTTTACATTTATTATTTATCCATTTTTTAAAATGCTAATGTTTTTGTGTTACTTTTTCCCTACTGAGGAAGGGACAGGGGAAATTTTGCTAAAGTCGTTTTCGAGAACATGTCCAGAAGAGAAAAATTCAGTTTCGTCAAAGCTTTGAGAATATTCCTATATTTTTGGCAACTTTGTGCGACATTTTTTCTGCATTTTCCAGAGTTCCACCTCTTGTAACTGTTTGGTTACATATATAATTAATAATCTTTTGGAACAATAATCCTATTTTTTTTTTTTTTTTTTTTTTTTTTATGCATACACTTTTGCAAGCATTTCCTTTTATTTTTAAACTGGCTAAGTTGTGATATGTAAAAACGGAAGGGTATTTTTTCTTTCATTCCCTTGTTTTCACTTTTTTTTTTTTTTTTTTTTTTTAATTACATTTGTGACTCTCTTAAAATTTTCATAAATATAAGCCATGTTAAAAATATGCGATCAAAAACAAAATTAAACAAAAAAGCGATCTGCTGACAAAATCCTCCAATCTTTTATATACTTCTCTCCCATATTTGAACAATTATGATTCGTATGTACGAATCATAAGCTTAGGCGAGGATGGGTTAAGAAATTGTTCAACCAAAATCAGCGTAAAAATAAAAAAGGAAACAAAACAGAGCAAATCGAAGAAAAACATAACAAAGCATGGCAAAATAAAATAAATAAATTAAAGAAACGTAAAATAAGTAAATTAAAAGAAAATAAAGGCAAAGATGGTAGGGGAGAATAATAAGAGGTAAGCCCTTTTTGTCGCACTTTTTTTTTTTTTTTTACCAACGTAAGTGAGAAGCTCTTTTTTTTTTTCTTCTTTTTTTTTTTTTCCTTTTTTTCCAATGTTAAAAATAAAGAAGAATATACGAATGCTGTTACTTCCAATTAAAAACATTTTATCAGTTTTTCATTCTTATCTGAAAAAATACGTATATGTACAAATATTAAGCAGATTTTCTGTTCTGCCGTTTTTACAAATCAATTTTTTTTTGTGTTTTTTTTTTTTTTTTTTTTTTTTTTTTTTTTTTTTTCTTTTCCCCTCCGTCATCTTCCCTCCCTACATTCCGCTTATCCAATTTGATGATTCATCTGTACGAATGTATATTGATTCTTATTAGAAGAACAAAATGATGATGATTTTTTAAAATTCAAAAAAAAAAAAAAAAATAAAGGAAAAAAGGGTAAATATGCATTCTCGACAGATCCCCATCCGATTGTACACAAGGCCAATTTGACAGAATTCTGGTAACATTTTCTCATGGATCAGATGAAAAATGAAAAACGGATGTAATGCCAAAAAAAAAAATAATGAACATAAAATAATAATGAGTGAGATAATACAAAACATAATATGTATAGTAGAGTAGCACAACCGGATATGTAATAATATATATATGTATATATATCACTTATCGGTATAATACAAAATTGAGAAAAAATACGCTTCAGTAGAAAACTCCAAATGCGTGTTAGTGTGGGGGTGGGGTGAAGTGGAATTTATGCCAAGCACAACTTGAAATTGGAAGTTTACCACATATTTGATAGGAAAAGAAAAAACGAGACGGAGGTAGATAGAGGCAAGTAGAGACAGATAAAGGCAAATAGAGACAGGTAGAGACAGGTAGAGACAGGTAGAGACAGGTAGAGACAGGTAGAGACAGGTAGAGACAGGTAGAGACAGGTAGAGACAGGTAGAGACAGGTAGAGACAGGTATAGACAGATAAAGGCAAATAGAGACAGGTAGAGACAGATAAAAGCAACGTGAAGTGGGCACACCTACATAAACATAGAGAACAGTAACCCCTGAAACGAACAAAATGAATTTCTTGAATATTTTTACAAATGAAAAGAAAAAAAACAATGAATCGGTAAGTACTCCAAATTGTGAACTCCAACAAGATAATAACACTTCTTCACCACACCCAGTAACAAATGATGTTAAGATAAATTACAATCATGTTATCAACCCCAAGGAAGAAGGAGGTGTTGACATTTCTCCCACCTTCGACAATGTCCAACAGGTCAATATGAGGAACCATCATATGTACAATTCAGTTATTCCTACTCATTTTGAAAGCGCTGCGAATGCCTTAATCACCGTTCCCACTGAAACAGAGATGCATATTCCCCCAGCAAAATTGGGGAATCTCATACCTGGTCTAAGTTTAATCAACATGAGTGGGACGAGCGTGGGTGACACTAGCATCAGTGTCTCTAATGTGAATCACCCCAGCGTGAATCAACCAATTATGAGTCATCTCAATTTGAGCTGCGACAACATGAGTACTGTGCAGTTGGACAGCCAATTGAATAGCAAATTGGACAACCAATTGGACAGTCGATTGAACAACCAATTGGACAGTCGATTGAACAACCAATTGGACAGTCGATTGAACAACCAATTGGACAGTCGATTGAACAACCAATTGGACAGTCGATTGAACAACCAATTGAATAGCCAATTGAATAGCAAATTGGACAACCAATTGGACAGTCGATTGAACAACCAATTGGACAACCAATTGAACAGCTGCAACGGATACGAACAAAAGGAGAATTACGAATACGTAAGTGGGAACCTGAGTAGATGTATGTCTTACGACGATGGTGAGTTATTTGCATACATGCAGAAAAGGAAAGAGGAGGGAGGATTACATAACTGCAGTTTTTACAACACACATGTAAAAGATACTTATGGAGAGCATGACAAGTGTAGCGTCCGTGACACGTATAATAGTAGCAGAAACCACGCGAGCCAGTACAGAAATGCTACTAACCATAGCGTGGCTAGTAATTTAGCATGTATTCAGAATGCAGATAAAGATATGACCAATCAGAATTATTTTATTAATTCCACATCGATTCATGAAAATTATCAATCCAAATCGGATGTACATGTGAAGAACACCAATGTGCAAATAGCACATGATAATATAACAAGTGGGGGATACATGAATTCAAAACAAAAATATACGGACGAATTGTGCAACGAATCTTACAGGGAATCGTACAACAAATATAATAATTCAGAAACACAAGGTGTAGATAATATAAAAACATCAGGTTTGCAATATGGGCATGCCAAGGAGGGAAATGATAATACAACAACAGGTAATATGATGATACCAATAACAGGATTAATGAATAACAGCGTTGATTATGTTTTCACGAATAGAAATAATATAGATGGAATGAATGGTCAGGAAACAATGAATAATAACTACGAAAGTAATGTAGTTCATTCTTTTGGACACCAAATAAATGGAATGAATAATATAATACAACAAAATGTGACTGATAGGAAAAAAGGGCAAAATATCATAAATAATCAATCGTACATGAATTTGTACACACCACCTGTAGGTAATACTGATAGTAATAGTGGAGAAATTAATAAAATTACATCTAGTAAAAGTAAAGAAAAAATGAAACGCAAGAAGGGAGTTCTTAATAATTACAATTATGAGCAAGATGTATTGCCGAATTTTTCCCCTGATATGAAAAAAAATAATAAAATAAGTGGTAGACATCATAGGGATAATATGAAAAAGTTTACCCAAATCAATGATACCATGAATCATGTCAATAATGATTCTGAATTTTTTGGAAAAGCTTTTCTCGAAAATGGAACATCATCAATATCATCATCATCAGGATCTAAAATTGATCACAGCTGTTCTGTGAATACTGCAAACAAAATAGATGCATATAATGGAGAGATTTTACATAGTAAAAAGAAAGAGCAGCGTGGAAATCGAGAGAAGCAATATGGAACAGAGGATAAGGAGAGTGTAAGAGGTACCAACCGAATCATCCTAGATGAAGAAGAAGAAGAAGGAGAAGTAGAAAAAAAATGGAAAAGACATAAAAAGGGAAAAGACAGTATAATTCGAAAGACAGTTAGATGGGCAGAAAATGAAGAGGCACATAATTCTAAAGGAAGTACCGTGACACATGATATTGAAGAAGACGATGAGAAAGGGGTCGAATATTATTATGAGAAAACGATGGATTTTTTAAAAAAAGAATTCAGTATTAATAATATGGACAAGAAGAATAAATATATAAATGATAGAGATATTTTGGAGAAAACACCCTTTTTCAAACTTGTTAATTTTGAGAAAAAACTAGCCACGGAAAGGAAACGTGTTTTGAATTATTACAACGAAGATAGAAAACAAATATATTCAAGTAGTATAAATAAAGATAAACAATTCTCTCATATATTTTTTAATAATGAGAAGTATTATGATGCAAAAGAAATATTGGCTTATTTACTACCGTATCACACATTTTATTTGGATAATATTTGTGTCGATTCTTATGATGATGATCAGGAATATCCTGAAAATTTTCAGAATGATGTAAAAGAAATTGAGAAAGGGATTTCTCAAATTAAGGATTCCTTTCGCTCCTACACCAACCCCTCAGTGGTAATTTTTTTTTTTTTTTTTTTTTTTTTTTTTTTTGGCGCATCAGGTATGATGGCACCCCCTTCTCTGTGTGTATGTTATTGCATATCACAGTTCTTGTATATTTTTTTTTCTCGTTCTCCTAATTCTGTCCTGCCATTTTCCTTCCCCTATGAATTTTAGGTTTGGAGTTTTAACAAAATAATTGATAGAACGGACGATCAGTACAATAAAAGGAAGAAAAAAATAGCCAACTCGTGATATGAAGAAACTGAAAACCAATCATGGTTTTCATAAACACTCCTTAGTTTTGATTCACATCACACTTCGGGTCCCTAGGACAGGGGGAGGAAGAGAGGTGTACCATTTTTTGCAGAGTGCGCGTATTGTGCATACATATATATGCATATATGTACATATGTATATATGCATAAAAAAAAAAGAGCAAAGGTGTTTTTCCCATTTTGGGGGGCGGGATAATCTTCTCTCCCTGTTTTTTTCTCATTTTTGGGGGGGGGATAATTTTTTCCCCCCCCCCCCCCCCCCTCACACACCACATACCACCATCACCACATTTACATATTTGTTCTACACCCATGTCTGGACATGGCTAGATTAGATCTACTGTGGTTATCCCATAATGTCTAATTCGAATTAAAGTGTATCTACACATAGGGTGTCGCATTCGACTATGGCATGTGCCTCTCCCTATATATTATTGGACAAGGAGGAATACAGAAGCAAACGCCCCCAAAATGGAAAGGCGTGAGGTGTGTGTAGGTGGTATATACTTATTAGAAAGGGAACATTTTAATAAAGAATATAAAACGCAAAAAAAAAAAAAAAAAAAAATGTGTATTCATTTGAATATGTATATATATGCATATATTTTTAATTTTTTTATTTTTTTCATACCGTGGTGCGATCATGATATATTTTTGTGCCCGACTGAATGATAAAGATGCAATTTTTAAACACGTAAAAGGGATCTCTGCCCCATATGTACTATACACCGCATGTTTATTATTACATCACACAGCACATTATTTTTCATTCAAATGTGTTTTAATTTATTTTGAGGAATATTTTTTATGTGTATTTCGCTGTACCCTCTTTTTTGGCAATATTATACGACACTTTTTTTAAAGCACTTTTTTAAGGCATTTTTTTTTTTTTTTTTTCTCATGCCTTATCTTTAGCCCCCCATTTTTCCTTAACCTTGTAGGAGATATATAAGGAAAAGTTGGTTTTGTTTTTTTCCAATTGGTTTTGCTGTTTTACATCACCACATTTGCCTCAGAGAAGTTGTTATACAAGACTTTTCCCAGCTTCAACACATTTTTTTCACATGCAAACAATTTTAAGCATTCTAATTATGTTAATGAAATGGTGCATACGTATGATATGTACCGCACATATTAGTTTATTTAAAAAAAAAAAAAAAAAAAAAAAAAAAGATATCATATTTTGAAAACATTCCCCTTTCATAATTGTGAAGTACAGTATTGTAATATATAAAAAGGAGGAAAGCCCAAATTGCGTAGTAAGGTGTGTGTGCGGGAAATATATATTTTACATATATATATATATATATATATATATAAACATTTTTGCCTTTATTTCGACTTGTGGAATGTGAAAGATATTTATTTGTATATACACGTGAAAAGGGACAACCTTATATATACATGCACAGGTGAAAACAGCTCCAATTATATATACCTTTGGGGAAAAAAAATCGAAACCGAAAACAAAAAAAAAAAAAAAAAAAAAAACCGAAAAGGAGATCGTAGAAGCTTGTTCTTAAAATTGTTTCGTTTCTTTGTGAAGGGAATTTATGTGCGTGCACGCCTGTATTTTTACCAAATGATTTGTTAGTTTATATATAATTGATGCAGGGTGTAGCACGAGCGAATTTATAATTATGCTACACTTTCTTTCGAATAAAACCTGCAATAATAAATCCCGCAAGTTCAGGCGACAGCTACATTAGAGTTGTGACCACGGGGAAACACTATTGGGCGTGCAATTATTTTTATTCATTTTATTTTACTCTTTTTTTCCCCCTTTGCGCGTTCCATTTTGACTCAGCCAAGAGAATTAGCAGACGAGTGCGTTCACCTTATCTATTTCTTTATTTTGTTTCGTTTTACTTTATTTTGCTTACTTTTTTTTAAGCATTAAACCTGACATGTATGCAATTTTTTTTTTTTATATATTCAGCTTGCTAAACGAATGTAAGCACGCGTGTTACTGAAAAAGAAGGAAAGTCACCTTCTTAGAAAAATCCCAATTCCTACGTGAGTATGTGCATGTTATGCATACATGCACATACGTGTACATATAAATACTCGGATGAAAGTGTGCGGGAGAAGAATGTCAATTTCACACGATATGTTTCAAACCTGAAGAACAAATAAGAACGCATATGCACATTCAATTTGCCTACCCACGTTCAACTTGCATACCCACGTGCAAGCTTCGTACCCACGTGCAAGCTTCATACCCACGTATACGCTTCATACACACGCTTCGCACACACGTACGAACGTACCAGTGTGAGAGATACTTTTATATTCGTTTTGCCTTATCTAGAAGTGTGAACCCACAGACGCAGGAGAAAATGGCGATGAAAGCATTACTTGACAGTAGGAAATTGTTTGGCAGAGAAAACAATCTAATAAACATTAAAAAAAACTATATATGCTTTCAAAGAAGTGCACTTCGAGATAATGTAGTAAAGAAGGAAACTCCTAAATTTGAACAGAAACCATTGGGTTCATACCCAGTCCCTCCAGAAGCGGAAATGATGTGGAGAAATAGACATACTGCATATGGTGGATACATTCAGCAAACGGTTTCTCCCTTTCAGCAAAAAATTATGTACCCATTTTGGCATATGGCTTTAGCTAGATGGTGGGCGAAATTTTCATCCTACGTGTGGTGGTGGATATGGCCATTTGCAATAACTAATTTAATTTTATGGAAAATGTTTCGCGATTCGAAAAAGTACGTGCAGCAGAAGCATTGGTACTGACATGTAGAAAATAAAGTAGTCATTTAGTACTAATTTGTGTTATATATATATATATATATATATATATATATATATATATGTATATGTGTATGTGTGTAATAATTGATTCTGATGGTTCATATCGAATTGATTATATTTTAAAACGGACGCCAGCACAAAAAAAAGAAAAAAAAAAAAAAAAAACAATAGTAAGAACCATCATCAAGGATGTATCGAATTTATATATGTGTTTTAATAAACCCTATATTTTTTTTTTTTTTTTTTTCTCCCCTTCCCTAAAAAATAAATTAATCGTGAAATAGCTTTTTTTTTTTTTTTTTTTTTTTTTTTACCAAAATTTTTATGAATGTGCATGTAATTTAAGATTATTTTTATTCTACTTTTCTGACTTGTGCAGTTTTATTTTATTTTTCTCTCTTGAAATTGCGTTTAAATTGATAACACTACATACACATAAATCATTGCGTTTGGTTTATCCTATTTTGTTCTACATGCTTTTTTACACATATTTTGGAATTACCTTTCTTTTTTTGGGAAATATTGTTTCACGTGCATTGGAGGTGTATACCATTCAGCATAAACTTTTAGAGACCGTACGTTTATTTATTTTTTTTTTTTTTCTCTCCTAACCCTAATATCCACCACATAATTATGTGTATATTTAAAACACTCATTCAGTTTACATATTGAAATATATAACTTGAATTGTTTTGAATAACGTTAAAAACAGCTTAGAATAGCCACAACCTCATATCCTCCGTGGATAGAGTTTCTAGGGAAGACCCGTATGCAAACCATTTGTTAGTGTGTATTTTTCGTAGAAGTAGGAATAATTCTAAAAAAAAAAGTAAAGCAGAAAGGAAAAGCAGAAAAGTAAAGCAGAAAGGAAAAGCAGAAAAGTAAAGCAGAAAGGAAAAGCAGAAAAGTAAAGCAGAAAGGAAAAGCAGAAAAGTAAAGCAGAAAAGTAAAGCAGAAAAGTAAAGCAGAAAGGAAAAGCAGAAAAGTAAAGCAGAAAGGAAAAGCAGAAAAGTAAAGCAGAAAAGTAAAGCAGAAAGGAAAAGCAGAAAAGTAAAGCAGAAAGGAAAAGCAGAAAAGAAAAACAGAAAAGAGAAAAAACGAACAAAAGAGTATCATATAGTGATTACGAGTTCAGCCAATTCAAAGGGGCGTGGAGATTGTGTCCCTTGGTTGATCTGAGGATAGTTTCCCCTTCTGACAACCCGAAGGAATTGTTTGCACTGCTGCGATCGTTAGCCCATGTTTTGAACACCCATACATGACTTTATTATTTTTGTAACTGTACTGTTTGTTGAATAATCGAGAAAGGACAACCCCCTCCCCATGAGTTAAGCACATGTTGTTTCCTATAAAATGATATTCGAAACGGTTTGTTAAAATGTTCATGAACAGATTATGCAACAGCAAATTGTGGAGATCCAATGGTTGGAAAAGGAATGGTATTTTTCAAAATGAAGTATTTGCTATGTTTAAAAGCAGTAAAAATATACTAGCCAAAAATACTTATGGAAATATTAATGAAAAGCAAGAGAAAAACAATAAAGGAACAAAAAATTTAAATACTAATGAAAGTAATATGGAAGACAAATTGCAAAAAATGCAATTACTATATTCTAAGAATAAATGTGAGGGAAATTTTTCTAAAAAAATGAACACATTTTATATCGATAATAATTTTTTTTTTCTCATTGGATGCTTTTTTTCATTATATAGTGTATTTGTATATGACTTTTTTGCAAATAGGTGTGTGCAAATATTTTCTAATTTCTTTTTTTTAATTTTCCATTTTACAAAAAACACAGTAAATCTCTTGGCTTCTATATTACATATGCTGTTTATTTGTTTTCAAGTGTACGTTTTAACTATTAAATCTAATATAAGTTTAAAGTCCTCAGGGGAAGGGTAATATATATGATCTAATTGATCTTCTTTTTTTTTTTTTTTTTTTTTTTTTTTTAATTTTTTGTTATATATTTAATCATTTTTTTTTTTTTTTTAATTCTGTACGTTTATATTAGTTCAACAAGGGGAAAGAGATTACCAAATGGACATATTTTTCCATGCGAAAGTGTGTGTTTTTGCAGCATTCTGATAATATGGGGGAGGTTAAAAAAAATAATAATATGGAATGAATAATCCAAAAAAAACAAAATAAAAGTAGCACCAAGGAATAGTTAGTAATGATATTAACCTCCTACAATTGCAACAACAACAAAAAATAAAATAAAGTAAAATAAAGTAAAACAAAAGAAAAGAAAGGGAAAGAAAAGAAAGGAAAAGAAAGGAAAAGAAAGGAAAAGAAAAGAAAAGTGGTGACATAAAAATGTTCTTTTCCATTCGCACGAAAACTTGAAGGGAAATAATATTATTATATTGTTGCACTTCGTGGAAAGGATTTAATAACCTTTTTTAGATTCTCTTTCCTCAAAGTAACAGGGTTTACATATGTGCAATCCTACTCCCTGCTCTGCCCCTGCCATGGTGCTGTCATACTTCCGCTGTCCTCGTGCTGTGTCTCCATTTGGTTTTTGTCTGAGACGAGCATATCCAAACCAACCTCGTCAACATTATACTTGTGTGCGTTTTCTAACAAATATTGTGCTATGTGTAAACAAGGATTTTTTGGCTTTGTACGACATATGTGTATTAGTGCATCCGTTAAGATAGGGAGGATATTTTTAATTAAGTAGAATCTCAAAGGGATAGATTGGTTTTGAAAATATTGCTGCTGATGTTTGAGTAGAAGTTCTTGTCTTTTTTTTTGGGCTCTTATTAATTCATCATTTTCGCTGATTTCTTCTGCAATGAGCTTGTTTTCTGTATTTTTAATTTTTTCTTTTTCATTTGTAAGTTCCTTCTGTTGCATGTGCAATTTCTCTTTTATTTTTTCTTCAAAGGATGGAAGGAAGTTATAAAATTTTATATTTTTTTCAATGTAAATATAAATATTTGTCAAAATGTCCTCTAGGACAGAGTTCTCATGTATATGAACACTGAATACTTCTACATTTCTTTCTAAAAAATAATCTTCTATCGATTTTTTCTGGTCAAATTCGAGACAATCATTTCTGCAATTTTCTTTCATGTATTTTTTGTTTCTCCTTTCGAAACCACTTTCGTCGTTGTGTCCCTTGATGACTTCTTCATCTGGTAGGTTCATCATCCTGCTTCTGCATAGCTCTACTGACGATTTTAAAACAATGACAAATTCGGGAAAAAAAATTAAATTATTATTCCCTTTCTCTCTTTTTTCCTGTTTACCCCCAATTTTTGTTGATCCAGTTGCATTTCTTTCCTTCTTCGTTTTTTTCCTTCCTCTTTTGGTGATATCGGAGTCGGGGCTATCACTAGACGTTTCGGGTTGCTTATTTTTTTCTTCTTCTTCGTCGTCATCTTCCTCTCTCTTCTCATCGTCTTCCTCTATCTTCTCATCGTCTTCCTCTCCCTTGTCATCATCTTCCTCACCCTCGTCATTGTCTTCTTCTCCCTCGCCATTGTCTTCTTCTCCTTCCTCTTCTGAGGTATCCATATGAAGCTGCTTTCCCATCTGGTTCGCGTCAGCACCACTTGAGGGATCGTCCTCTAACCGTTTTGCATTAACTTTTCCATCATCTAGAAACACTCCCTGGTTGGTTCCACACTGATCGAAGAAAAATTCCGCTTCATCATAATTTCTGGGGAAGAAATCCAGCACGAACCCTCTAAATTTGCATTCGTTGCTTTTTAATTTTTCATAAAAAATGGATGCAAGGTCTGGAAGAGCCAACTTATTGTTGATCTCATTTGTGTTTTTTTTATTCTTGTTTTTGTCCTTGTTTATGTCCTTGTTTTTGTCCTTGTTTATGTCCTTGTTTTTGTCCTTGTTTATGTCCTTGTTTTTGTCCTTGTTTTTGTTTTTTTGCTTTTCATCGCTTAAGTCTTTTAAATATTGCTTGTAATACTGCGGAAAATCGTAATTGTTCCTTTTGCATTCCTCTATTAGAGAACTGATGGAGCACATATTCAAATTGTAGTATTCACATATTTTTTTTGCTATGAATGTTTTTCCCACCCCTGGTTGTCCTAATATTAGAATCTTCAGCTGTTTCAAATTTCTGTATTTGCAGAATTCTTTGGCCAAAATGGAAATATTTTTCGTGAACCCATCACAGCAATGGAATTTGAAAAACTCCTTTTTTCCTTTTCTCTCCCCTTTGGTGCTTTTCCTTGTAGATTTTTTTTTGTTGTTGGCCCTGTTGCTTCGCACTTTCTCTCTATCAGACGTGTCCGATTTGTTTGATGCATCATCGTCCTCCTCTACTCCGTCTTCCTCTGCTTCATCTTCCTCTGCTTCATCTTCCTCTGCTTTGTCCTCATCTGCTTCGTCCTCATCTGCTTCGTCCTCATCTGCTTCTTCCTCATCTGCTTCGTCCTCATCTGCTTCGTCCTCATCTGCTTCGTCTACTTCTGCTTCGTCTTCCTCTGCTCTGTCTTCCTCTTCTCCATCTACTTCTGCTTCATCTACTTCTGCTTCATCTTCCTCTGCTTTGCTGCCACCCAACTCCGAGCAAGAAAAACGTAAATTGACACATAATACCTCTGCGTGATTAAAATATATAGAATCATGTGCTGAAACACTCAAAAGAGTTGAATTTCCTGACATGAATGTGCTAACAGTTTTAATAAGTGTCTTTTGTGTTATGTGTTCCCTATCTACAGCTATGATATACTTGTTGAGAGGTTGTTTTATATAGATTTCTTTCACAAATTGACATAAACCTCTAACATGTATAATTGGAATGAAGTTATTTCCTTTGTCAATTATATGATTATCTAAGCTTAACCATGCATTTCTGAAAATTGGGAAGAAGACATTTTCACCATTCCCATAAAGAATTCCCGACGCAACTACATATGCATTTAATTTTTTTTTTGAATTCAGAGATAATACTAATGTTTCGACACTTTTGTATTCTTCATATTGAGTAGAGGGGATTCTTTTCATATAATCTTTTTCTGTAAAAATTTCTGGCATTTGAATATATTTCATTTTTTTTTCTTCCTTCCTCTGTTCGTCTCGAACATTCATAGATGATCCTTCCGTTTGGATCTTCTCCTTATTGACAAAATGTTCTTTTATTTTACTTCTATCTGGATCAGAAACATTATGATTCTTATTCATGTTAAAATTAGAAGATTGTTGTGTTGTATTTATCTCTCCTCCATTTTCTTTTGTACCTTTATCTGTATCTATGAAACCGTTAGACAATGCAGATATTGTACCATTATGAATAACCTCCTTCTGTTTCACGAATTTCCGTTTTGTCTTATTCCATGTCATGACTGAAGAGATAAGAACAAATGTAATATCTCTCTTCAACTTCTCATATTTTATTTTTCTTATCACATATTCAATTTCCTCAATATCTGTGTTGTGCAAATCGAAGATGACTAAATCGCATCTTAGTATATGTTTAACAATATTATCTTTCGGTGTTTTAGACACAATTCTTTGTACATTTTCATACTTGTATTTGAGTTTATTCTTTGTTTTACTTTCCTCTACCACCGTCCCGTAAATTTCTATGCTTTCATTTTTTACCTGATTCAATGTTTCACACAGGCAGCTCCCTGTGTATGTGTTTACATTGTGGATGAATATTTTCATATTCTTTTAACTACTTGAGCTGGGGTATCTTCTAGTGGTCTAAATATAACATAATTTGTCAAAATAGATAGGAGAGAATATGTATATATATATATATATATAAAGATGTCATGTGGTAAGGTGGGAAATTTAATGGCTAGCTATTCATCAGTTTTCCTCACCCCTGAGAACTCAGAAATAGGTCACTTGAAATTTTAAAAAAATATAATATCCTTGTTCCACGTTCCATCAAGCTCTAACGGAATTTGTGTTCGTTCGTGTGGTGCATGTCTATGTCTTTTTAATGAGAAACACTAATTGCTTAATAAAATGAAGAAGCAATTGTGAAAATTAAAAGTATAAACGAGGGGAGTGTGTATTTTTTTTTTTTTTTTTTTTTTTTTTTATCAAGTCTGGGGTTAACTGCATAAAGTGCTTAATGATATATTGCTCAGATCCTTGTTCATCAAATTTAGCAATTTCGATTTTATCACTTTCCACTTTGAAATGGAATATAAAAAAAAAAAAAAATAAAAAAAAACATAGTTCATTTTTCACTGCGCGAATGTCATTTGAAAACAGGGCTTAACTAGTGAAAACGTGAAAATTGAAAAATAGATAATCTGCAAATCTGAAAAAGTGTAAAAGCACACACAAGCACAGACACGTAGACACACACGCAAACAAGCCCAAATAAGCGCATGTGTAGGAAAGTGTTCCGATGAACGTACGTGTTTTATGTAAGCCTTTGTGAAAACGGAGAAGATGGATTGGCCTAATTGTCCATATTGATCATTTTGTGAAAGGAATGAAAATTATTCATATGTATCTAAAAATGTTTTTGTGTATACTTAGGGTGCGAAGTGATACCATCACCCCTTTGAAGCTTATGCTTTTCCATTTCATTTTCAAGTCTTATATATAAGTGAGGTTTCATATACATCGCTGAAAGCTGGCATCGAGTGATACGCGCTGAACACATACAATTTCATGTGCATTTGCAATTGGCTTGGTAAGGAAATTATAAAAAAAAAAAAAATTGGACAAGTTTGACAAATGTGGAAGGTCTCGTATGCACTTACGTATCGCTGAATGATGACATGAATAAAAATTCATATCTATATCTTTACATTCTTTTGTCTTGAAATCACAGAAAATTAAATTTATCATGAAAGACGTAAAGGTGGTGAGCTTTATCAAGGGTATATTTTTTTTTTTTTTTTTTTTTTTTTTTTTTTTTTTTTTTTTTTAGCTCAAGAGAATGACTAAAAAGGAGAACTTCTGAGGAAAGGGTGTCAATTATGTGTCTATTTTTCCTTACCTCAGTTTTATGAACATTGTAAAATCAGTTTCCATGGAATACCATATAGTGGTATATCTCCATCCATAAGGAGTAAAATATGGTTATATGTGTATGTAACAGAAATATAGTGACCTTTGTTTAAAACTGTTAATAGTAACACAAAAATAATACCCTTTTACCCTTTTCTCTTTGTTTTTGCAATCCATCCCACACTCCTCCTCCTCCTCCTGTTCCCATTGTGCGTAAATTCTATATATGTGGAAAAAATTACTACAATAATTTACTTCCATATGAACGAAATAATCAGTTGGTTCTTTATTTGTAAAAAGGAATATACTGTGCGATACAGATATACACTAGTGTATAAGTAAGGAACGACTTCTATAACATATGAAAAGGGCATAGATACATGTATATATATAAAATCTCGATGTACCTAAATTTAAAAACCTTGTCAATTAATTTTCATATATTTACACATGTGTAGCAGAAGGTTTTTTTTTTTTTTTTTATTATTTTCCCTTCAACGTGTTTTCCTTTGTTTCTTTCTAATTCACATTTGATCGTGAGAATAACTGTGCATTGGTATTCGCTTGTGAGAAAAATTCATGAACCGGATTCTTCAAAATTTAATGGAAGAACAAATTATGGAATGGTAAAATAATGACGTAGCAAAACAAAATTTGGACAACTACATGCAACAAGTGTACGAGTAAATGGGATGGGGGTAAAAACGTCACACCGTGAATAAACATGGGGGAATATATAAAAATATTAACCAAAATGCATTTAATAAAAAAAAAAAAAAAAAAAATGTACCACAAAAAGTGAATAATAATGTGTAACAGCGGTTAAATTGTAAAGTAGTACTTCGTGAGGGATGTGAGAAATCAATGAATTTGGTTTACATAACATGGACACTGATCATTTATGCTTGTCATAGTTTTTTTTTTTTTTTTTTTTTTTTTTTTTTTTTTATTTTTTTTTTTTTTTTTTTTTTTTTTTTTTTTTTTTTTTATTTTATTATTTTATTTTATTTTTTTTTTTTTTTTTTTGCCTGACCAGTCATAATATTTTAACAATTTGTTTTTGATGCCTTTTTTTTTTTATACATCACTTTTCTACACTTTTTTATTATTTTTTCGTTTTTCACTCCCTTTCTACTGTGGAAAAATCAAACGTGTGGCACTTTTGGTGCCCAACATGGAATGTGTTGCGAAATAGAAGCAGCATTATCACACACATACAATAAAATACCAAAGTAGTGCATGTGCTGGATGGGTGGGTCATATAATTGTGTTGATAGATATATTATGTACGAAAAAAAAAAAAAAAAAAAAAATTACATATATGTGTTTCTCTAACAACAAATCTGTGAACATGAACATATTCAGAAACAGTTAAAGAAATTGAACTGCGTCGAAGTGAATCGATTAGAAGGCAACTTGAGAAAAAATAAACGCGTTCAGGGTGCGGCAAAATATATATATATATATATGTATATACCATTTTCGGAGGAAAAAAATTTCCACAAGCACATGCATATGCGAATATGTATATGCACATGTACATATATTTATTCAACTATTTATTTAACTATTCATCTATTTGTTCATCTATTCATTTATCTATTCATTTGTTCATTTATCTATTCATTTGTTCATTTATCTATTCATTTGTTTATTCATCTATTCATTTTCTATTCATCTATTCTTTTTCTATTCATCTATTCTTTTTCAATTCATCTATTTATTCTTCTATTCATCTATTTATTCATCTATTTATCTATTTATTCATTCTTTTATACGCACGCATGCACGCACTCGCGAATATCACCATGAACAAATGCGTATGTTCTCCATCTCAACATCGAATCAGTGAAAAAAACGTCATTATTGCTATAATTCCTGCAGAAATTAAAACCCACCTGTGGCCTGAACACATTACTACATGCGCGTTCTGCACACAGGCAATTCTCATTTTACTCGACCCACAAGTAAATAACCTGACGTTGCTGTGAAAAAGAAAACAATAAACGAACGTATAAACAGAAAAGGAAATAGTGAACAAACGGATAAACAAATAAAAACATACTCTCCCTTTCCCCCTGATAAAAATGAGCGAGGTAAAATACTTACATATTGAGATCATGCCAATGAGAATGAATCGAACAGTATTATTCAATGCTTCCCCAGTGAGATGCTATATACACAAGCACACGCACAGACACCTCTATATCCATAGCACTCGTTTTTTTTGTTTTATTCGATTTTTCGCTCCCCTGTCAAGTGATTCAGGGAATGATCAAACTATGACTTATGTAACATTGGGAGAGGGTGTACCACCCTCCCCTGATATCAATGTGATTGTACCTCCCATCACGAAATTTCGCAAAAAAAAAAAAAAAAAAAAAAAAAAAAAAATTTTTATAAAATTTAAGGAAAAAAAAATAAAATAAATTTTTGTGGGAAGGGTAAAAGATGGAAAAAGTTATTAGTAAAAAAAGAAAAATATGAGAAAAAAAAAAAAAAAAAAAAAAAAAAAAAAAAAAAAAAAAAAAAAAAAGTATTCCATATTTCTTTGATTATGTTTTTTTTTTTTTTTTTTTTTTTTTTTCTCTTTTTTCTTTTTTCTTTTTAACCCGTGTTCAGGTGATTGTGCCAAGAAGTTTTCGATTGCTTGATGAATTGGAGAAGGGGCAAAAAGGAAATGTAAGCGAAGGTGTATCCTTTGGGTTAGAAAGTGCAGATGATATTACACTTTCGAATTGGTCATGTACCATTTTTGGTCAACCAGGAACAGTTTTTGAAAACAGAATTTATTCCCTGACCATATTTTGTGGTGACAATTATCCCGATGTACCACCGACTGTCAAATTTGACACGAAAATTGAAATGTCTTGCGTGGATACCGATGGACGTGTAAGTACCCAACCCTTGGGGAAAGAAAACGAGATTGGAAGATCAACCCTAATGAGAGACACAAATTGGGTGCACAACCTGACCCCCCTCACGCACACACACACACACACACATATATATATATATATATATATATATATATATATGCATGTTGCTTACCCCGTTTATTTACAAAAAAAAAATCCGAAAAATACAGCCAACATGAATAATTTTCCTTTTTATTTTTCACACAACTCATGAATCCCCAATCTTATAGGTCGTTAAAAACAATCTGCATATTCTTAAAAACTGGAACCGAAATTATACCATCGAAACAATTCTAATTTCCCTCAGACAGGAAATGCTGTCAAGTGTGAACAAAAGATTACCGCAACCCAATGAAGGAGAAATGTACTGAACAGTGCAATAATGTTTTTATTTTTCTATCAATGATGCAAATGAAGAAATAATAGGGCTTGGAATGAAAATGTGTGTAAGATGTTGCACATAAAAAATATTTTTACCTTTGTTGATCTTATCCATTTATTTTAATACCAATAAGGAATTACTAATTTGTTACAATGAGATGTCTGAATTTGTTTTTTTTTTTTTTTTTTTTTTTTTTTTTTTTCGCATAACACTTTTTTGCTCTTCGCTTCAAATTTCTACATTGCATTTTTTGTTCAAAACAGTTGTTTAGGCTTTATTTAACACATAACTTTAGAAAAAAAAAAAAAAAGAAACAATTTTTAAAATGAAATTTTTAAGTAAAAAATATATCCCCCTTTTTTCTTTTTTTTTTTTTTTTTTTTTTTTTTTTTTATAATCTCGAAATGGTATATTTATTTTATTGAAGTATACAATTTGTTCTTTTCTCACCAATGACCTTTTTGAATCATCACAAAAAGAGGTAGAAAGCTTAATCCATATATCACAAGCATATCGTTTACTATGAACATTAAATTTCGTATGGTGCTTGTGCGAAAGAAGTGTCATGTGTAAAACCACACATGTGCGAGCATAAAGCATGTGGATCCATGCGCGTTAAGATTGATAGTATCATCATTGGCATAATTACTTTCTTATCACTTTCTTTGTCACTTTTTTATCACTTTCTTATCACTTTCTTTGTCACTTTTTTATCACTTTCTTATCACTTTCATCCTCACTTTCATCATCACTTTCATCCTCACTTTCATCATCACTTTCATCCTCACTTTCATTATCACTTTCATCATCATCATAAACTTGTGCAATATCGCATCATAACGATGAGACACTCATCCCATTTTAGTACCAATGGTGAACTAGTGTGGAAGAATGTGTAAAATGCACACAAAATTACGTGAAACAATTTTTTTTTTTTTTTTTTTTTTTTTTTTTCTAAACCATAACGAATTCTGTCTCAGTTATAATCGTCTCTTACTGAATGATGATTAAAACATTTGCAACATATATGCATGGGATAATGTTATTTTTTATTATTTTTTTTTTTTTTTTTTAAAACGAAATTGTGAAAAGCTTGTATGGTGGGGTAATGTATGCACAATTGGCTAGACGTGTGACAAAATTGGTGTTTATGTTTTCTTTCTTTTTTAGAAATTTCTATACTCATCGTGATAGTTAGGGTGATAGTGAGCTGTTAAGAGGGGATTTGGGTTTAGTTGAAAATGATATCCTAGAAATTGCTAAACCGCCAAATTGTTAAACCGCCAAATTGTTAAACCGCCAAATTGCTAAATGTCCATGCTGTAAAATTGGCTGCTTGTTCGTGTTCCAGTTTGGACTCTTCACGCGGGCGCGAACAATTACAACTCCACATATTTTGCTAGCCAATCAAGATTATCCAAAAAGGGTATGTATCCCAAGGTTCACTGCAACCACAAAGTGCTTATTTATAAATATCCAAAGTAAAGAGATAGTAAAAATCGGGTGAAAAAATTATAGAGGTTAACTGAAACTAGGGACACACGGCAGATGAGCCTCTAAGTTTGGAAGAGCAAATAAAAAAGATAAAAAAATAAAATAAACAAATGGAGACATGAACAAATGGAGATATAAACAAGGGTTATATATAGAAGGGTTATATATAGAAGGGTTACATAAAAAAAGGGTACTTAAAAAAAGGTGATACAGTAACTGACCTCCTCATGTGAATTACGGCGAAATCAGGCGTGAAGCAAGATTAAAAAAATTCATGATACATTATGCACACGTGTATCCATACATCCATCCACACGTGCACACACATATATATATATGTATGCATGTGCATGTGTTTTAAAATTTTACAACCGCTCCTTCTTTTGCAAGTGGAAGTGGATATAAGGTTGATCAGGCGAGAGATCTTGAATCGGGATCGTCTAAACGGTTATACATATCTCTCTCGATAAAAAAGTAGTACTCAGTTTATAACACTTCCGATTTGTGAATTCCACTCCTAATGCCCCTCATAGTGACATTTCAACCACATCAGTCATCACATTCATTTCAATCTCAACTTTAGCAAACTTAACCTGTCAAATCCAGTTAATGCTACGAAGCAGTGCGAACATAATCACACGTTGTATGACAATTAAGATTCTTTCAAATCGATCGGATATTGCTAAGTTTGCAAAAAACAATTTGTGCGTGAAACATTTTAAGGTATCAAAAGTCTGTACAAGTCAGGTAAAAATGTTAGGAGAAATTCAATTAAATAAAAGGAAGCAGAATGAAGACAAGGAGTTCGAGGAGAATTATGAAAGAAATAAGAGAACTAAGTTGGTTCCCTCAGATGGGCTATCAGATGGAAAGGAACACGTGATTCTGAAAGGAGATGCCCATGATGGGAGCGGCCACACAAGCTGGGATAGAAGTGGTGACAAAAGTTGCAATATACAGTGTGTTCAGAAGGTGCAAACTGCGCAAATCAAGTCTGCCACGCTGATGGTGGTCAAGGAGAAGGAAGATCTAGATGTGAATAATGAGGAGGCAAACGCGACAAATGAAAAAGCAGGTACATCACTCATTAAATCAGAAATGGACGAACACATGAGAGATAAATACAAAGTGCAGGAAAATCCAGATGTGAAAGACACGAAGAGTGTAACACAAGTGCATAACGAAAGGGTTGAAGTGAAAGAAGAAGAAAAGGAGAATAAAATAAACAACAACAGCAGCAGCAACAATAACAGGAACAGGAACAATTGTAATTTAAATTTAAACGAAAATGGAGAATTTTTAAATGAAACTAAGGAAGAGATAAAAAGAATTGTTACATGGAATATGAATAGTATAACTGTTAGACACAAGAACAAGGAAAAATGGAATAATTTTATGAATTTTTTTCATAAAATTAATGCTGATGTGTGGTGTTTTCAAGAAGTGCGATTACCAGCACTTAACTTGTTGAACGGTAAAATTGAAAAGGATGATAAAAGAGATAGAAGTAAAGTAAAAAATACAGATCAGAAGAGCCAAATTGACTTTGAAATTATAGAGAATATTTTGAAAAAAGATTTTACAAATTATAATGCTTACTTTAGCTTAGCCAATATAAAATATAGTGGTCAATTGGTATTAATAAAAAAAAGCATACCTGTGAAATCAATTCGATATAATCTTTTTTTTGATAAAGATCCAAATATACATCATGATGAAGGAAGAGTTATATTGGTTGGGTTTTCAAACTTTTATCTGTTGAGTACATATACACCTAATAACGGATTCGATATGGTTAAATTTGAAAGAAGAAGATTATTTGATGTGCAATTAAAAGAGTTCGTTTCTGATTTGAAAAAAAAAAACCAAAATTTAATATGGACAGGTGATTTGAATATAGCACCTGAAGATATTGATTTGTCTCATCCTGCTGAATTCAGAAGAATGAAAAAGGGGAATGTACCAAAGGAGTTTATTGGTCAACCGGGATGTACAGATTTTGAGAGAAAAAATTTTAAAAATATTCTTTCTGCTGGTGATCTTATCGATTCGTATAGATATTTGGCCAACTTAAAAAAAAAAGCCGAAGAAGTAGATATTAAAAAAAATGGTACCCCAATTAATAACAACAAATCTTCTGGGAAGTCTACTATAAACGAAAATATATACACATGGCGATGTCCATTTCAAATTGGAAAATCATGTAACAAAGCTATGCGCATTGACCACTTCATCATTTCCAGAGACTTTATGCCAAAAGTAGAAAAGGTTGACATTCATGGGTATGGCGTCTTCCATAACAATTTCTACGGCTCCGACCACTGCCCCGTTATACTGCACCTACATCAATGATAGCGAAAATGTGCGGCAGTGAAAATGTATGGCAGTGAAAATGCAATGGTGTTGCATGGGTCGCTGTAGAGATCCGTATATATTTGGACCTCCATATATATTTAGACCTCCATGTGGGTGTTCTATGTACACACATAACGTATGAAGCTACGGTATTTACGAGCAACGGTTTACATTTCTGAATGAGTAAAGAAAAAAAAAAAAAAAAAAACAATCATTAATTTGCTGCTTGGGGACAACACTTATTTGGATATACTTGGTAAGATGAGCACTTGCATCGAATGAGATAGAGAACGGTATCCACGTGGTCACGTAGGAATTACGTATAGGTAATACACACACATAGATATTACATATATGTGTATGTATATGCACACATGGATTGAGAATTTATGATATTGCCATCACCCCCATTTGTAATCCTACGATATTATACATATCTTTGTTATTATGCAGTTTTGTATTTATGATAAACATTTTCATTGACCATATTGCGAAGTTTATTTTTTTTTTTTTCTCTCTTATTAATTTTTTTTTTTTTTTTTTTTTTTTTAAATTATTTTTTTTTTCCCCTTCCTATTTTCTCATCCAAATGAGTCCAGGGGGAAAAAGTAACAACTTTTTTTTCTGTTTCACATTTTTTTTTTTTTTTTTAAATATAAAAGGAAAAAAAAAAAAAAAAAAAAAAACATTTCTAAATGGAAAAGGTAAATTTGAAAAAAGGAAGTTATACCAAAAAAAACGGATAGTGTATGGTATGGATGGTAATAACAAGTTTTAAAGCTCAGATTTGCCCTTCAGCAGTTAACATTTCACTCCTCTTTGTTGGGGGAAAAAAAAAAAAAAAAAAAAAAAAGGAGAATGAGAATGAGAATGAGAATGAGAATAATGAGAGAAAGAGCTGATTCTCTGATACATGGGAGCTATGCAGGTGTGAAAAGTTTCCTTTATATCTGTGTATGTAAATACGTATATATATTATGTAAGTATGTATTTATAATATGCTTATACATATGTATGCATATATATGCACGTAAGAAGAAATACATGTAAAGGAGGGGAGGTGGAATAATATATTATATATATATACATGTATTGCTATTCACATATGAAAACTTGATTAAGCACGGGATGTTATACCCATACCCCGCTAAGAAAAAAAAGAAAAATAAAATAAATGGAACAAGAAAAAGCAACCTTTTTTTTTTTTTTTTTTCTCCACCGCACAGAAAATCCTAAAGCAAACGCACTTTTTTTTAACATCAACCCCCTTGGGATATCCCCACATTTTTAAGCAGCTGACAAAAGTGATGGATGAATATTTTAAAGCAACAAAAAATGTGAATAGTTGATGTGACAAAAACTGATCAAAGCGAAAAAAATTCGCATCCAGCGTTTAGCGGCAATTTCTGGATTGTATTACGAACTTAAAAAAAGAAAAAGGAAATGAAAAGAGGAAAAAAAAAAAGAGGAAGCAAAAAGAGAGGAAGCAAAAAGAGAGGAAGCAAAAAGAGAGGAAGCAAAAAGAGAGGAAGCAAAAAGAGAGGAAGCAAAAAGAGAGGAAGCGAAGGAAAAGGAAAAAAAAATAACCTTATCCATTTTTGCGTAATTGGGAGTTATACATATTTTTTTGTATGCAAAAACACACATGGTAGTACACCTTAACAATTTGCATGTTACATACATATATTTCTATGTATACTTATATTATTATGTTTTAATGCATGAGAAAATACAATCTGTGCATTTTACGCTTTTTTTTTTTTTTTTTATTTTTCATGCGTGTTCTTTTTTCTTTTTTTTTTTTTTTTTTTTTTTTTTTTTTTTTTTTTTTTTTTTTTTTTTTTTTTTTTTTTTTTTTTTTTTTTTTTTTTTTTTTTTTTTTTCTTTCCTTCCGTCCTTCCTTTCGTGTTCATAACATTTCACCCATTCTTTGGAAAACTTTTCTACTGCTACTTAGTTTATGAACCCAAGTCGAAAAAGTTATTTATTTATTATTTTATTTTTTTTCATACAGACTTGAATAAGAAATGCAAGTTCTGGGAGAAAAAATAAAATAAACGCGTATCATTTCCTTAGACGCAATGCACTTTTTATACATTTTCGTGAAGCACCACATCATTATACAATTTCATGAACTTCAAGAGGAGACATGAGACTGTGGTGGTGTCAAGGGTGTAGACCATTCAACATTTCTCTGAATTATGTGGCAGTAGATCTCTCCCACTCTGTAGGAGGACGTAGCGCATGGGACTAGTGCAGTTCTGCATGTGACGCAACATAAGCACATATATATATATATATACACACATATGCATATTTTTGGATGCACATTGTTCTATTCACAGCTGCAAGCTTATAGCATGTATTGACCTTGCGGCATTGGCCACTGTGCAGTGTCCACTGTTGAATCTTTTTTCGCTCACTTTTTCGCGCATCTGCTCTCTCCTTTTTTTTTCTCTCATTTTTCTCTCATTTTTCTCTCATTTTTCTCTCATTTTTCTTTCATTTCTCTCTCATTTTTCTCTCATTTTTCTCTCCTTTTTTCTCCCATATTGTACCCCTTTCGCATGAGGGGCAATGTCTTGAGGTCAACTGAGAGTTACACAAGTTTATGAAATTTCTGGACAAAACCAGAAGACCTTTGCATAAGTTGCACATTTGTCACACGTGGCATGAAAGACTGATGGGACACTGAAGATTTAAAAGGATTCAAAAAAGAAAAAGAAAAAGAAAATGATAAAAAAATCGGATGAGTCTAAACGAATATTGAGAAAAAAGCTGAACAATGATATAACGAACATTTTATTGTTATTTGAAAAGGTGCAGGAGTGGGCAGACCTTAGTAACATATTGCAGAAATTATATTTGACCATTGAGAAGTATGAAATGTTTGTAGATGTAGGATCTAAATTTTTATTATTTAGAAGATTATCTCAATGTTTGAACCCATTATTACCATCAGGAGTACATTCAAAAGCGTTAATAATATACTCAGTAATATTTAAAAAAGTAGAAAAGGAATTTTTTATAAATAACATACATATCTTATGCTCTGGAATATTTGAATTTATGTTACATTGTACAATAAATTTAAAAACAATTTATTTTAAAAATATTAAGAGCATTTTAAATTTAAGGGAACATGTATATATATTCGCATATGCCTTGTTACTTTCTCTTTTTAATGTAGTGGATAGTGATAATAATATTTTACTTTATATATATTCGATTAACAATTATATTGGAGAGAAAATATTCTTTAATAATATATGGTTATTATTACTAAGACATAATGAAATCAGAACTAATATTTTACATTTTTTAGAGACTTCCTTTAGTCCACAAATATATTTATTATCAAAAGATAGGATTAATATGCTTCTCCCGTTTAGAGATGATCTTGTTTTGTCCTCTATTATTTTTTGTCTAAATGATAAGAGTATACTGAATCAGCGAATCACGCTTAGTCTTTTAATTAACAATTTTCCACTATGTCAAGGCAGTGTTAGAAATCGAAAAAAATCAATTCATAGAACCAGAGATTCTGACAGTACAATGAAGAATGATTATAATTCAGGGAAAAGTGGCCAGAATTATGTCTCCAATGATGATGAAACAGATGATAGGGCGATTGTTAGTCTTCAGAACAATGTCATAGAATCCACGGTGAAAAGAACAGCATCCTATAACATGAGATATATGAACAATAGAAATGTTGATGAAGATGGTGGTGCTCATTATCATGATCGTGATCGTGATGCTGATGTTGTTGATGATAGAGATGTAAGCAAAATGGTGGAGTGTGGAAAGTCCACAGAAGATGTGATGATAAACCGTTTGCATGTTAACGAAGAGTATCAGCGTGGGAATTCCAAAAAGAGGTACTACCATTGTGACAGTAAAAATGATGATGAAGGAAATGTGAATTATAATAACGATATGTTAATAAATACACAGCACAACAATTTATATGTGGGAAAGGACAATCGTGTAATGAATCAGGGATCATGGGAAAATACTAATAATCATATGGGTGTGAGTTCATCAGTTTTATATTCTTATAAAGATGAGATGGAAGAAGAACCCTTTAAACATATGAGTAAGGAACATATAATAACATTTGAAAATTCGGATAAATTCCAGGATAAGAACGAAAAGATGTATGACAATACAAGTATCGGGTTTAATGATAATAATTCTGCACCAATTCAAAGTCACAAGAATGAAATTGATGGAGATTCTTCACGACCATACATGCATATGAACAATTACAACAATTTTGAAAGTAGTGATGTGGAAAGACATGCTCCTGCTTACCC
The DNA here is from genome assembly GCF_002157705.1 of Plasmodium gonderi. Lineage (NCBI taxonomy): Eukaryota > Apicomplexa > Aconoidasida > Haemosporida > Plasmodiidae > Plasmodium > Plasmodium gonderi. The sequence goes on from NW_021628933.1 coordinate 1,624,733, forward strand.
AAAAAGTGACGCAAAAAAGGTTAGATATTATGATACGGACCGAGGGAATTACAAATTAGAAGAAGGAGGAGGAGGAGCAGCAGCAGCAGGGATGATAAACTCATCAATCGAATTAAGCACAGGAACAAATGGAATGAGACAAAATGAAGAAAGTGATGCAGCAGCAAGTTCTTGCATACTATTCAATGATGTGAGTAAAAAAATTATTGCACGAAATGTGATGTTTTTGTTACAAAAATCGGATATTGGTTTGAATAGAAGAATTTTTAAATATTTATATTTATACGAAAATAATGATGAGAAAAATTTAAAAGAAGGAGTAATAAACATGGATAATTACAAAATATTTTACTCGACCATTATAGATATTCTTGAAAATAAATTTCATGATAATTATATAAATGTTTCTGAAGTATTGTATATTCTTTTAAAAAAGTATGAATACACTAATGTAAATAAAAAAATTATGGAGAAGATATTTTTATTTTTATTAAATTTTTGTTATAAAAATAGAGGGGATAAAAGAATAAAAATATTTTTAAAAAACGTATTAATGTTAAATTTAATAAGTTATGAAAATATTATGAATATATTCATGTACACTTTTTATTTTTTAATGAACAATTTTGATAACTTGTTTAATCAGAATATGCATTTGTATATCAAGAAATATATGAACATTTTAAATATTATGACATTTTTTGTTGAATTTGTGAAGAGGATGAGTAAATATGTGTACATTTACTTTTTATTCACATTCAATGTCGCTACCTTGAAATTGATGAAACATCTAAATTTGATAATTATTTCAATTATTAAAAAGTATAGTCATGTAAAAGATCTCAATGAGAAGTTCTTTACCAATTCGAATGAGATTGTTTCTGGAAGACATACATCTCTTTATTACTTTTACTTTTTTGTCATGCATTACAATAATTATTACATGAACAAGTGCTTTATCCTTCTTGCCATGGATTCTACCTTTCGTGCAATTCTTCGAAAGTGGTCTGGTGACCTCTATGGAACTCATGAGCTGGGGGTGGAAGGGCAGCTCAATCGGGTTAATTGCTTGAGTCAATCCAATCATCTAAGTTCATCTAATCAAGTGAACTTATACAAGAACCTTGTTGTAGATGAAAAAAAGAACAAAATGCAGAAAATTGGAGAAGGGAGAACAAATGATCCAGGTGACGACTATTATGTACTGGAACGTAAAAAGAAATATGAACAATACAACAATGATCAGGAATTAAAAATAAGAATGGGAGATAATTCAATGAATCATATGAAACGGAAAATGAAAAAAAAGATGTTCGAAAGCTGCTTAAATGTTAGTAGTGGAGGTGGTGATAGCAGCACAATTAATAATTACAATATGAGACATATGATGAGAGAAGAACATGGTAAGAGAAATGAGACACCCAATGAGGGAAGTAGTTTAGTACAGTTGAACATAAATAATGTACACGCATTGAATGAAGAGATTAATAACAACAAAGGATCTTCAAGAATATTTAAAGGTGGTAGTAACAGTTATAAAGTGAAACTTGAAAACGATGGACGATTTTATACTATTCTGTTGAAGTATAAACGATTGTTAAGATTGAACTTAATAGATGCAATAGTTAAGAATAATGATTTTTATTTTTTCACAAATAGCTATGAATATGTAATTTTTCTATTTTACAATTATCACTTATTATTAGATGTGCAAAATTTGAATAAGAGTTGCTTCATGTTCTTGAGACATATTTTAAAGAATTGTACTTGTGAAAATAAGGAAAAATTTTATTTCTGGTGTGTTCTTTTTCTGAACATTATAAGGATCAATTTTAACAAATCTTTGTTGAAAAATTATAATGTCATGGATGAAGAAGACGGATTATACGGTGGAGAAGTAGTAGATAGAGGTGAAAAAATGTATTATAACAATAAGAAGGGAGGTATGATGAGAAGCAAAGGTGGGGAAGAAGATGATGAAAATGATGATGAAGAAGAAGAAGATGAAGAAGATGATGATGAAGAAGATGATGATGAAGAAGAAGATGATGATGAGGATGATGAAGAAGATGATGATGAGGAGGAGGAGGAGAAGGAAGACGACGACGAAGGAGAGAATGAAAAACTTGATAATAATCATCATGGAAGAAATATAAATCCTGTTGGGAGTCGAACAGGAAATACCATTGTGGAGCATCACAACAGTGACAGCAAAAATAGAACCTATGGTGGTACGAGAAAAAAAGGAGAAGAAGAAAATTCTGATAGTATACTCGAAATGAGACAAAGAAATAAGAAGCAGAAGAAGAAGGAGAAGAAGAAGAAGAAAAAAAAAAAAAAAAAGAAGGAAAAGAATAATGATCATATAGAGAGATTCAAGAAAGAACAGGAAGGAAAATTCAACGAATTGAAATATATAGATGAATTGAAAATGAAAAAGAAAAAGAGAAATAATACGTTTAATAATTATTTTGTGAAAAAAGAACAGGAATTACTTTTCAATAAAGCATTTGTCGAAAGTGTATTAGTGTATGGAAATAAGATTGTGAAGTGTATATTTTATTATATCAAAATATTGAGAAAGAATAAGAAATTTATAAAAATATTTTTCGATATAAATTATTTGTATTTTTTTTGTGATAATATGTATTGTCTAAAAATATTGAGGAATTCATTAAAAAGTAAAGATAATTACGAGTTAACAATAAATGTTAAAGTAATTTTGGAATTCATTCTTAATAATAAAAATAGTGAATATCATATTTTTCATTCAAATTTTTATAGCCTTACACATGATATTTTTAAGTTATACAATAGAAGAAATACTCTCATAAATTATTACATGATTAAGTATATAAAGAATAATAAGAAAAATCTAGCATACATTTTGGACAATATAATAATTAGTATGTTTGATTTAATTAGCGAAATTGAAGAAGGGCTGCTTATCAATGTTCATTATCAGATGGAACTTTACAACAACACAGGTAGACAGCAGAATGATTCGATGATGTTATTAAATAATCGCCATTGGTGTAGTAATGAAGAGGTTATACATGCAAGTGGTCACATGTCTGTCATGGAAAATTATGATAGCATGATAGGAGTTAAAACGGAAGCTTTGGCAATGGGTCACACGCCTGTGGGTAAAAATCTTGATCGGAAGGGAATTTCATACCAATATCACCAAATGAGTGCAGCTCACCAGATGAATGCAGCCCATCAAATGAGTGCATCCCATCAAATGAGTGCAGCCCATCAAATGAATAGAACTCATCAAACAATTCGTGGAACGAATGCGCAAAGCAACTATGAAAAATTTTTGAGGAAATTAAAGTGTAAATTTGATTATATAAACTTCTTCTTCATGAGTATTGAAAATTTTATGTTGTGGTTATACAGACATAGAGTGAGTAAGAGGATATATAACGCTAGAAGTAAAATGAATTTGACTAATTATGAGAAGAATATTCCTATCGTAATGTGTTATATATGCACAGACGGGAATATAAACTCCTCTTATTTTAGAAATTACCTCGATGTCTTCTTTATCTTGTTTCTCAAAATAATTTACATAAATGAAAATTTGGCTGACATTGGGACAAGTGCAGGTGTGAGTTGCCTGACCGCAGGTGCGTCTACAGGAAACATCGCGACCGCTGCAAATATGACCAGTGCAAATATGACCAGTGCAAATATGACCAGTGCAAATATGACCACTGCAAATATGACCGGTGCAAATATGACCACTGCAAATACTACCATCGCTGCCAATCGGACAAACAGAGATGACCTTTCTCGCACTGATAAAAGCTTCTTGATGAATGACAACGAGAAAGGAAAGATAAAGAGCACGAAAAACAGTAGTCTCTCTGCCAAGCAAAAAGAAAAAAATTCTTTGAAACAGAACATGTTACTGGAATTCAAAAGGGACATAATAAATCTGATTACACACATATTTTTTTACACATACAATTATAACAAGAAATTTGATTATATAAAAATTTTAAACAATTATTATAGACAAATTATTCACCACTTTTTATTTTTATACTTTTATTTTACTGTTAAAAAGTATTATATCTTACAAATTCAGCTTATAAATTTTATAAGAAACATTTTACCGATATATGAAAATAATACAGATAAAAATTTTTTTTCATGTGATGTATTAGATAATGATAAAACATTTAAAAAAATAATGAAGTATTCTAATTATGAAGAATTTATTTTGGCTAGTAAATATCATTATGAGTTAATAAATAGAAATAATCAGAATGTGAAAAATGATGTTTTTATCTTTAGTATTTTAAGAAAGAGTATGACCATTATATTTAATTTTAATGAACATGTCATATATAAAGAAGTTTTAAAAACAATTATTTATCTTATTGAAAATATTATTATTGAAAAGGATGTAAAGGCATACTACTTGACTGTTTTTTTTTTAGATTTGTTGTATATTATTAAATCAGAAACACAAAAAAAGAAAAAGAATATTTTTTTTATAATGAAATTTTGTCAATTTTTAACAGAAATTTTTAAATTAATTTATCGAGATGAAGTGAAAACGCAACTTAAATTTCAAAATAAATTTGATTTCGATAATGACATAACTATTGATGATATTGAAAACAGTCTTTGTGAAAATAAAATTTCTACTGCACCTTTTTGTTCTGTTTTTTCAATAAAGACGGATGATAAGTTTATGAACACTCAGCACAAAAATATATCCACACTCTTTTCTGTGATTTTCAATTTGTATGCATTCTTGAAGAAAAAATTGAAGATTTACTGTAAGAATAATAGAAGTCTCATGGCCCACGATGACAGAAACGCCCCTCTGACAAGTAGCGTTTATAATAATAGTAGCATGTATAACAATAATAGCAGCATGTACAACAATAACAGCAGCATGTACAACAATAACAGCAGCATGTACAACAATAATGGCAGCATGCATAATGAGAATAACAACGCTGCAGGAATATACACACCTTCTTCTGGAGGTGGTGATGCTCTTAGAACCCATGCATCTAATTATGTAAATCACGAAGGAACTCAAGTTTCTAACCTGTACAGGCAGGGAAATGATGTACATGCAGAAACAGCCAATTTGGTTGAACACATAGATGGAGGAACAGTACTAACTAATGAACTGATTCATGTAGAAGAAGCATTACGAATGAATGGTGCAGGTCTAATGGAGGAATCTGTTCTTGTAGAAGAGAACAGAATGATTGGTATTGAAGGAACATCTCGAGTGGCATCTCATGGTAATAATGCACATGGTCAGTATGTTGAAGGCGAGAAGGTAGATAGAAATTATGGACATAATGAAATACTAATTGGGAACGAGACAATGAGAGGAAACATACGCATGGAAAATGCTAATATTTGCAATGGAAAAATTGGGATAGAAAATGAACAGATGAATGAATTTCAACGCGTAAGTAGTGGCTACATGATGCAGCAGAATTATGGATTATCAAATGGTACTTTTGAGTTCCAAAAGATTGATCAAAGCATGAACCAAGGAAATCACTCCAATAATCACACCAATAATCTCTCCAATAATTATATAACTGTTGAGGGTGATATGATGATGACTTCAGAAATGAATGAAAAGCACATTTATCGTGAAAAGATGAACCAAGGAAATATGGAAACCAGGGGTGGTCATGTTGTGTACAATAAAATCAATGGAATGAATAACTCAATGGGTAGTAGTACCTACCCCAGTGCTTACTATTGCAATGTTGAATATGGAAATGAGCAAGTTCTGAATGATGGAATGGATTTTATCCACGTTGGCACAATGAGAGTTGGGAACCTGGGGAACATAAACAATTTAGAAAAAGATCTACATGCAGGAAGTCACCAGGAGTTCATGCAACAGATGAAAAACGGATCGTTTAATAACAACAACACGAATAATGGAACAGTTGCTGCGAATAATTCTGTCGCTAACCGGGTGAGCACGTGTAACAATAACAATAATAACAACTTTAGTAATAGCAATAATTTTATGATCCCATATGGAAATATGGAAAATGGAGATGGCTACATGGGTGGTGAGAAAGGGAACACAAAGGAAACGAGTTTAAACATTCACAAGGATATAAACACTTATATAAAAACGGATGAAAATGCACGTCTACGCTCAAAAAAAATTGATAATTCATTTCTGTATGGAGGAAAGTTAAAAAGCAATAATACACAAAATGATGGTCCGAAGAGGAACAAAAATATATTACTACTCAAGGTATGCTTAAGGAATATAATATCTATTAGCAAGCTCTTATATTTTGTGACAAGAAATGATTTTCTTTTTATTGAAAGCTTATACAGTATATTTAAAGAATACATTACCAAGAGGAGGGAATATGACAAGATGAAGAGCGACAATTTGGATAGGGATAAAGTTGGTGATAATGATGACAGTGCCTACAATGGTGATAATCGTCGAACTCGTCATAATCCTGACAATACTGATGGATATAGTACTAATAATAATGATGATTATAATGTCTATGATAATGAATATGGTAATGAATATGGTAATGACTATGGTAATGAATATGGTAATGATTATGATAATGAAAATATCGACAGTGACGATGACAGTAACAGCGGAAGTTACAACAATAGCAACAGTGACAGCTACAGTGACAATGGTGAGGATGACGACATATTTGTGTCCTTACATGAACATAAAAATAAATTTTTAAAGAGCATTATGAAGAAGGTGAAAATGGTGAACAATAGCCACCATGCTGGAGAGTATTATGACGAGGAAGAGGGAGAATTTTATTATGACGATAGAAATGAGGAAGATCATGATAATAGGAGTCATCAGGACAGTTACAATGATGATGAAATGGGTGATGAAGACGACGATTATAGTAACGAAGATGAAGAGAAAATAATACAAGAACATGTGGATAATTTTATCGATGATAAGAGAGAAATAGTGGGAGGAGTAACTGCTTTGGGAAGAAATATGTATAAAAAAAAGAGAAAAATAAGAAAGGAAAGAATACGAGAATATTTTAAGAGGGAAAAGAAATTGTTAAAAAAATTAAATTTTGTAAGCAGATTTAGTAAAAATTCAATGAAAAAAAGTATGATTGTTATGAACAAGTCAGGTGAATTGATAGAAAAAAAAAAATTATTTTTTTCGCTAACTTTGCTAACTGAATTTCACGATGATATATTGGTTAAAATATTGGAAGATTTATTAAATTATTATGAAAAATATAAAGCAAAAATTAATATAAACGAATTTATGTATTTCCTTTTCCATATTTATTTAAATATATGTACCTTAACAAAAAGAATAATAAATTGTTTCATTGATTTTATGTTTTCCCTTATCAAAAAAATAACTCAAACGTCACAAAATATTATGAGCAGTTTGTGGTTTTTGTACATATTATTCGTGATAGAAAATAATCATTTATACGTTTTCAACGACAAATTGCAGAAAAAAATTATCCTTGAGCAGATAAGTATATTGATACAAATATCTCTCTATAGCTATTATTCAAAAAATGTAAAAAATAATTATAACATCCAGACACCTTTGCCAAATTTTGTCTTACCCTTTAATATTCATTATGTTGTTCAGAATTATTTTAGAAATAATAATTTTTTTAAAAAAAAAAAAAAAAATGCAAAATCTTATTATATGAAAAATTTAAAATTGATAGAGAGAAATTTTAACATAAATGATTACTCTGAAGTAGCTGCTATCAATGCTTTATCATTTCTCCTATTATGTTTTTACCACATGGTCGTGAATATTGGTAGTAGTAGTAGTCTCCCTGACAGTGCAGGAAATGGACATAGTAGCACAAATGTTGGAACTCATAACAGCAGCAGTAACTATAACGCTGTGCAAAATGGATCCCATAGTAATAATTACACCAGTAACAATAATCATAATGGAAACAACAGGAGTGAAAATCAAATTAAAAGCTACATTTGCGAATCGTCCGTTAATCTATTTTATGAGAATTTCAACAAGTACCTATCATTGATATATAACAACAGTTTGCAGAATGTTTTTTTTCGATATTCGTTTCTTCTCATTATGAATTTCCTGATTGATTACAATTATAACTGTAAATATTATATAAAAAAAATAACTTTCGATTTGTATGCTTATATAACGAATGTGGACATAAGATGCATTAAAGCCTTGTCAAGTATTTTTAGAAAATTGAACGAAACAAATATTGATGAATTGTTGTTAGTTCCAACAAGCAGTATCTTTTCTCTCAAATTTAATATAATAAATTCCAGAATTAATTATATTAATAAATTATCTTTGATAATTTTAGCAGGGAATCGCAACTTTTATCTTTGCCATTTACCCAAAATTGCAGAAAATATTTCAGAATATCTTAAATTTTGTACCGATCTAAAATTGTATCGAGAAATACTAATTCTCATTTGCAGTATCATAATTAAGAATGATGAAAATGAAATTTATATCATCATACCTACCTTTATATCTTTAATTCTTCAAATATACCATGTGGAAAGAATAAAATACAAAATTGCAGTTGAGAATATCAAAACGGTGGACAAAGATGAAGACAATTATATTTATGATTTCAACTCTTATAACAACACCGACGTACTTTCTCTCTTAAAAACACTTCTCATCATTATTAACATCCTAGTCAAGCGTAATGTCAGCTTCATCAACTTTTATTCGTGGATTTTCTTCAAAGATATATCCATTAAGAGAAATTCTTTCTCCATGCACAAAGATATGGGTAATTATGCCACCAAAGTGCGTCCAGGAGGTACATTGGGAAATGTTTCCTCAGGTGTACACACAACATCGTTCAGAGAAAAAGGAACGAATAGACAAATTTCCATTACGGAAGAAAGCTTTTCTGCAAACCGACAAGATGGTGGCATGGACTACCCACGTTACAGTAGAAAAGAAAACACTAATATTAATAATACAGAATCTGTGCAGGTAGATAGCTTATATATTAGTAACCAGTTCGGGGATTCAAACCCGAGTGATAATATGGTAGTAGTACAAGGTGTTAACTTCAAAACTGATGAGGAAAAAGTCGCCCCCCAAAAAAATGTCCTAATTGATGGAAAAGATGAATATTTTTCGTCACCTAGTAGAGCAAGAGAAGACAAAATTGATAGTGATAAAAATGAAATAATCACAGTTCTGTTAAACGCTAATCAGGAAGAAGATAATTTTAATAAATCGAGCTCAATGTCAGGATTTCAAATTATGAAAATGAATAGTAGTGTCCAGAATAATGGAAAAACAGAAGAGGGGAAATTCGTTGCTTTTCTTGATATCATTGAAAGATTGTATACACCTACACACCAGTTAAAGAAAAGCAAATTGGGAAATGATTCGAACGATGCAGGCGATCCGAATGAAGCGAATCCCTTGAGTGGTGAGGAAAGTTCAAGAAATTTAAATTCCGGTGCTGCACAAGGAGTCATTAAAAATAACTGTCAAACGAATGGTCTGTCAGTGAAATTTGTCGATCAACTGAAAAACGAAAATGCACAAAGAGGACAATACAATAAACAGAATAGTCACGTGGATAATTTTAAAAAAGATTTATATTACTGTGATAATTACTTAAGTGAGTATATACTAAACACGAGAAATCATTTGTCTGGATATTCCTCGTGTGAAAATAATTTAAGTAGCTCTTCTGTGAATTCGATAAAGAGTAATTTTTCGAATAATTTCTCAAAAGATATTACTGGGATTTTATCAGATACATCTGATGATCAAGATGTTAGCAATAGCAGTTCCAATGATGTTAATAATTTTTTCCAGTTAATTCCGAATATGGAAAATGATGAAGAAATTTCTTCTGATGATATATACAACAAGGTCAATGAAAAGTGGAATCATGTACATTGTCTAACGAATTATGGCATGAATCAACTGCGTAAGAAAAAAAAAAAAAAAAAAAAAAAAATTTCCGTTCATTCAAGTCAGAATATACCTCTCATTTTGGTGTATCTTTCTAGAAAAATTAAATTAAATTTTTATAAATATTCAATGAAGAAACCAAGGGATGAAACCCTCATTTTGTTAAAAGAGTTGAACTCTGTTCACAATGATATTAATGATTTGTTTTTGGAAGTCGACTTGAGCCAAGTGCACTCAGACTTTATTATGAAGTAGGAGATATATATACATTTTACCCTCCATGTCATCATACCCGAGTGGGTAAGAGGAAGGGGGGGGGGGGGATTGAGGAATTTTTTTTTTTTTTTTAATTCTATTACTTATACATAACGATCGTTTCTGATGATTTACAATTGATTATTTTATTTATTTATTTATTTTTTTTTTTTTTTTTTTGTTTCAACCGTTGCATTATCCGTTTATAATATATAACTTCCTCCCTCCATATTTATTTTTTTTTCGGTTCGTTGAACTCCGAATGGGTACAATTCAACAATCTTGCGTAGTTTCCTTCATATTACCACCGATGAATATGCACTACCACTATTTCATCCACGTTTTAACACCGTTTTTTCTTTTTTTTTTTTTTTCTGACCGTCGTGACATATTCCATGCAGGGGTAAACAATTTATGACGCTTTTTGTCTCGTACCTTTTTCCGTAGAAAAAGAAGTACGCTAAAAAACTTGAAAAAAACTAAAAAATGCAGAGCTTTACTCTTTATCCTGTTTCATCCATTTATCATAGTATAAATAAGTTTATGCATGAAGGAAAAGTGGGGGGTGGGGGGGGGGGGGGTTGGGAAAAGACAAGACAAGGAAAAACATCATGCCATGACGTGTTATATGATACAAAAAAAAAAAAAAGAAAAAAAAAAAATTGGGATGGCATATAAATATGGATAAAAAAAAAGACCATAAAGTACCAATGGCCCATTTTGTGTGAAAGAGTTTTTTCTTTTTTTCCACTACAAAAGCTGTTGTTCTCTCTGTTGCGCAGAAATAATTTTCAAATTACATGGCCTGTTCAGGCGTTTTGGGGGGGGGGGGGGAATTATTTTGGCTAGCTTTGATTTATTATTATTTTTTTTTTTTTTTTTTTTTTTTTTTTTTTGGGAAATGGTTTTAATAAGTGGTACCGCCATTACTTATGCTTGCGGAAAATAGGGACGGATGGGTCAGTCCCTCCAATTTTATGTTTGTATGAATCGTAAACGTCTTTGAGATATTTCTTTTTAATAGTTTTAAAATTGTACACATAATTGTTGTTTTCCGCGAATTCGTTGGTTTGTTGTATGTGTGGCGTTATAACTGAAACTCCGCTGCGGAAATAAAAGTGACCTGTGAAGAATATGGAGAGGAAAGTCGCGGGAAGTTAGGCGTGGGAGTTGGATGTAGAAGTTGGAAGTGTGAATGCTGGGGGTAGAAGTTGTGTGTAAGCAGTTGATTAACTGATGGATATGTGTAAGAGAGGACAGGAGCCACAGCTATATATAAAAGTGAAATGACACACATGACATACCTGTTTTAATTTTAAAGGCATTTTCCTTATCTCCATTAATTAAATTTAGCATGGATTGTATTCTTTCAATGTCTATTCGGTGTGTGTGTATATAGGGGGTGGTGGAAATGGATTATTTATTAAAAGCTGGGCTTGAATTAGTGGAGGGAGAAACATATGTAAAAACACACAAGGGATGTTCGAAATGGTGTGTGTTCATCGGAGGTTATGCTAATTATTGTGATAGAATAACCCCGTAATTTGATAATTCCTGGGAGGGACAAATAAGTTCCTCCTTACACAGTTGTTGAGGGAAGCGGTAATTTTTGCACATTATTTTTTTTTTTTTTCGTTTCCTCTTTCGTTTTTCGTTTTCGTTTTCGTTTTCGTTTTCTTTTCCGTTTTCTCTTTCTCTTTCTCTTTATCTTTCTATTTCTTTCTTTCTTTTTTTTTTTTTTTTTTTCTTACTGTTGTAGTTATTCATAATATTTTTACGAATTTTATTTTTCATATAGTTCTCATAATGAAAGGAAGTTAAGTCATACATGAGCTGATTGATAAAACTTTGGTTTTTCCGAAATAGTTCGCTCAGCCTGTTTTTGCTGTAACAACCTTCTCTTTTAAATCTGAACGCCATCTTGTGTCATCGTCTGTTCTTAATTATATGCTCCTTGCCGTTTGCACCATCACAGACACAAAAAAGAAAAAAAAAAAAAAAAGTATGCAGCTTGGATATCACATAACATGGAACATGGGATAATGTATACGCATGTACATTATACTAATTCTATTATATTGTAAGCTTGTCAAAAAAGCAGTGTATGCAAAATTTCAAAACATTACACCTGTATATGTTTTGGTTCGAATGATTAATGGTAAGAATGGAGAGTGGATAATTTTTTTTTTTTTTTTTTTTTTTTTCATTCCATTATCAGGTTTTTAAAAATCACGAAATAAATAAGGGAACGGGGGTTGGGTAGGGAAAAAAAAAATGAAAAAGTAAAAGAAAATTTTGATTCCTTATGCATCAAAAAATAGGAGGTATTTATCAAGGACTATGCAACGCATTACATGTTTTTTAAATTATCATCCCTGAGGTGTCGCGCTGGTCATGGGATTCCGCGATGTAAAGATAAAATAAAAATGTAAGTAAAAATATCTCCATTTAAAAAAAACACGCCCCATAGGTGTAAAATGTAAGTATATATGTTAGATGAATGAGAATACACTCATCCATCCCTATATATATTTACATAAAATATGTTTATGTATAAATGAAAATATAGTTAACCAAAAAATTGTGTACCCTCCTATACATGGAGTAAATTCCATTCTAGAAAACTGGGTATTCGAGAATATGTTAAAAAATACATATTTATAATAATATGAAGAGTATATAGGTAAGAGGTAAAAGGCCAATACACCCCAACAACATCCTTAATGTATGGATGGATAGTGCATGTGGATGTGATAAATTTGGCCACAGTGCATATGTACAATATATATGTATCTATATATAGTACATTGAATTAATTTCGTATTTATTCGTCCTTCTCATGTTGGCACTAATTGTATGTGAGATATTGACAAATGTAATGACTCGTGCCCTTCCCCGTTGTCATTTATATAATGCAGCAGAAAAGCATATATAAATATCGTGCATGGGTAAAAAAAAAAAAAAAAGGGAGAGAGGATATCGGGAGTATGTTCCTGCATTGCATATAAATAACTATAAAATCTGAACCGTGATTCATAAAAAAATATAATTAACGAAAAGTGCTGCTAAACAAGGGCACATATATATGTACATATATACATATATTATATATGTTATTAATGTAGCATGCGATTTTTTACCAGGTGAGAAATAATTACATGAACACGCAGGGTTCATCAACCCCTACCAAAAGGGCTCCACACGATTGTGCAATGTTTGTTTTTTCTTACCATTCGTATTTTTTCCGGTCGGCTCTGGCACAAGATGGTATCTCTACTCCACGTCATCTTTTGACATTTTTTTTTTTTTTTTTTTTTTCCCTCACATAAACGGAGTTTTAGTAGAGGAAACAATTAAAGAAGAAAAAAAAAAAGAAAAAAAAAAAATATGCATACATATATATATTTATGCATGTATACATAAACATATAGAATATTTACATAAACATATACGAATATTTACATAAACATATACGAATATTTACATAAACATATACGAATATTTACATAAACATACGAATATTTACATAAACATATACGAATATTTACATAAACATATACGAATATTTACATAAACATATACGAATATTTACATAAACATATACGAATATTTACATTTATTTACGCATATTTGCATGTACATTTTTTCTGCTTGTTTAAACGTGTTAAATATATTTTATATTGGCTTAATATTGAGAAAAGTATGGAACTCTTAAAGGAAGATATCTTATTTTAAAAAGGAATGCCTACATGAGCATATGCTGAGCACGCATAGGTATGTATACATATATATATATATAATACATATATATACTTGTATATATGAACGTACGCTTATGAGAAATGCAAGTACTTTTACAAACGTGTACCCGCTGCGTAGCTTACTTGTTTATCAAGCAACGCCATACAAAATAAAAAAAGGGAAGGGAAAGGGGAGACCAAAACGGAAGAAGCGAAAGAGAAGAAGTTAACAAGAAGTTATACTGAAGAAGAAATTTACGTTTACACTTTAATATCTAAGCCTTTTTTTTTTTTTTTTTTTTTTTTTTTTTTTATCAGCTTTTACCATAAAAATTCCCCACATGTATATGCAAAATGTGCAGATGTATGTAAATTCTGTCACTATATATTATTCCGCAAATCTCTATGGCTGTATATATATACTTTTACGATGTAACGCATGTGCGTCTACTATTTTAACCTTACTGCCGATTCTGCTTAACTAGTTTTTTTTTTTTTTCTTTTTTTTTATACATGTGAAAAGGTGTTAGAGCCTTACACTTGATTCTGCATTTAAAAATCTTGTACACCGACATTCAGTTATATAGAAAAAAGAAAAATATATATATATATATATATGCACACATGAAACTATAAGAATACCTTAACATTTGAATATATATATATATTATATACGCCACATCATATCTCACATAGGAAGATATATATATATATATATATATTGTTCCTTAACGCATAAGCCCCTTTTTCATCTGAGAAATGGATTCTCACGGTAAGGCAAGTGTTTTGGGAATACATCAAACGAATGATGGGTTGAAGCCTGGTAAGGATGGAAATGAGGAGAAGGAGAATAATGCTGTTTACAGAAGTGCAAATTATGAAAATGAGAATGGTGAACATTACAATGGAGGAATGGAAGAATATTATCAGGGAGAGGAACAACACTATGATAAGAACTTCGAAGGGAACTCGAAGCATAACAAAACTGAAGAAGTAGAAAGAGGAGGAGATGGGGGAAATGGGGAATATGAGCTTGAAGGGAATAGCAAGAACAATTTGAACAGTGAGTTATTGCGTAATGTGTCAAATAAAAAGAAAAAAAATAAGTATGAAGGTATGTATAAAGGTAAAATGGAGAAGGAAAAAACAAATGTAGGAGAAAAGGAAAGCACACCATATTGCTCTTTTAATGATTATGAAGAGGCAGGAGGAGGTAGCCAAAATGGTGAAAATGGGGAAGTTCGAACGAATGAAAATGGATACAATCATCATCACAATCCAAATGATGAAAATAGAAACAATCGGGAGAGGTTTGATAGTATCGATGAAGAGAAAGGCGAAAAGGCATTGAATAAGGACAAGTTAAAGAAAATTGAGAAAAAGAAAAAAATGATGATGGAAAGAAGTAAGAAGAAAAAGAAAGAAAATGTAGATGATAAGAAATTTAGCGAAGTATATAATTCAATATATGAAAATTTAAAAAAAAAGAAAGGAAACAAAAAAAATAATGATAATAATTGTGATGATGATGAAAAAAATTACACAAATAAAAATGATTTTTACGAAATTAATTATGCTTCGTCCGATAATGTTAATTCCATTTCAAGTGTAGATGATGATTCATTATTTAATGATGATGTATTGAAAAAGTATATAATAGGACAAGTGTTAAATATAATGAGAACATCTTTTCATTGGGCCATTACATCGTTTTTATTATTTTCTCTGTTTGATCATTTCTCCATATTTTATGTATACAGATTAGTATCATTCTTGACACTGTTTTTTTTCACACCTATATCTATATATTTAGTAAAATCGAGAAGTATAAAATTTTTCTTAATTGCAACAAATACAGTGAGGTTAATAGTTTGGGGATTTTGTATTCCAGCATTATATACCATATATAGAGATGAAATAAAAAAGTATTATATTAATCGTTTTTATGAATTTCTGTTTGCACTTTTGCTTTTCATTGATAATATACAAGTAAATATATCGAACCTAATTGATATAGATAATAATGGAATTGATTTTTTGTCTAAAAAATATCATTTAAAAATTACAGAAAAATCGAAGAGGAAATTTCTTACACTTCATCAATTCTTTTTTGATGCATCTTTTATTGTTGTGAATCCACTCATTATATTTATTATGTACTTATTTAGTTGTTTTTTCAATGAAACATATCTAAGGGATGTATTCATTTATCTCTCTTCATTTATTTTTGCTGTAATTACAATATTATCTTTGGTAGTATATACTATGGGCTTGGAAGAAGCTGAGAAAAAACTTAAAAAAAATAATTCCAAACAGTATTCTACTTTTTATGAATCTCAAAACACAGCAGAAGAGAATAGCATAGAAGATGATGATGATGATGTTGATGGCATGTTGGAATCTGGTAATTATAACAAACATCTTCAGGGTGAAGGTAATAAAGATGGGAATGATAATGTGCATGAGAATAGAAATGGAAATGATCATAGGAATGAGAATGATAATGTACACCATCGAGACAATGAAAATGATTTCGAAAAATATTACGCAAGACATAATAACAAAGAAGAAAAGTACATAACTTATAACAACTATCCAAATATATATAATGATCAGACCAAAAAATATCTAACAGAACGATCGAACATCGACTATGAGAATTATGATGGGTTTGAACACATGTCTTTGAAGAATCAGTATAAGAAACAATTTTATGAATTTTATGATAATGTCATTCGAATCAAGAATGACAACATGTTACTCTTTTATGTTTGCTCCTTGTCTTATCTGAACAGTGTGGAAGATATTATGATTCTCATGCTCATTCCCTTGACATCTATATACGTATCGGAGTTTTTCTACATCAACAGTATTTTCTCTCAAATTCTCATCGCGGTTACATTGATATCTCTCACCAAATGTTTCGAGAATGTTTCCTACTATTCAAACAAGAAGAATATCATAGCTTTGAAGGATATTTTTATGTAAGTTATTGAGCCAAGGGGAGAGGTTGTGTATATGTCTTGGATAACAAACTGCAAGATCATACACACGTAAATAGTTAGTCGGTACATAGAATACATCATTTGCACGCGCACTTCTTTTTTTTATATTGCTCCACGTTCCACAACCCTTTTCCCCCATCTCCCTTTGCAGAGGAATAATCCTGTCTGGAGTATCTCTCCTGTTTTTCTTTTTTCCATTTTTGATGATAAACCACCTGAACATATACAGCTTTTTAGTTTTTTACATTTTCTGCTGTCTGTTCTACTTCTTCTTTTCGACCAATTTGAAAACAACGTAAGTTTCAGTTCTTTTGTCAAGTTGGGAGAGGAGAGCACACCCATGCTCGCTCTTGAATTGTGTCTTAATGATGCACTTTTGTATATGTACCTTATTTTTGTATTCACAACCACCCTGTAATACATATTCATCAATCCACTTTTTATATACATCCATTTACTTCGCAGATTATCCCTGAATTTGCAAAAGTATGTACGAGAATCCAAATCAGACATCTACAACTTCGTTGGATTATTCATGTCTTTTGTTAATCTGGTCTTTGTTATATTTACAGCTTTCTTCTTATCAATTTTAGATAATTTTGTTATTAACTATGTTATGATTTGTTTCTTTTTGATTGTACTCATGGGATTGTTATATGCATGGGGTAACGTCACGCTGAAGAAGGACAACAACAAGTAAGGTCTTATAATTTTTGGATATGGTTACACGGGAGCGGTACCTACAAAATGGAATGAAGATAATAGATATTATATATTTATTTATTTATTTTTTATTTTTTTCCCTGCTAAACGTTTTTGAATTACACTCATTTATGATATGGCTCCGTCATCACCTAATTAAGAAATTTTTTTTGTCCTTTTTATCCTTTTTGTCCATTTCGTTCATTTTTACCCGTTTTGTCCTTTTTATCCATTTCGTTCATTTTTACCCGTTTTATCCTTTTTGTCCATTTCGTTCATTTTTACCCGTTTTATCCTTTTTGTCCATTTCGTTCATTTTTACCCGTTTTATCCTTTTTATCTTTTTTTTTTTTTTTTTCATTTTCCCCTCATCTGCACACAATGATTTTTCCATATGCTACATATGTGTGTATGTTAATGTCTATATATGATTACGTGTTTACAGGGTACACTAAAAATATACATATTTTTCCTTTTCCCTGCGCATGACACAATTTTCACACCTTTGCATATATTCATTCACACGCACACACGCACACAACATTTCTAGTAAGGCTTTTCGTAAGAGTAGAATTCTTTATACTAATGTTTTTATACACATATGTATATTTTTTTTTTTATTTATTTTGAGCACGCAAGGTATATACAACTTTGTCCCTCCTGTCAGCAGAAGCCATCATTTTGACTCATTATATATTATAACCCCTAACCACACACACACAGACCCTTCCATGGGTAAGATCAGTGTTTTCACTGTTTCTGCACACACATACATATATACATGTACATACCCGTACCTCTTTTAAAGAACTTTTATGCAACATTCGCAATAAACAGTAATATTTTTCTATTTTTTTTTTTTTTTTTTTTACAAATCTTATGAGTTCTTCAAACTTACATGTTTTTCTCTATCCCTTTAAAAAACATAAGGGCAGAAAGATCATGTAAGGTGTTCCAAAAAAAAGAAAAAAAAAAAAGAAAAAAAAAAAATTACTTCTATATTATATTCAACCCCAACTGTGAAGGGGTGTGGTATGGTAATGTGGACTCAAGTAGTAACCTGTGCAGTGAACCCATGTCGTAACATTGTCTATCATTTAAAAAGTAAACTTTTATGAGAATTAACCAACGTTTTATCAAAAATTACAAAAAAATGTAAAAAATAAAATAAAAAAAAAAAAGATAAAATGGAAAAAGACAAAACATAAAAAAGTTATTTAAGGGGAACAAAAAAAAAAAAAAAAAAAAAAAAAAAAAAAAAAAAAAAAAAAAAAAAAAAAAAAAAAAAAAAAAAAAAACTACAAAAAACATACACTTTTAAATCTTTACAAAAAAACATCAACAGGGCACATAAACTAATGAGTTCCAACCTGTATTAATAATACATAAAAAATCTATTTTTTTCCCCCCCAATTTTTTTATTATTTTTGTATTTTTTTATGACCTCCAAATTCGAATCATGCTCCTTTTTTTTTTTTTGTCTTTTTTTCCCGGACGATTCTTTTTTTCCTTTTATTAAATTACTTCTATATTATATTCAACCCCTACTGTGATGGTGTGTTGTATTTTTATATGTTTTTAAGTAGTAAACTTTGTTGTGAACATATGTCTTAACATTGTCTATCATTTAAAAAGTAAACTTTTATGAGAATTAACCAACGTTTTATCAAAAATTACAAAAAAATGTAAAAAATAAAATAAAAAAAAAAAAGATAAAATGGAAAAAGACAAAACATAAAAAAGTTATTTAAGGGGAACAAAAAAAAAAAAAAAAAAAAAAAAAAAAAAAAAAAAAAAAAAAAAAAAAAAAAAAAAAAAAAAAAAAAAAAAAAAAAAAAAAAAAAAAAAAAATTATTAAAGGGGAAAAAAAAAAAAAAAAAAAAAAAAAAAAAAAAAAAAAAAACAAGAGCAAATAAAGACACAACGGAAGGGGGTGAATAATATGAAGCGGACGGATTAGAGGTTGATTTAGTACAAAAAAAAAAAATAAAATAAAAAAAATTCATATTCAACTCAAATTCAGATTCAATTACCACTTCAGATTCAATTACAAATTCCGATTCAATTACAAATTCAAATTCGAGCACAGTGGCGAAAAGAGCAACACAATTGCAACTCCTTCCGCAACTGTCAGTGTGTCAGAGAAAAACAAAACGGGATGTTGGTAACTCATCATCTCTTGGCTCTCTTGGAATTTATAAGCTCAATTTCCTGAGGAGAGAAATTGAACGAATTGTAAATAACCGAAACGTAATCATCTATTTTGATGCTGGACGGAATTTGAGAGATAAAATTTTGCAGAATATTTTTCTGATACATGGCGTGTTCATAATTTCCACTAATGGATTCATAATTTTTTATCTGACTATTCAGAAAGTTAATGCGTTCAAGAAGATTTTTCTTGTCTTTCTTTTCTTCACTTATAACAAATTCATAGGCATCTAACTTTTTCCGTATTTTTTTGTATTCATTTGGGTATATTGGTATTTTTGTATCATCATTTCTGCCATTATAGACAATGTTACAATTGTTAAGTAGATGATGTGATTCACCTTTACTGGTACAATTGTCGAAACTTTTATTCGAAGATATTACATCCATTTTGTTGTCAAAGCTATTATGATGTGCGTCACTCTTCCAGAATCCAATCTCTTCAAGGTTTACTTCTTGAGACTTCTTTTCCTCGTGAGCTTCTTTTCGACATTTTTCTCCTTCACAGGAAATAAAATTTACTTGTCCATTTTTGAGAGCACCGGGAGTTTCATTACCAAAAAGTGGATGCAATTGCTTCCTCGACATTTGCTCCGACATCTGCTCTGAGTGCTGCTCTTCCTGGAGCTGTGGTTGGGGTGATAATAACTTCTCTTCATTCGAAAAGACCATTTTCTGCATCTGATAAAGGAGAGACTCAATTTTATTTTGCAGTAATTTTTCCTTATTATCGAAAACAACTTTCATTTCGTTAATTTTCCTTTGATTTTCTTCATCAAATTGTTCTTTGCATTTTTTTATAATTTCGAATTTTTCTTTCTGTATTTGTTTTTTCAATCCTGCTATAATCCCCGCTTGTTCATCTCGAACATTTTTCTCTTTACAAATTTGTAATTCAAGTACTTTATATTTTTCACTGATGGTTGCTACTTCATTTTTATACGTTTCAATATCTTGTTCATATTTCATTATAGAATTATTTAACTGTTGAATGGTGCAATTTTTTTCATCCAAATTTTTCCAAGTTTCATTAGCTTCATTGATTAAGGTATTTACTTTCTCTTTATATATTTGAAATTCTTTTTCAATTTCATCTTTTTCATCTTTTATTTTTTTTACACATACATCCTGTTCTTTTTTATATTCCTCCATTTCTTTTCTATGTATATCTTCTACACATGAAGGTATTTTTAAATTCCTGTAATTTTGCTTGAACACGTCTTCTGAGATAATATGATATTCTCCTTTTTTTGAAAAACATACTAAGCGCGTAGATTCATAGCTAATGCAAAATAGCACATCTTCATCCAAAAGATCTAATTTTAATATGCTCATTTTGGATTTCTCATTCTCACTGTTTTTTTTCAGTTCTTCCAATTTTTCCGTCAATGTATTATTTTCTGTCTCCAGTCTCTTTAACTCCTCTGCATGAATCTTCGCTTCTTTGTCCATCTTCTCATTTATCTCATTCAACATTTCCCATTTTTTATTTAACTCTCTATGTCGTTCCTTTTCAATTTCTACTTCCATTTTCAACTCCGTTTCCGCTTTCCTTTTATATTCCTCCATTTCTTCGTTGCATATCTTTTTTATCTCATCAATTTCGTTTTCCTTCTTTTTAATGTCAACAAGATGTCTTTCGATTTCTTCCTCTTTGTCTTGACATTTTTTTGTCAACTCTTCAATTTGGTCCTCCTTGCCTCGACATTTTTTTGTCAACTCTTCAATTTGGTCCTCCTTGCCTCGACATTTTTTTGTCAACTCCTCAATTTGGTCCTCCTTGTCTTGACATTTTTTTTTCAACTCCTCAATTTGGTCCTCCTTGTCTTGACATTTTTTTGTCAACTCCTCAATTTGGTCCTCCTTGCCTCGACATTTTTTTGTCAACTCCTCAATTTGGTCCTCCTTGTCTTGACATTTTTTTTTCAACTCCTCAATTTGGTCCTCCTTGTCTTGACATTTTTTTTTCAACTCCTCAATTTCTTTTTTGTTATTTAATGTGTACACTTTAAATTTGGCTAGCAGATGTATTTTTTCTTTCTTCATATTTTCTATGGTATCTTTTAGATCCTTTATCTGGCTTAACAGATTTGCCTCGTAAGGAGAATCCTCTGCCTGGGGTGGGGCTTCCACTCTATTAGCTTCATCTACCAGTGTGACCTCCTCGGTATCTATGATAACACAATCAATACCTTCCTTCGTATCAGCACTTTTTTCTGCATTGTCATTCATGTACTGTTTACTGTCATGAGTGTCTTTCTGAATATTGTCATTATAGTCCTCCTGCACTGAAAAATTGACGCAATTTCTATAAGAATCTCCTTCTATCTCATCATTATTTGTGTCGTCTTTCGTCTCTCTTTTGTCATTCCCTTCTTCTCCATTTTGGCTATTTTCTCCCTTGCTGTTATTATTACCACTATGGATTCCACTGATTCCTCCCCCATTGTTTTCATTTCCCTCATCATTTCGATTGTTTCCACCGTTAGGCGCACTTAAATATTTTTTATCCTCATCCTCCTTACACTCTTTAGCCGCCTTACCCTCCTCAGTCTCTTTACCCTCCTCAATCCCCTTACCCTCCTCAGTCGCTTCATCCTTCGAATTTCCATTAACGTTAGTGCCACCCCCAGATACACCAATTTGTTCACATTTAGATTCATTTTTCTTACAATCATTATACGGTTCGCTGTTACCATGAGTACTCCTTGATTTACAGAGCTCTTTACTTTTAACCTGGGCACTTGATATCCCTTGGTCGGGAAAAATATAAG
The DNA here is from genome assembly GCF_002157705.1 of Plasmodium gonderi. Taxonomy (NCBI): domain Eukaryota; phylum Apicomplexa; class Aconoidasida; order Haemosporida; family Plasmodiidae; genus Plasmodium; species Plasmodium gonderi. The sequence goes on from NW_021628933.1 coordinate 1,647,357, forward strand.
TACCCCTGCAACTGTCTGAATTATCGGTAAAATTCATGGACATACTCCTAGATTTGCTGTAGTTACCATTTAAAAAGTCATCATGTGTCATTTCTATGGATGTAGCTTCATCAATTTCATTGTACCATGGATACGTGCAATTTTTTTCATATGGATCGTTTTTATCTTTGCATAAATTTAAAAGATCCTGCGAATCTTGATTTTGATGTTTGTGTGTATGCATGACGCTTGCTTCACCTTCATTGAAAATACGATCCTGCAAATTCGAATTTTTTGTGGGTACAAATGTTTTATTCAAAGTCATGAACAAGTCATCATCATTTAATTGAATTTGCTGATTGAAATTATGATTGTTCATATTGTTGGGGGGACATTCTTCCTGCGCGGATTTATCCTGTGCGGATTTTTCCTTTACGGATTTTTCCTGTGTGAGTTCTTCTGGTGTGAGTTCTTCTGGTGTGTCGTCCTTTGGGTTATCTACAAGAAAACTGTCATTTTTCTGATAGTTTTCATCATGTTTTAATCCACCTTCATATTTGATGCATCGTTTCTTTTGTTTCATTTTCTTTTAAAAAATTCATTCTTTTTTGTGGCATGGGCGATGGGCCCCTCTATCCTCTATGCTAGTGCATGCTGTGAGTGCATGCATGTGTGTACAGTTCTATGTTATTATTGCCGTTATTATTATCGCTGTTTTTATGGTCGTTATTATTATCGCTCTTATTACGGCCTTTATTATTATCGCTCTTATTACGGCCTTATTTTATTACCCCTGTTATTATGACGTTATTCTACTCGTTTCACTCAGACCACGGGGGTATGCGCCTTTTTGTCCACGTTCTGTTCACCCCTTTTGAGAATTAAACCGTAAATAGGTTTGTAATGTGTGGGAAAATTCGGAAGAATTGCAATGAAAATAAAAAAAAAAAAAAAAAAAAAAAAAGTTCCTTACAGGTTTGATAGTACTCGTGTATATATTATTTAGTTTCAATTTTCCTCAAAGCATTTGAGCGCATCACTCCTGGTTTTCCATTCTGTTGCATTTTGTAAGATTAAGTGCAGACGAGCTCCTATATTTATGTGTACATATAACAGTTCATGTACCATAGCATATAATACATTCATACGTTCAGCTCATTTGCTTTTGAAAAGGGTCTGAATTTCATCACACAAATTTTGTATCATGGGAAAAAAGAACAAGCTATAAATGGATGCTATGTATGAATTCCTTTTAACAATATAGAGTAGGAGCAAAAAAGAAGCTTTTTTTTTTTTTTTTTTTTTTAACTCGATTATTAATTTGTATACACTTGGTTAGAGAAAAATTCCTTAGATAATATTCTGCGATTTGTTTTTATGACTGCATTTTTTTTTAAAAGGGGAACTTGGTGCAACATTGGCCGCTCACCATTCACCTACTTTCGATAAAGTGCGTTCAGTTCATGTAGTTAGGTGCTCAAGCTGTGTTAAATGTAAAGTGAAGCAAACATAACAGAGCAAAGTAAAACAAGAAAAATACTACAAATAAGTAGAAAAGTGCATATTTGAGTATTCAAAAAAAAAAAAAAAAAAAAGTGACGTATTTTATTTTTGTTTCGAATGAAGTCACAACTTGTTCCCTTTGAATATAATACAAAAGTACATAGAAAAAATAAAATAAAATAAAAAAAAAAAATATACATTCAGGTGAAATAAAAAAAAGAATAACCTTTACACAATGTTTTAAAAAAATATGAACCGTTCATAGAAAAAAAATTTCACAATAAAAAAAAAAAAAAAAAAAAAATACAAAACAATTACAATGTGTGTGGGGTTAACAAAATTGTATCAATTTAAGTGGATGTATGATAACATAATAAAAGGGAATTATAACTGTATGAAAAATGTTGTAAAGGAGAAGTAACAAATATAAGATGTATTTTTTTCGATAACCCTCTAATACATTCAATTGCATTCTTTATATAAATGCATATATGCACGCACTCATGCTTTTTTTTTTTTTTTTTCTTTTGTGTGTGCCTGAACACTGGGCATAGAAAAATCTTTTACGCCTAGAATACATTATTTTCATACAGTTTGTAACATACGAAGGGAGTTCTTTGGAGAATATCACAGTGATCTACTTAAAAGCGCACTTCAAAAGGAGTAAAGCAAAGGTCTCGAAAAATGGTTATACGATAAAGCAGTGGAAGGAAAAATACATAAGTATACAAGTGCGTACCTGCACATTTACACAAATGTGCTAGCTAAAATTATATCAAAAAAAAATAAAATAAAATAAAACAATACATGAATATTAAGATTCACATGAACAGAGTTCATACAAATTATATAAAACCGCCGTGCAACTGAAAAAATTGTGCATTTTATTATCCAGTGGTGCGCACTATTGTGCAACGAGAATATGTATGGAAATAACCCTCGTTCTATAAGAGAGGAATTTATTTCCTTCATATATTGAGAAGAACAAATATGATTCATTATGTTAATCCTTTTTTTTTTTTTTTTTTTTTTCCTTGCTGAATATAAATTACGTAAACTATTTATAGTTCTCATTGTATGTATAATTTAATTGTTCGATATTTTTTTTTTTTTTAGTAATTATTTCTATCATACATAAAGTATCGTTTAAAATCGTCACTATTCCGTTATGTAGAATACTTTGTAAATTTTTCCATGTTCACATATGTTTATATCATTTTTTAAAAGCGTGTAAATAATGTATATAAAGGATCGTAGCAGTTGTATGTGTGTGTTTGGGTGTATTTGCGGGTAGAGGGAGCAGGAATGCGTCAAACCACCACCCCGAGTTCGAAATATGAGATTGTTGAACCAAGTTCCCTTCAAGAGTATGTCTTACTAATCATGCTAATTTCTTTTTTAAAAGGTCCCCAAAAAAAGTCTGTGCCCTTTTCTTTTTTTTTTTTTTTTTTCGGAGGAGCGTATTCTTCGAGTAGACACGTATCGGTACAAGTTGGTACAAATTGGTACAAATTAGTACTATGTGCTAGCATTAACATAATAAAATATGTCTAACGTAAATTATAAAGTTTTTTCTTAGAAGAAATATATGATTCCTAAACTACGAATTCTGCGGACGCACATATCTGTTTTCACTGTGCTGTACTACATGGACACATACCCAGATAATCAGTCATGTGAGTATGCACCCTGCGACGCAAACTAAATACGTGCATAGTCATATGATCATTATTTCGGAAAAATATGTTAAGAGTTCGTTTTCTTATTCAGGTAGATATGCAAAAGGAGAGCCATGTACAAACATCTAATGCTCCTGTGATGCAAACCCCTCGTACACACACACACACACACACACATCTCCTTAAGCACCCATCTATGTGCGTAAGCTCGATAAAGACTTATTAAAACGATAACTTCTTAGAATCATATTTTTCCCTTTTTACAAACTTTAAAGTTTTTTTAAGGATTTTTTTTTTTTTTTCTCCATGTAAAGGTATTATCACTATTATATAATAGGTTTGTTATATACTTTTTCGTTTTAGAAAAAAAAAAAAAAAAAAAAAAAAAAAAAGTTAACAGGTTCTAAGTAAGCATCTGTGCAAAAAGACAAATTGATATAGTTCATTTTTGTGATAATTTTTCTTTTAAGACACGTATCTCTTTGGGGGGTTATCAGCCGGGCACTCGTTTAACTGGGCTCGGAAACGCATACAAATGGACAGGTATATATACATATACACATATGTAAGGTCGTAAGTAAACACATATGTACATATATACACACACGCACACGGGCACGTAAGGGTAAACTTATACTGAGGGTTCTTACTCAGACTCCAGAGCAAATATAGCGAAGACACACTCTTGAGATTTTTCACACATGTAGCGTCAATCTTAATAAGAACGAAGGAGTGAAAAAAAAAAAAAAAAAAGAGAAATTGCCCATCATGTATACACTAATTTTTTTAATCGTTACTATTGTCTGCACAATTGAGTAAAAAGAAAAAAAAAAAAAAAAAGAGAGAGAGAGAGAGAGAGAGAGAGAGAGAGAGAGAGAGAGAGCAAGCTAGTGCTGTGATTTTTTCACGAGGACATTTTAATGTCTCTCTCGTCGTAGACGCTGAAAAATTGTGTGCAATGAATTGTCCTTCATGAATGCTAACATACAAATTATATAGTAATCATAAAACGTGTGTTTTTATTTATTTATTTTATTATTATTTTTTTCTATTTTTTTGTATGTTTTTTTTTTTTTTCAATTTGTTCAAGGCATATGTGTATATAGATTTCCCCTACTCCCCTACATCTTTCCACAAACGTGTAAATGTCTCTCCATGTGCAGATGCACACAAATGTTAATTATCATAATCACCAGCATACACTTGTGTGTAGCCACATGTTGACATAATCATGGATAGCAATATGTGCAGTTGTCACACAAACATGAACTACAGGATTTTACATGGCTATGCCAATAATGAAAATCTGAACAATGTAATTAATTATGATAATAACAAAGGGGCATCATATAATTTGAACACGGGTTCAAATTTTTATGTGCCTGCATCGGGAATAAGCTCTAGCAACAGTAGTGGGAATTTGAATAGTGGAAATAACTATGCAACATATGGGGAACTTTTAAATTCTTATACTTCTCTTGAACAAACATTAAATAAATGTGTACCTAATTTTCACATAAACTCATTAAGCAATAACATGATTTGTCATAAATGTAACACAGATCAAGGAAATAATTTAAATTTTTCACAACATGGATTTTTTGAAGGCTTTACATCAAATGGTTTGATGAAAACTTATAACAAGAACAATCGTTCGTGTATTCACTGTTCCTGTTTGGGGCCAGGTGCAGACAATAATGGGAGTGCTCTCGGTCTGGATATTTCAAACAAGATCTCTGGGCCATTAACTGGATATGGAGTTTACTCAGCAATGGGAGGTGAGCAGCACACGTAGTGGCACGTAGTATGAAGTAATGAACGTGCGAGTAAAATGCTGGTATCAATCACGTGAAAGCAGAAAAAAAAAAAAAAAAAAAAACATACCTAAAAGTGTAAAAAAAAAAAGTATACGTAAAAGTGTAAAAAAAATATATACTTAAAAGTGTAAAAAAAATATATACTTAAAAGTGTAAAAAAAAGGTATACGTAAAAATGTAAAAAAAAAAAAAAAAAAAAAAAAAATTTAACAGCCTTTCCCAGTGCACGCACGGCTAAATAATTTCTTATTTTTTCCCAACTATTTTATTTATCCCATTTTACTTCTTTTATAACCTCAATGTGCAGGCACCCACCCCAGCGCGAGTGCGAGTAGTGCCTTGTTGAACCAAGGTTTAGTAAACCACCCTGAAAAAAATGGAAATATAAGTTTTAACGCAAGTGAAAATTTGAATTCTGAAACGAGCAGCACTTTGAGGAATGGAATATCGAACAGCCTCAATTGCGACCTAAGTGAAAGTGCCAGTAACCACATTAGCGGGTACTTCTGCAGGAATGCGACGAGCCAGATTGGCAATCCAATAGGCCAGGTTAGTAATCCTCTTGGCCAGATTAACAATCCGATAGGTCAGGTTAATAACCCCATAGGCCAGATTGGAAACCCGATAGGCCAGATTGGCAACCAGATAGGGCACCATTTTAACAATCCAATATCAACTCATACGCTCGACACGAATGAAAAGAATAGGAGCACTAATTCTCTACAAGTTGTAAGAGAAAATTTAAATAAAAATGGGGAAGTTACTACATACACAAGGAATGGAGTTTACAATTCTTTTGATTTTTTAAATCCAAATAATCTGAACAGCACACACATTAAAACTCCTTTTAATTATTCCACTTTAAATGGGTTCATGCTAAATAATATGAAGACAAGTAATGGAAAAAATGCAGAGATGAATATGAAAACAGCTAGTGTTGCAAAGAACTCAACAAGTGGGTCCTTTAATTCGGATGAAAATTCTCTTCAGCCATTAGATATTGGATTCACAAGAGATGGGGAATGCACAAACACAATCCCTCTCAATTCAGGTAGAATAAGCAATGGCATTCCAAGTATTAGTATGAGTTCGCCGAACCCAAATATAGCAACACGGACATCATATATGAGGACACCTATCACATACGTGACAACACCTGTTACATGTATGAACAATCGCAATGCAGAAATAAATAGTGCATCTAGAGGGAAATTAAATATGAATGCTTTAGGAACAACATATCCAGAAACTGAACGAACAATGAGAGAAATAGAAAAGAAGGATGTTATGTACAAAAAAGGTGTGAATATCCCTCGGAGTTTGACAAGCGATGAGGGTGTTTACAATTTTCTAAGGCTGAACAACCAACAAGTACCAACAATTTTTCCTTGTGCTATGAGCATGGAAAGTATGGGGTCTTCCCTACGGACCTCTAACATCCATCCAATTGGAGGGAGAATCAGCCACACGGGTAGAATCGGCCACATGGGTAGAATCAGCCACATGGGCGGAATCAACCACACGGGAAGAATCTGTCACAGAGATGGAAGCGGGAACACGCGTGAGAGTGGAAATGCAAAGGGGTCTCTAAGTAACCAAAGTGTGGAGAGCACGAAACAGAAAATATATAATACGTCTAAAATGGAACGTATTATTCCCCAAAGTATGAACCTTGAGAGGGATGTATACAACATACATTCTCTCGATAGTGATCTTATGTATGGATCTAATCAGAAATCATGCACATCGAGAAGCAGAGAAATAAAGAGAAGATGCAACCCAGAAGAAAAAAATATAACAAGTTGGATGAATCGACCTATTGATAGGAAAAAGAATTTGAATGAATGCAAAATATTGAATAAACGTAGTTATGATTTTTATTATATGAACACTAATGAGTCATATGAAGAGAATAATAATTTCCACAATATAAATTATGCAGAAAAAGTAAAAAAAACAAACACTCATCTGAATTCCAAAAATAGAAATACAAATAGAGATAATTCAATCTCCTCGCGTGAGAGTAATCAATCGTCAACTCGTAGCCATCAGATGAAAAAGAGCCATAAAAAGTGTAATGAAAACAGAAAGAGGAAAAGAAGGAAAAACATCAACTCGAGTGGATACTTCAATATCCAAAATGATATTTCAGATCCCCACTGTTCATTTAATACAGGAGTGTGTGCTCCGTCCATGTCTTTGTCTGCTTCATTCTCCTCCACGTCGTGCGACAAATCGTCTCGTGCATCTTCCAATTTGTCCGACTCGTCTGATTCGTCCGATTTGTCCAATTCGCCCAATTCGCCCAATTCGTCAAATTCTTCCTTCTTTACAAATACTTTGAACGAAAAAGTAAACAAGAGAGAGAAGGAAAAACAAAGAAAAGGAAGGAACCAAAAAAAAAAAAAAAAGAGAAAAAAAAAAAAAAAAAAAAAAAAAAAAAAAAAGAGGACAATGATGTTGACAGTTCCTCACGTTCAAGGAAAAAGGAGAAGACCAACAGTAATTGAGTTTTTGAATTCCAAATGGAACAGAAGCTCATACAATAAGGTTGGAAGTGGAGGACAAATCGAAGGACAATGTGAAGACGAGCGTGAAAGTTGCAGCTTGAGCAATTCTGGTGATTTCTCAAAAAAAGAAAAAAAAATAGGGTCCCATCATGAGAAAAAAAAAAGAGGAAACCATAATTTGGAAGATCCATGGAAAGGAATGGACGATATCAACAGAAAAAAAAATTCTTTATCTTCAAATAGTGATCATAACGCAGGTGGAAGTACGTGGAGTGAAGGGGATTCGAATTATGGAAATGAGTGTATGCCGTGGTCAGAGGAGAGAAAAATGGTTCAGGAGAATACACTAGACAACAGGGTGGGTGGTAGTGGTGGTAATCCAAAGGAAAATCTTTTATCGATAGAGTTAAACATGAAGACGAGAAAGAAGCGCACGAGAAAATGCAATGATGAACAGGATTCCATTTGCACGAAGATGAAGCGCTTGAATGAAACACCCATTAAGATAAAAGATGATGGTAGATCTGGTGAACGTAAGTCTGACGATGGGGCAAAAGATAGTGATAGAGATAGTGATAAAGTTAGTGATAGAGATAGTGATAAAGTTAGTGATAGAGATAGTGATAGAGATATTGATAGAGATAGTGATGGAGGTATTGAAAAGAATCGTGGCCCCGTAAATGAACGTCCAACGGAGGGCGCAGAGATGGTGCAATCGAGTGAGGAAAACAATTCAGAAAAGGAATTCACTAGTGAGGGTGAGGAGTTGTATGCAAATTTGAGTTCCAGCAATGATAGTGACAAAACAGGAGATAGCAATTCGGCAGATTTGGATACGAGTCAAGCGAATATTCAAGTCGGAGAGGAAGAAATGGAAAGCGAGAGCGAGTGTGAAGAAATGAAAGAAAAAATGTGGCATGAGGAAAGTACGTTACGAGAAAAGGATACAAAGATGGTGATGAAGAATAAAAAAAAAAAAAAAAAAAAACAAGTGAAAGAATTGGAAGAAGGGAAGAAAATAAAGCCTGAGTTGAGCATGTCAGGAGAGAGGGAAGAAGATAATTCCAAGGAAATATTAAGAGAGGATCAAAGTGTGGAAAGTTCGTCCTCTGGAAAATCTACTACAAGCGACACGGAAGGAAGCACGATCGAATCTTATAAGAGTGAAAGTGATATCAGTTGTGAATCCTCAGGGGAGAGTTCCGAAGACCTGTTAGATTACTCATCTGATGAGATCACACGGACAGAAAGCTCCAGCAATGGAAGTGGTAACCATGATTTGCACGCCGACGAGATTGGCAGTGTTAGAAGTAGTAGAAGTGGTAGAAGTGGTAGAAGTAGTAGAAGTGGTAGAAGTGGTAGAAGTAGTAGAAGTGGTAGAAGTGGTAGAAGTAGTAGAAATGGTAAACGTGATAGAAGTAGTAGAAGTATCAGTAGCACTGACGTGCGTTCGCCTCCTAATGGGCATCCAGAGAGCGCAAAAGAAAGGAAGCACAAGAATGAGGAAATGAGCTCTTGGAACGTTCAACTGGAGGAAGAATTCAGCACATGTGCATTTATCCCTGCCCCAATTTGCAGCACCGAGGGAAGAAGCGTGAATTTGTTCAGCGAAAGAGAATCAAAGAGGAGAGAAGCATATGCAAAGAAGAGAGAAGCAGAAGCGAAGAAAAGAGAAGCAGAAGCGAAGAAGAGAGAAGCAGAAGCAAAGAAGAGAGAAGCAGAAGCAAAGAAGAGAGAAGCAGAAGCGAACCGTATATACAGAGAAATCCTGCGGAAAGACGGAATAAAGTGCTACCAAACGGAGAGAGAATTAAAGAGAAAAGAAAAAAATAATAATGAGGAAAAGCATGGAAGAGGAAGTGAAGACAATAACACATGTATAATAAAACAGAATAAGAGAGCATACACAAGTTTGAGAAATGTAGATTATGTAAATAATAATGAAATTTTAAGAATGATAAAAAAAGATATTATAAAAAAGAATAAAATAAAAATATATGAATATATAATTTTACTGTCCTATTTATTTTATAAAAAATCTAGATATTTAGATTTTAATAAAATATATTTATATAATACTATGAAAAAATTATGTCCATTTTTATTAAAAATAAACAAAAAATGTAATGATGTAGAAGTACGGAATGTATTTTATTACTTAAGTAAAATATTTATTTTGGATGATTATTTTATTTTTAGGATAAATATATTTGCATTTAATTGGTTTATATTATATGTATATAAAATGAAATTAAAAAATGTCTTATTTATAGAGGATATAAATTTATTAACAAATTTTTTGTGTGGATTTTTAACAAATAAAAAATTTAAAAATTATTCTATTTTATTTCTTATAAATGTAGTTTTGCAGAAAGCCACTGGAAAGTCTTTATACGCAGGTCTCAATTACAGTTACATATGTTCTCTCTACATTTCCTTGTTCTCAAAAGCAATTTGTATGTCAGTGATGCATAGGGAATTTCTTAGAACTTACCCCAGGCATGGTGATAATAATACTGTTCGTGTCATGAAACATATCCCAGAGGAATCCGTGAAGTCTTGGGTGAGAGAATGTACTGAAACTCTAGATGGGAGTGAGATGTGTAAAGATGGGAAGAATGAAAATAACAACCAGCGTGGTGAAGACAATGATCTAGACAATGGTGAAAGCAATGAAGGATGGAGACAACCCTGTCGGAGTTTTCTAAAAATGAAAGGGTTCATCACACCTTTGAATACAAACGGAACCAGATGCATGAACAGGATAAATAAAACGAACATGTACTCTTTCAGCAGAAGAATAATTCAGAATAATGAACAATGGGGAGATGGAAAAAATTGGAAAAAGCAGAGGAGCAAATCAGAGAAAATTTCCACCAGACAAGACCTTATCATTTTATATATACTTTACATATGTCGAAACAATTGTTCCATTTATGTGAACATTTTAAAACACATTTTGGATGACATTTTAAAATTTAAATTAACGTATAATTTTCACAAAATAAAAATTAAAAGTAGATTTTTCTACAAAAAAATTGTTCGTTGCTTAAAAAATGTCAAAAAGATTATGGTCAAGTTGGGGAAAAAAAGGTATCGAAGGAGGAACAAAGAGAGAGCAAGTCAGGAAATAGATAAACAAGAGAGTGAGCATGAGAAAAAGAGAGGAAGGAAGAAAAAGATAAAACCTGAGAAAGACGTTAAGAAATGGAACAACCTGAGTGCAAAGGAAAAATGTCCCAAGGAGGATTACACATCCTTTGATGATCATGCAAATACAAATTACTCATTCGTTTATCTGCTCGTTGGGTTGTTTTTAGAATATACATCTTTCTCTTTTAATGGGTTCATTATGCGTTTTTTTGAAAATGAAAAGCTAGCCAATCTGTATAAATTGTTAATTCTGCACGTAAGGGACTACACAGAAATCATTTTCAAGTATATGAAGTTCATCACCATGGACATGACTAAGGTGTATGGAAATATTTGGATACGAAACATATTCACCACAGTTAATTTAAAAAAGGTTGATGAATTCAATGACATTGCGGGGACGCTACTTCACGCAGATGGGTTCAGACACTCTGCATCTGCCAAGAGGGGATCAGAGAGGACCTCTAACACTGCCATTGCCACTGCCATTGCCACTGCAACTGCCACTACCACCGCCACTTCCACTGCTGCAATAACTCAGGAGAAGCAAACTTCCCAAGCTGAAGTAACATTAGGAAGAACAGATCCCACGGAACATGAGGAAGAAGCGCATCTAGTGACCCAACAAAAGGAGGAAAAATTTGATTTAAAATTCCAAAGAAATAATGAAAAGTTAATAAATTGCATAAAGGAGGAGAACATAATGAAATCCATAAGTCATACCATTCAGATGGAAAATTTGAGTGAAAACCGGCAAGAAGAACTGTGTTATTATTCTCTTAACAAAGCTAATTTTGGGGAGGGAAATGAAAAAAGAGCAGAATTTGAAATGACCAAAATGGAACATTTCCGCCTGAACAGCAAGGTAAAAGGGAGGAAACAAGAATGGGGGAATAAATTTCAATCTATTATTTTCAAACATGAAATGGACAAGGGCAATAATGCAAAGTGTGTCGATAAATCTGTAACGGGAAATGTAAAAGTGAAAAATGTAAAAGTGAACAATGTCTGGTTTAACAAATCAGATAAGAGGCATCTCTCCATGAGTTTAAAAAAAAAAAGAAAAAAAAATGAATATTATGGAAATGATGATTTCATCGAAGCAACACTTTACATGTTATGCAGATGTGTAAAAATATTTAAAGGAAGTACTACTCTTAGAACCTTGTTTGATATATTGTTTCTTTTTTTTATACAAAGAATGGAGAGAGAAAGATTGCAACAATTTTTAGGGCAGATGTATAACAAAGATATGGAGTTAAGCAGATTGATAACAAATATTCTTTTAAGAACTGATATGAGAGAAAATTGTTTACAAAATGTGAGTTTTATTAATTATTTTTTAACAAGTAAGGAATCATTAGAACCCAAGCATATTGGTTTTAATAAGGTAGAAATAGACTTAGCTGATATATGTTCATTTTACCTGAACAAGCGTATCAGATGTAGAGTAAAAAGAAAGATCCCCAATAGAAGAATAGATACGAACAAGAAGAGAAAAAATGAAAAGAACTACTTCAACTCACAGTTGTGTTTGAAACCATGCTCATGCATGTTCCTTACTTATGTTCTTTTCTTTTCACGTATATTTAAAAACTTCAAAATGTATTTCATGCATTTCACACGATTTTCATATTCCCTTCAAAAAAAAGCAGTAACAATGAAAGATAACACTAAAATGGATTTTAAATGTGGAAAGATACAGGCATGCATAGAAGGGAAGGAAGCCTTACAAATTGAAAAGGGCTACTTGGATAACCATACTGGGTTTAGAAATTATTATTCCCGATTACAGGATTCAGAACAGAATCAGGAGAATCAGGAGAACCAGGAGGAATGGGATCAAGAATCGGTAGAAGCACATTACAACCACATCTACTGTAAAAACTGTGATAGAGATGCCTTTTCGGATGAATGTACACTTGGAGGAGAAAAAACTTCCAATTTATGGGCGACCAAGATGAAGCAAATTCCCATGCATGTTGAAGATGGGACAGCAGTTATAACAAACTCGTCAGCTGTGGGAAGTGCAGCGGTGGCAAACCCAGATGCGACTGAAATTTTAGTGGACGCAAATGTGTCACAGAACACAATAGGAGAAGAAAAAAAATGTAAAAGAAGTGACGAACTGGAACTGATATGGAAAGAGCACAAGGAGAAAATGCAACACGATTGGAAAAATACAAAATGGAAGTGGAGGATTGAAGAAGTGTTGAGAAAATATCATCTAATTATTAGTGACGAAATTAAGAGTTCATATTTTGTTAAAGGGTTGAAGAAATGTTCAAGGTTTTGTAAAAAGAGGAAACAGAAGAAAGTTACACAAATATTTACAAAATTAGAAAATGTAAAAATAAGTGAAAACAATTCGATTGGAAATGTACATTTGTTTAGTGAACATACTGCTTATCACATTTTGAGTATTCTGTATGAACAGCAAGGGGTTCATAACGTTCAGCTTAACAATGTGTTCGTAAGAATAAACGGGAATATATTTGATGGGAGAGAGATGCTTGGTGCGAGAGAAATGCATGACGGGAGAGAGATGCTTGGTGAGAGAGAAATGCCTGACAAAGGAGAAATATTTTGCGAGAGAGAAATGCATGGCAAAGGAGAAATACCTGACGGAAAAGTGAAAAGCAAGAGGAATGGGGGAAAAATTCTGCGACATAGTTCAGAAAAAGGACGCATATGTGAAAGGATTGGAAAAATTATGAACAATATTTTGAAGTGGAACAAGCTAAATATTGCATATAACAAAAGAAAAAAAGAAGAAAAGAAAAAGGCAAATCTAAAAAGGAGAAGAAATAAATACACAAATATTATAGTCGATATGTATCCCCTAATATTCTTATCTCTGACGAAACTTTTGAATGCTTCTATAATTATTAATGACGACGTGAAGGATAAATGTTTCGATGTGAAAAATGAAATATTCCCTATTAAATTGAACCTATCTGTAGAATTGAATAAATATGAGGAATCTTTAAAAATTCATCAGACTGAAATTAAGAACGATGAAAGAACCAAGTGGCAGTACCCATTGATTAAGAAGTGTCTTTGCACCGGATGCATGTTTCGTGTTCGCCTCGGACGGGGTGCCTCAAGCTGGCTAAAATATAAAGGAGCAAACGGAGAAGCCAAGCCAGAATCAACCAGAGCGATGAAAACCGAAGCCGCTTCCCCAAGTAGACATTTACTTAGAAACATTGCCGAGGAAGGGAGACCAAGAACAACTGTGCAACTCCTTATGGGAAGAAGGAATAAGATCCTGAACTTAATCGTTAAATTGTTGTATAGAGAAATAAAAACAGACTTTTATATGCTGAACGAATATTATGACGAGAAGGTTCATATTTACAGGACTCTGCTCATTTTGCTAATGTTAAAGTATTTGTCATCTGGACATGATTTATCTGCTTTTGGAAAAAAATTCATTCTTTTTTTCATTCAAAGATTGTTTCGTCTTTTGTGCTTCCGATTGATGTGTCTCTTTTTATCAGCCCCTCACGTGAACAAATTGACGAGTGAAATAATTATAATCGATGATGATTATCTCGTGAATAGTTACCTGACGCAATCCAAATCGAAACGAACCCATCGAAAGTCTATTCAGAATCGGCTTTTCCAGAAGAAATCTTACAACTTGTATAAGAGATATTCAGAAAATTTTCTTTTCAATATTCGATTTTTTCAAAACGAAGGAGAGGCTGTGTCAAGTGCTAAAAAAAATGGAACCCCGATGAGGGAAGCTGAGAAGTGGGCTAGAAGTGAGGATCAAACTGGATCTTCCAGTTGTAACTGGGAAGATAAGAGGCGAGGCAAGGATTGTAACAAGCCATGTTGTAAGAGGAGTGTCAAATCGAGTGCCACTTCGCCTGAGAAGCTGAAAAAGAGAACCATTTACAAACCATTCGTGCCGTTCGGAAGTTTAGTAATGACAAAGAAAGAAATACTGAAATTGAAACTTCAGGGAGAGGAAGAAATAAAAAAAGACAACATATACATTAACAAGTGCATACTAAAGTCGAAGGCAAAGAGCAGAAGTAAGAACGCAGAAATGTATAATGAAAGGCAAATCGATGAGAAGGAGAAAATTCAACTTTCCGTAGTGTCTATAATATTACTTATGAACGTGTTCAGAAGAAATAGTAACTATTCATATAGCATAAATTTTTATATAAATCTATTAATAGAAAAATTTTTAGAAAAGAAAAAATATATACATGTTGATGATCATTATTTTATAAATAATTACTTAGTCAAGGTCGTAAACCCATTACATATGAATCACAAAAAAGAATTTTGGATAAATGAAAATAATTGTGCGAAAAGAAAAATGCAGTTAATAAATAGTGGATATAAATTTTACGCATCATCCTATAAATTTCCAATATTTGAATTCATCTTCTATGAATCTCTGAAAGTATATCTATGTTTTATTCACAAAAATTCTTTAGGAACTTTTATATCAAAAATTTCTAGATTCAATAATATGTATTGTTGTATTAATAAAAATTTACATTTTAAAATGAAAATGAATAACCTTCTGTGCTCCAAACTTAACAATTTGTTGATAGAGGAACTTTTGAACATGCGCTTGAACAAGATGCTTTCCAATTGTAATTCAATTTTATCAGCGTGTATGTTTTTTTTTATATCAATGTTGGATGAGGAAGAGAATGCTCACTTGGCCATGTCTATCGGGCGGGATCATGCTTTAGTGGGAGAAGTGGGAGAATTGGGAGAAGTGAGAGAATTGGGAGAAGTGGGAGAAGTGAGAGAATTGGGAGAAGTACAGGAACTGTATCTTGAAAAGCAATGGAATAGGAGTGCCAATAAAAATGTACCATGGATGAATAGCCGCAATTGGGAAGAAGGAGCTGTAGAAAATTCACACAAGTGGAAGTTTGGAGAGAATGAGAATTATGCATTTCTAGCTAAGGAAGAAATGAATATGGAAAAATGTAGAAGTGATAATGAACCGAATCAGATGTTAAACAAAACTGTAAGCAGCATACATAACTGTAACAATATGGGAGAGACTTATAATAGAAATGATAAGGAAAATAAAACAAGTAATGTAGTATATTCACATGAGCAGAGGTATTACATGAATGATAAAAGACCAAATAGATTAGTGGTGGGCAATTGTAGGAACTACTATATAAAAGAGGACTCAACAGAATTAATAAATATGCACAAATCGATAAGAACAAACGAGAACAAAAACATTATGATGTATTCTAAGAATGATAAGGAAAGAAATGAACAGCTTTTTAATGTTCCCACTAATGAGAATATTGTGAACCCCTCATCATCACATACAACAGTCAAACGTATTACAAAATACAGGATTGAATATTATCATAAAGAAAAAGGAAAAAACAACTCAGTTAAAAGTTCATATATATATATGAAACCAAAAGATGTACATAAATTATTTAATTCTTTCGAAATGATAAATAAAACAATATTGGAATGTACAAATTTTATATATAAACTTTATTTTTCAAATAATAAAGATTCATTAGCAAGTGATGAAAAGGAAAAAAGAAATAGGAATGTTTATACATGGTTCCAGAATTGCTTAAATGTGTTCCACTTTGAAACGTGGGTAGTGCATCAGTTTTACAACAAATTCGATAACGCTTCTTGCATATACATGTTAAAAAAAAAAAAAAAAAAAAAAGAGCTAACCACTGATGTGATTCACATGGATTCATGTATATTACGCGATATTGCAAAGATGAAGAAACATTTGGAGAACCGTTTCAATGATGTGAAGAAAGTTTATAATATGGATATTTTAATGGCAAATGAGAAGAAGGAACCTTCAATGATAAAAGAACATACATCTAAGTTAGATGCACAGAAAGAAACAAAGCAACCTGGTCAAATTGAAGCAGAAACAGTCTTGCACAGTAATGTGAACAATACTAATGCGGAAGATAAATATGACGAACTGATTGAGGACTATGATGAGTTAAATTCTTTTCTCGATTTTTCTCAAGACAAATCGTCTGGTATATTATTACATGGGACAAATGCTAGGGCTGTAAAAAGTTCAGCACAAGATGGCATTCAGAACCTGAACGAATACAAAGTAGATGACGGGTGGCTTACCTACATTCGATCCTTGATTTGACTCGTTCTGTGTGCGCGCAGAAAAGTAATAGCATATGCACACAAGCACAATCGTCTCGGTAGAAAAAAAGTATTCGCACCCAAGGGTTGAGGCCAACAATGGACATGTACATGTACATGTACATATACATATACATATATATATATATGTATATCCGTTTTTCTTGGATGCGCTGATTAACTTAAATCATTCCCTTTTAAACCAACATAATTGGAGGGTGGGGGGAATGCAAATGTAACTTCAAAATAGAGACAGTTGAGCGCACCCATAACTCTGAATATGTGTATAAAATATATACATATAATATATATACATATATATATAAATATAAATACATATAAATACATATAAATACATAAAAATATATATACATTGCGCATGTCCCACTGTGCTTGTTCATTTTAAAAAATTCGTTTTGCTCGTTTTTCTTTTTTTTTATTTTCATTCCTGCGTGTTTTCGCTAACTTTTTGGTTAACTTTTTGGCTAATTTTTCCGCTAACCTTTCCGCTAACCTTTCCGCTAACCTTTCCGCTAACTTTTCCAGTTTTGCCTCTTGCCATTTGAACGAGTTCTAATTGGTTTGGTGGGATATTAAAAAGAATGAGCGAGCAGAATGCGTGAACAGAATGAGTGAACAGCATCACTCAAGTGGGGAGGTATGTAGTATGGAAGGCTTTTTGACATGTACTTCTATTCTAAATGAGCATTCCTTGGGTGATCACAATCTGATTCAGAGTCGGGGATAATAAATACCGCTCCTACGCTCCTACAGTTGTCATTGCATTTATCACTATCATTATTTTTGTTTTTTTTTTTTTTTTTTTGTTTTTGTTTTATGCGAACGCAACCCCTGTGACGAATTATTTTTTTATTTTATTCTTTTCCCTTTTTGAAATGAGTTTTGTGCAGATCTTGCACATGTGAGCAGAACCTTTGAGCATTCATTAAGTCTGCATATGTGTTAATCCTTTCTTTTGGAAGTAATTTTATACGTTCCTTTTTTGAAAAAATAAGATTTTTTTTTTCATCTTGTACGCACATGGCTGTAAAAATTATTTTCCATTTCTAGCGGTTCGATAAAAACATGTAAATTCCGCGATTCATCAAAACCCCCACCACCACCACCCTGTGAAAAACCAATTTATGTATGCATTAATTTTTGTTCTCTTTTATACTCTCATTCAGGTATGCTTATTCGAATACATGTTCATTTGTTTGATTCCATATTTTGTAGCGCTTGACGGATGTTCCAGGAAAATGTCATAAGAAGCAAAAAGCAATAATGCTGAAGCAAGGGAGAATCACAAAGCATGTATTTGCAAATCCCTGTGTACATGCCACATATATATATTTTGACACTGTGTTTTTCTCTATTTTGAATATTTCATGAAGTGTATATAGATGTGTGTCGCAAAAATATTGAAGAGATCCACCAGCACCCAGTTTTTTTTTTTTTTTTTTTTTTTTTTTTGCTAAAAAATTTCACCTGATTTATTTTCGAAATTGTACATGGTATTCATATATATTCATGTGTTTGTATGTTTGTGTGTGTGTGTGTGTATGGGGAGGGGGTCTGCATTTCCCACGAGACCATATTAGAAAAACATTGGATATGAGTGCGTACATAAGTGAATGAAATGAAATTATACACACTAGTAATATTCATACTTGTGAACAGCTTTTTAGATGTACCCCTCTTATGCTATAAAACAAACAAAAATTTCCAATTGACGACATATACAATTAACAGATTTGAAAAAAAAAAGAAAAAAAAAAAAGTTAACGAAAGACATGTCCTTTGTGCATCTTTACCTAATGAACATCTAAAACAGTTAAAATATGTACGGCAAGTAACAAGTGCCAGTATACAAATTTGTAACAATGCACTTAGAGAATGTAATAATGATACAGAAAAAGCAATTGAACTTATAAGGAAAAACACAAAAAATGCTTCATTTGTTTCATCCAATGTTAAGGTAAAAACAGAGGGATTAATTTCTTCACAAATTTTAGGAGACAAAATTGTTCTCTTGGAAGTTTTAACTGATTCAGATTTCGTTGCAAAAAATGAAAAGTACATCCGTTTTGTTAGTACTCTCCTTCGGGTTGCTTTGACCCATGAGAAGTTTTCACACGCGGAAGAAGTGGAAGGACCGGTTTCGAATCCCTCCTGTGTGGTAGAAGAATCGCTACTGGATCTTCCATATGAGGAAGAGAGTGGCGATACTTCTAAAACAACAGTTAGAGAAGAACTAAACTATTTGAGAAATATATTTCGAGAAGATATACGGATAGGAAGATATAGAAAATATGTACGGAAGAATGAAAACGAGTTTTTACATTATTATATACATAATAAAATAGGGGAAAATGTGGGATTGTCTGGTGTTCTTTTAGTTCTGAATATTGAGGAGTTAAATAAAAATTTGAAAAATAACAAGGAATATATTTATGAAATTGCGAATGATGTGGCTCTTCACATATTATCAGCTAAACCAGTGAGTGTTTCTATTTCTGATCTCCCTGAGAAAATTGTTAAACAAGAAATGGACATCATTAAGGAATCACTACACACTTTAAAGAAGCCAGAAAATATAATAACCAACATGGTGAATGGAAAGTTGCGAAAATTTTACAATTCTGTGGTTCTCCTCGAACAGGTGGGAACAGACAACTGAGACGTACGCGGTGGGACGTGAGACGTGAGATGTGAGATGCGTGACGTCAGATGCGAGGCGCGCTAAGAAGAGTGTGTGTGGCATGTTTGACCGCAGTGTCGTGATTCCAAATTTGTGTGATGGATATATACATATAAACACACACACTTGTTTTCCTTCGTTCATTTTTCACTTCTTGCTTTTTTCCACATATTTATGTCCATGCTAATGCCTCTCTTTTTTTTTTTTTTTTTTTTTTTTTTTCTATCTTTCAGGAATACATGCTGGACGATACCAAACGGAAGGTTTCCCAAGTCATTCAAGATTTCTCAAAAAAGCATAGCATGAATATAAGTGTCAAGTATTTTGATATGTTCATTATTGGGGAAAAGAACATATTACGAGAGTGACATGGGACAGAAGGATATGAGCAGCAAAAGGGGTGGTTGAGGGGCTATTACACGTTTTATTGTGCCATTAATGTCTCTTCACATTTTATGCATTCATAATGTATCAGTTCGCATGTAAAAGCAGAAATGTATACATATATGTATGTACATACCTAATGCATTGTATGTGTGTATGCAAAATTTTTACGTAAAAAAAGGACGAATCAGCGGAGTAGTCGATCGCGTAAGTTATCTCATATGCAATAAGCCCAGCTAAGCTAAGAAGGAAGAAAAAAAAAAAAAAAAAAAAAATTATTTTATATGAAAAAATTAAGAAACCTTATATGAAACATAAAACTGCAAGCATGACACAAGGGGGTGAGGGAGAAAAGTTCATTAAAGTTCGTTTTCCCGAAAAATAGCTGATGGATGATTGAACACAATATATATTGATGTACAAATATCTGATATTTTGACATTTACATTTATGCCTAACCATACATATGTATATACATATAGAGCATGCGTTTCTCAATGCGTTGCACAAGTTTTTAATCCCAATCGGTTATTCTTTATTTTTTTTTTTATTATTCTCTATTTTAATACCCTCTATTTTTTTTGTTTTTTTGTTTTTTCGCTTTTTCGTTTTTTTACCTTTTGGCCGTTCGCAGTGTTACATATAATATTTTCTCCATTTTCGCAAAAACTCAATTTAGAAATGTGTGAACTTCGCGCCCTGGCGTAGTTTACAAAATTGATTGGAAGGAAGCAAAATAATGATGTACGATCCATATCCTCATACACTATGTCGTGATGTGCTTGAAACAGGAAGAAAATAAATTCAAGTCAAAAAAAAAAAAAAAAAAAAAAAAAAAAGAACTTCATACTTAACCCTCCACATAAGTTGGAATTAAAACGCAACTGACAAAGGTGAAGAAAAGTGCCTTTTTGCTTTTTACCACGACGGAGAGAATATAATCAAATGGAAAATAAGCCACACGCAGCTGCATAAAAAAAAAAAACAAATCTCATTCTTACATCCCAAGAGTCCCTGTTATATATATATATGTATATATATATATATACATAGTACCCCGAACTATTAGCCAGCCTTCTATGAATTATGAATTATACATAACTGAAGGAGTAGCGTATTATTCATGTATGATAAAATTATAGTGTTGTATTTTATGTATTAGAGAAAGTCAGACGGAATTGCTTTTCTCCGCCTTTTTTCCAAAAAAGGAAGAAGAATGAACAACGAGCAAATTCTTTTTGACAATTTTCCCTTAACCTTCCTGAGTAATGATGTAGATAGTGAGACTTTTGAAGATGAAAATGAAAAGAATTATCGTGAAAAAATAAAAAAAATTATGGAAGAATTAAAATTGCTTAGAATGGAAATTAGCGAAAAACATTCTATAAGAAATATGTTAGAAGAAAAATTAGCCATATTACAAAATGAAGAACAAATAAAACAAAATAACATGAAATATATTATGAACATTTGTGATAAGCAAATGTATGAAAGGGAAATTCTAAATTATCATAATATCCTAGATCATCTGAAAAAACAAATCCAAAATAGTAATTGTAAAATAAAACTTTTGCTGGAAAAAGAATTCAAAGTTAGAAAGCAACTTCAGTTAAGTTACATGGCCTTGCATGACTTACTCAATGATCGTGTTCAGAACATTATAAACGATTATGTGAAACATCGCAAATGTGCTTGTGCTATATATGCTTACCGGCAGGAGAACAAGGAAAAGCCATGAGGAAAAAAAAAAAAGGGAGGGAAGCCACCCTCTCCAAATATCGCAGTACTGAAAAGGACACAGGAGTGTAAACAAATAATATACTTAAAACAAGGGTCAGAGGTGGAATAGTGATCCAGGAAAAAATATATCATCAATATGTGTTTATAATGCACATAACACATTTAAAAAGAAGAAGCAAAAACAGGTGAAAACAAGCAAAAATAAGTGAAAACAAGCAAAAATAAGTGAAAACATTTGCTTTGCACAAAAGAAAATTCTTTTAAAAAGAAGCAGCATTTTCTTTTTTTTTTTTTTTTTTTGTTTTATAGTATATCTTTCATTTTTAATTTTCTTCTTTTTTTTTTTTTTTTCTCAAAAAATGAACCAAATTTTGTATTCCCCTCTTCCACTGCATTGGGTTTCCATACATGCACACGCACATATTTATACACCCATGTGAAGCATATCTGTTTACACCCTTATATGTTATGATTAATTTTTTGATTCTGGAATGATGTGGAAATACTTAGGGTGGGGTCTTGTACATACAATAAATTTGCTTACGTATATACATACACACGACTTGTTTGTAATATCCTTGACCATATAAACAACGACACACACATGCTGACACATGACAAATGTACAATTTTGTTTTTTTTTAATTTTTTTTTTTTTGATTTTTTTTTTTTTTTTCACCTCCATTAAGAGATATTTCAAGTCGTTTAAGCAAGTTTGCTAACCATGCAAAACGGTTTCATTATAATTAAAAAGAAGTCACTAAAAAAATTGTAAAAATGTGGGATGAATAAAAGATGCTAATTTGACCGATGAGTTGTTATATCAGAGCAGGTTCTTCTTCTTCTTCTTCTTCTTCTTCTTCTCATCCCTTACTATTCATAAGGAAAACAAATCATGACACCATAGTGTGATGTTTTTTTTTCCATCCAAAGACATACTTGAGCATTTTGCAAACTTGTTGCAGAAGATATAATACATATCTGTGGTCATACAAAAAGGTGAGAAAATAGGAAGAAAAAAGAAATTTTAAAAAGAAAATTCTTTTATGAACTCTTTTGGAAAATTCTATGTGTTTCCATCTTGTTGACTGGATGAATATGAATTTTTTTTTCTCCATAGTTCTAAAAAAGTGCAATATGTCTAGATATATTT
Organism: Plasmodium gonderi; assembly: GCF_002157705.1. Classification (NCBI taxonomy): domain Eukaryota; phylum Apicomplexa; class Aconoidasida; order Haemosporida; family Plasmodiidae; genus Plasmodium; species Plasmodium gonderi. Next base: position 1,670,123 of record NW_021628933.1, read on the forward strand.
TGTGTAAAGTATTTAAATTTTCTTTTAAATTGAGTTCATCGATATTCATCACTATGTTTCCTTTTTTGATATCCTCTATTTTGAGCGGTATAATATAATTGGGCCACTTGACCTGTTCTTTTTCTCCTTTTGGATGATGTGAATGTTTTGAGTTTACTTGTAATGAAAACATTTGTCTGAATTTAACAGTTGTCTCGTTGTTATGATGGAAATCTTTTTCCTTACTATTTGTACATGAATATATTACATTTTTCGAGTTTGAAAAAAAATCCCCTCTCAGCATTCCATATATGTGCAAAGCATATTCATGAATAGTGTAAATTATGCACTTAAAAAATATGCCATAATAGATTACAGAATTATGCAAATATTTCCTTTTTTTTTTTTTATTCATTTTGTTATGTAAAATTGGTAAGTACAAGTTGGTAAGCTCATTTTTATTATCCTGTCTATTCAGGTGAAGCGTGAGAATTCCATTTGAAATCCATTTTTTACCTTTAAATTGTTTGTTTCCTTTTTTTGGCATACGGTTATAATAATACCATGTTTTATGAACATGTGTGCATATCTTGAGTAGTCTATTAATTTTTTTCGTGAAATTACATGTTTTTTTTTTTTTTTTTTCTTCTTCGTATTTTATTCTGAAACGTCTGTACTCATATTGGAAATTTTTTAATTCCTTTTTGAAATAATTGTCTACATTGTTAAGCAGACTTATTATCTTTTCATATGTTTGTGATTTTTCTTTCTCTGAATCTTCTTCCTTAATGGGTTGTTTCCCAGCGCTGTTTTTCCTTTTCAGGTAATTATTTCTTTCCCAAAGTTGGAGAGGTACAACTATGTTATAAAATAACTCCAGAAAAAAAAAGTTACAATTGCATGTACAATATAGGATATTTCTCAGCCCATTTGCATAAAAATGAATGTAAATTTTGTCCCCATAAAATATGTTTAGTATGTTAATCATTTCTTTCGATACAAATTTATATTTTAATATTTTTCTTTTTATTTTTTTGTACAGTAGTTGTGCTGTAGTATGCCTCACTTGTTCATAATTTTTTTTTTTTTTTTTTTTTTTTTTTCCCATTCCTTCTTCTTTTCTTTCAAATAAGAAAAATTCGAGGTATGTGCCTTTTTGATAAACAAAATTGTTTCCTGTGCGATTGTTGAGAATGTCCATTTCATACTTTTGTCCTTTCCTTATCTCATTGTGTATTAACTGAATAGTCTTCCACTTTGACAAATTATTCCCATAGGAACTGAAAAAAATGGGATTACTTTGATCTTTAATGTCACGATGATTGATATCTTTTTCTTTCTCTCGATTACATTTGTATAACAAATTACATGTGATGTAGTCTTCCCAGAAGGAGCGATCAACATTGTGATGATCCTGATGATGGTTCTTATTGCCTCCGCTATCTTTGCACCAAGTATCACCACATAATTCATAACCTCTTATTGATTCATAATTGTATGTAAAGAAATTTTTCTCAATGAAAACAAGGTAGAAATTTTTTAAAAATTCCACCAGACAGTGATACACATTTTGTAAGTAAACAAAAAGTAATGAATTGTGTACAGCATAATAGTAAAGATTTTTACGTGCAAGTAAGTGAAATCGATCATCCATCATTTTCACTATTTTGACATTTTTATAATGATTATTATTTCTCTTTTTGCACACAAAAAAATGGATAAGTTGTCTAAATATACTTATGTGTGATAGGGCCATATAGTTGTGCGATTTGTACTCTAATATTTTATCAAAAAAATTGAAGTTGTTCATCACGTATTTTAAAATTTTCCCATTTGATAATGCGTGTGAGTCGTTTTTTTTTTTATTTTTTTTATAAATCCATTTTCTGTAAATTCTACAGAGTGTATCATGTTCAGATCTCTCTCTATGATGGGATAAAAAGTGTATTTTATGTGAACTCTGTCTACACATTTTTCTCTTTTCCTTTTTTACAATTTCTTTACGGTTCTTCAGGTACATTTCTATATACATATACAAAAGAATATTCTTCATATTCCACACATGCTGACATTTGGCATCCAGTTTGGTTAGCTCGTTCGTGAAATTATTTACCCTTTCATGTAGATCGAAACTTTTCCTTTTCCTCAACATGCAAATAAGGAGATAGTACAAGTTATAACAGTTGTTATTGCTTATTAGACATATGCATGCACATGTTAAGGTGAAGAGTGTATGTTCATTGGGTACTCTTTGACAAGGGTGAGAAGTATTGAAAAAAAATCTCTTTTTACATACAACTTTATTAGGAACTGGTACAATATTTACATTTGCGTATACATTAGAACATTTGTTATCCATTAGGATATTCCAATTGACGAATTTGTAATCATGACTTGAAAAGAAGCTGCGGTAAAATTGTACTAGGAACGTGTTTACATATAATAAGGGGTAAATGTTGTTCCTTAAAAAATTTTGATAATACGAGAGAAAATTATTTTTTACAACATTGAAATCCCATTTTCCGCTTCTAATAGATTTGTTTAGTATGATGGGAAAATAAAAACTGGAATGTTTTCTCTTACCTGTTGCAGATACCCAACGATGTGATATTCTATCGTTTATTTTGTTTAGTATTTTTAAAAGGGACACACTTTTTAAGAGCTCGTTTTTTATCTTAACAAAAATTTTTTTTTTTTTTTTTTCTTTCCAAGTGCCTGAAGTGTTCAAACAATTTAGACAGTTTAAACATTTTTCGGTCAGATGGTTTAGTGACTTTTTACACAAAATAAGAATTTTTTTTTTTTTTCTCCCTCCATCTGTCAACTTTTCCTTATTAGAATTATCTTCAATAATATGCACGTGACATAAACTATTGTGTAGAAATTTGTGTATAGCCCGGAGCCTTAACTTGTTAAAACGCTTTCTCTTGACTTGATGATAAAATTTTTTACAATCGTTGAGAATTTTTTTTTTTTTCTTCTTTCCTTTCTTTGTGTTGAAGTGAGAATATTTTCCTACCTTATTATTTCCCTTCCATGGATCTTTCTTTGTAAAGAGAAAAAAAAATAAAAATAAAAACAACAACTTGTCCCTCCTTTTGATAACTCCATTTCCTTCGTGAAATAGGGAAATTATGTATGAAACAAATGAGTGAAAATATTTGTTTTCTTTCCCGTCCCTCTCATTGTAATGTAAAAATAAAATTTTTAAAATGTAGACATTCCATCGGTTTGATCTGCTATTTATGTGTGCTTTTTTTTTTCTCAAATGGTTTTGTGTATTCGATGACAAATTCTCTTCCAAACGGATTATCAAATCAGCGTGATCCTGTGGTAGGACAAGGGTTCTGAGAAACTTTAGCAAGATTTCTTCATTTTTTAAAGTTCCAAATTGAAGAACCTCTGAGTTGAACAAATTATTAACGTTTAATTCTTTACATGTGCATATTTCTATATCATAATTTGTTCCTTTTTCGACAAAGAAAAGGGTACTAAGTCTTTTCAGCACATAGTATGTCAAAGCACTTTCTAAAAGAGCAACTGATGTTAGTTTTTCATTGTTCGCTAATAAAAAGGTTATAAAGTCTACCATTCCTGAGTTTTTGTTTCAAATACATGGCACTATATAAATTCCATTGATGAGGCATTAAAAAAAAAAAAAAAAAAAAAAAAAAAAAAACCTCTATTAGTGGCATGTTACATTAACACTGTGCTAAGTATAGGTCATAATTAATACCATATACTACACATGCTTGTGTTTTATTTTGAAAAAACAGGACTAAGATAATGTTTAGTTGTTTCGAATTATTGAACTTGGGTGGGATTAAAAGTTAAAAGAGAAAAAAGAAAATTTATTGTGAACAAATATTAAAAAAAAAATATGACTGTGCATGTACATATGGGTTTTTTCGAAATAATAAAAACCGCAGAATATGTTCAGAAAAAAAAAAAAAAAAAAAAAAAAAAAAATATATAAATATATAAATATATATATATGACCTTGTCAGGAAAAATTTGGGGAAATTAAAAAACGTGTAGAAAATGGCACAAAACATAGGTAAAGGTAAACGGGTGTAATGAAAAGTGAAATTTCAAGGTTATCCTTTAAGCTTAAGATATTCCGGTAAGTTTATAGCCTAATTATATTTTTATAAAATGAAAAAGGTCGAAAAAAATGAAATTGTAGGTTGTCCATTTGTGTATGCAAATGAATTCGCTTAAATAAAGAAGCATGGGTACTATAGGTGTGTGTTCGCAAGCTCAGTTAACAGTCAAGTTGTAAATGTGGTAATCTTTTTTTTTTTTTTTTTTTTTTTTTATATGAACATAAAATCTCATTATGTTTAATTCCCGTAAGTAATATAAGATTCGAAATAGAGAAATGCCAAATTGGTTTCCTTTTTAAAATGTATGTTTAGTTACTAAGTGAACAGATTATCAATAGTTGAATTGTTATGAATTTCTAGACAGAAAAAAAAAAAAAAAATTATAATAATAAAATATATGTACATATATTATAACATGGTGTTATGGATATATGGTGTGGAAAGAATGTTGTATAATAATTAAATGGAGTGGTGTAGTAAACGAGTTACCCCAATAGACGTGGGAAAAATTGATTATTCCAGTTATGGTGGATATCTTTTTCCATTTTTGTAATGTCATTTTTTTTTTTTTACTTTGTAAGTATGGTAGGGGAGAGAGAGCAGAAGACTGAAATGTGTTTAAAGCACGAATTGAATGGATAATTTTGTATGTCCTCCTTTTTTATATATATGAGTAAAAAAAAAATTGTCATTCGTATGAAAGGGAAGCAGAAATTAAATAAATGAAAAAAAAAAAAAAAATAATAATAAAAATAAAAAAGTATATATGTACATGTTCACATATATACATATGCATACAACACGCATACACATACGATTTGCCATTGCGAAATTTTATAAACTTGAAAAGGGAAAACATTTATATCTCTCACAAGGAAGATCTATGGTTTTAGACCACTAAAAATATGTAATTTTTTTTTTTTTTTTTTTTTTTTTTTTTTTTTCTTTATCGCTTTATGACAATTTTCTTTTAAAATGCTATTCAAGAAAGGTTCAAAAAAAAGTGACTATTGATCTTGTTATATAGACAATATTTCACATGAAAATAAGAAAAACGAAAGAGGAAAAAATAAAGAAGAAAAAAGAGCAAAAGGTTTTAGCAGCATTATGAACTTTGTAACGTTGAATATTTTACTTTTTAATTTTCACATTTTTAAAAAATTATTATTTACGAACAAAAGGAAAGAAACAGAAAATAATCCAAGGAAGTAAAACATCATGAAAATTTCAGCTATTTTGATAGTCCTTTTCTTATCGCTCTACTGGACCAATGGTTAAGTTCAATAATTTTGTTCATCAAATAGAGTACATGCACATATACAAACACATGTGAACACTCTTTCTGTGTATGTCAAACATCTACAAAATATGTGAGTAAGATGGACTATTCTTAAGCAAGCTTAATCAATTTTGCATATGGAAGAAACAGGATCATTCTACGTTTCTCCATCTCATTTAAGATTAATTCTTAAGAATAGAATTTTTTTTTTTTTTCTTCACAACCAGAATGTTAATTTATGAAAAATTGAAATGTGCACACATTATTTGTAGGGGGTGGGAAAAATAAATAAATAAAAAAAAATGAATAAAAAAAAACAATAAAATAAAATAATAAAATTAAATTGCGTATTAATGCACTAAGGGAGAAAAAAACTATTATTCTGTTCGACGTGCATCTACACAATGCAAATGCATGCATAAGTGTAGGGTGTATATACACATCTCTGTAATCATAATCACGTATATACCAACATTTACTAATGACATTTTCCACTGTTCATCAGGCACAGAAACTTCTAATAGTCCCACGAATTTACATTTGAAGTTGTTCAACCCACTTAGTAATCTAAAAATAGATTAAATAGAAGAGGAGAGAAATGCCTGTGTTACCAGGAGGAAAATGCACAAAGTGTATTTTATATAGTCAGCTCTATATACATACATGTATATATTTTATTTTTATTTGTTCTATATTATTATATTGTTTTTTTGTTTTTCTACATAGCAAATCTATTTCATGCATTAAGGAAAAGAAAACACTCTAAGAGGCATCACTCTATGTGTAGAGATTCAACTGATGGATCATTCATAGAGTCGAGAGATAAGAACGACTTTTATAATATGGATTCTTTCAACAATAGTTATGAACTGGGTGATAGTGAACTTGAAACTGTTTCATCCAACTTAAGCTCACCTTCAACAGAGGAATCTCCTGACAGTCCATATAAAACAGAAAGTTCATGTGATACGGGTATATCTGCATGTGAAAAGGGATATGTTTCTATCTACGATGGAGATATTACTAATCAGAGTACATTTGTTCATGATTTCCATTTAGATAATTCTGACCGTTTTACAACAACAGAGAGTAAGAAGGATACCAAAGCGCTTGTTTCTCCCCCTTCCATTTCATCAAAAAAAAATTTAACTCTATTACGGAAGAAGAAAGGTGAATATAAAAAGGATGAACAGAAAAAAAACACATTTAGAAAGTCCCTGGACCTTTTAAGATGCTTTGAACACTTGGGAGTTAGTTACATCGATAAGGATAGTGATGATAGTTATTATCAGAATGAGTGTGATGAAATTCCTAGTGTCGAAGATCAGATAGTAGACAAATCTTTACTTGAAAAGAACACTCCCATAGAGGATGAAAAGATGGAAGAAATGAAGAAATATGTAGTAAAGGGTATATTTAGCATGACCGACGAAGATGTAAAAAATATTACAAAACCTAATAAAATGAATAGTTTAGAATCTCTGTTTGACGTAGGGAAAAATATAGAAGAAGAAAACGATGACTCCATAGAAAAAATATATAATTCTTGTGTTGAAGAATTAATGGATCAAACAAAAGAATGTATATATGGGGAGACAGAGGATAAGGGAAATATTTTTGATACAAGTGAAGGACTCGATGTGATAAATTACGAAGGAGACAATGTCAATACGAAGGAAAAAGAACTACAGCGGTTAAAATCAATTTTTTGCTTGTATAAAAAGAAGAAGGAAGAAAAAAAAAAAAAGAGGTTACTTCGCACAAGTTCTTTTGCCTACCATAACAAAAATGGGAGTAAATCAGAACCCATTGTTTCCAAGGATGGGAACTATTCAAAAATGGAAAACATGATTATTGGACAAAAAAAAATATTCGATAACACGAGTTTACAATCATTGCCCATTCAATTTATAGACCAAGGAAATCCGTGAAGTGTGCAAAAAATGCACTAGACGGAAGAAAGAGAAGAAACGAATGTAAAATGTTGGGCAATACATATACATATATATATATATATAATTAATTAAAATCTTGAATATGTAATGATGGGACACCACTAATGTTCAGCAAAAAGTAGAAACTTTCCTTTCTTTATCATTTGATCTATCCATAATATTTAATAAATTTTTGAAAAAAAGGTGAAATTTAAATGCTTCACTGTTTCCCAATTTCCGCAGTACACACAGAGACACACGATGTTGTCATAAAAAATGCTTAAGCCATTTATTATATTCTTTAAAGATAACTTGTTAATTTTTTTTTTTTTTAATCAATGCTAGTTAGCGAGGAGGACTAGCTATTATTATTTTTATTTTATCGTTATATATATATATATATATATATTTTTGCATTTGCCTGCATGTTCATAATTTTTTTTTTAATTTTGAAGTAATGGTTAACCAATTTTTGTAGCTAATTTTTTTTTTTTCTGCAGCTAGCCGATTATCCATTCATGCATATTCACGCACGTGTTATTAATTTTTTTAATTTATGTCGCCTTCACATTTTCCATTTAACCCACACAAATATTATCCCTCAGAATTGCTCGTATGTGTTTCATTTTGTCCATTTCACCATTTAAAAATTTTGAAATAACATGTGACTTTTAATTTTTTAACTTTTTCTGCTTAATGGAAATATACAGAATAGGAGAAAACTACACTACAATACAGAAAAATGACAAGTTGTTAAAAGCGCTACTTTTTTCTTTCCCAATTTAATGCAGCAGTCATTTGGGGGACATGTCCACGTGTTTTGATTATAATGTAGTAAACTGCTATGTGGGGTTGACAAGGATTTTCTCCTATTTGCTCCTTTTTGCTCCTTTTTGCTCCTATTTGCTCCTATTTGCTCCTTTTTGTATGTTTTTTTCGTTTTTCTGAATGAGCACTAAATTGTTAATCTTTGCGCTTGTCTCAACGCGGTAAGATTTAAAATTTTTACAAATGTGCAAGAAAGCGGATTTCATATTGGCATAGAAGAGAAAAAAAAAAAAATTCCAAAAAAATATCGCAAAGTGTACTTGTGTGTAGACTTTACTAAACTTGGTTTAATGAGTCAAAATAGCGTTGATCTGTTTTATCAAAGTCCATATATACATGTGTATGCACAAGTCCAAGTGCAATAGTAAATAATTTCACATATTGTCTAAATCAATTATTCGTACATTGTTCCAACTTTCACAAGCCCTCTTTGCGAAAAGGTGGTGTACAGTTTAAAAGATCGCGCAAACATGCATATTCACGTATGTATATATATATACATGTACATATGTATGTTTCCCTAATTTTTTACTCCTTAAAGACATAACTCAGTCTCATTTTTTCCTCAAAACTGTGTACTTTGATAACATATTGTGGAGGTCCCTTATATATTTTTATCATAGCATTTGGATTTACCATTAAATTTTGCACACACACAACATGCACAGTTTTTACATTACGATGTTACATTTTTTGTTGAACACAAACCATCCATAAGTATATATCTACCTCTCCTGTTACAACTTTTTTTTTTTTTTTTTTTTTTTTTGTAATGCTGCTTATATATAACCCTATTAATTATATAAAATTTTGTAGTAACATGGACAAAACAAAAAAGCTGTTCTTTTACTTAATCAAAATGCATGCATGCTTTGGTAGCTCTTCATTTTTTTTTTTTATTCAATTTTTTCTTATAATTGGGTAAAAATCAAATTAATCTTATTATGAAACAAATAAAAAGCGTGATCTATAAAAAAAGGAGAATCGGTCATAATGAGGAGATTATATATGTTACTTTAACTATCTTCACAACACAAAATAGACATAAAGAAGAAATAAATTTATCCCACAAGCTGACATGTGTTGTGTTATTCTTTTGTGTCTCATAAAATAACTTTTATATATTATTTCATCTTTACATTTTTACACTAGCGCATGTATGAGGTGTGTAATGTTTAAAATGTTTGTTCACTATGTTTACGCGATATATTTAATACACATCCTCGCGCTGTGTGTGCATATAGTTGGAAAGTTAAGGTCTTATTATTTTTTAAAAAATGTATAAAATGTAAAAAGAGCAATTTCGTTTAAGGATTGTAATTTTTGTTTTTCTCAATTCTTATTTCTGTTTACTCTTTACGCTTTACCCTTTTTTTTCATTCTTTTTTTTTTTTTTTTTTTTCTTCCTTGTGGGTTTCTTTAACAAAGCGAATAAAGGCTTTTTCTTCAAAAGGATCAATGTGTTGCCATCCTTCGTTAATTCTTCTCAATTTTTAGAATTAAAAAATGAAGTCTGTGTTAATAAAACACGCACATATCTGCATGGAAGTTTATTCGTGCTCTTATGCACGTACTCGGAAATATGTACAAATGCCCATGCAGTGGACCATGGACCAGCATAACAGAACAAATGTTCAACAAGGCCTCACAGGATGAGGGAATTCATGTAATCCTTGTCATTACATGCAGAAATAGGAAATCGTTCGTGCTTATAAGGTCTACATTTTTCGCATGCATTTTTTTTTAATTATTTTTCTTTTTTATCTTTTATTTTTTTGCTATATTGGTTGCATATATGGGTGGAACAGATCACTTACTTTTCGTTTAAATGTGAGTACCTGTTAAGCCCTTTGCATGCTTTTGAAAAAAGACCAAAAACCCATGTACAACCATGAACTTATTTCATAACTATATAAATGTACACATAAAAAAAAAACACTCAGATAAGGTTGTCAGTAAATATAAAACTGTATAAATATATATTTATATATAAATAAATATATATTATTTTATTTTTACTTTATTTTATTATTTTTTTTTTTTTTTACAATATTATATATTTTATAATTTATTTCATAATTTTGTTATATATATATTTTTTTCCATTATGTAGTTTTAATAAATACGTTGTAAAAAGGATAAAACATTTCTTACAACAATACCTGTTCGAACAAACATAACATTTTTTGAATAAACTTGTGTAAGGCAAATAGCTAAACATTAAAAAGAAAGAAAAAGAAGAAAAAGAAAAACCCTTAACCGAGCAAAATATCCAGAGTATATAAAAAGACAAAAAAAATTTTACACATACACAAAAAAAAAAGATGAAAAACTTCATTCTCGTAGCCGTTTCATCCATCCTATTGGCCGATTTGTTTCCCTCATACCTTGGACATAATGTAGATTTCATCAAAGCAAGAAATTTAAATGAATTGAGCTTCACTACTGTAGACGCATCTTCATTTAACGCATTACAGATAAGACAAAATGAAAACCGAGGAAGAGTACTTGCTGCAGCAGCAGAAGGAGAAGGGGGAGGAGCAGGTGCAGGAGCAGGAGCAGGAGCAGGTGCAGAAGTACCAGGAGCAGGTGCAGGAGCAGGTGCAGGTGCAGAAGTACCAGGAGCAGGAGCAGGTGCAGGTGCAGAAGTACCAGGAGCAGGAGCAGGAGCAGGTGCAGGAGCAGGTGCAGGAGCAGGTGCAGGAGCAGGTGCAGGAGCAGGTGCAGAAGTACCAGGAGCAGGAGCAGGAGCAGGTGCAGGAGTACCAGGAGCAGGAGCAGGAGCAGGAGCAGGTGCAGGAGTACCAGGAGCAGGAGCAGGAGCAGGTGCAGGAGTACCAGGAGCAGGAGCAGGAGCAAGAGCACCAGGAGCACCAGGAGCAGGAGCAGGAGCAGGAGTACAACCACAACCAGGAGCAGGAGCAGGAGTACAACCACAACCAGGAGCAGGAGCAGGAGCAGGAGCAGGAGTACAACCACAACCAGGAGCAGCGGTACAACCACAACCAGGAGCAGGAGAAAAAGGTAAGCGTGCAGCTGGAGGAAATGGTGGACAAGATGATAAAGATAAAAATAATAATGAAGAAGGGAATGCTATAAATGAAAAGCATATAACTGAATACTTGAACAAAATTAGAAAAACTCTTACCATGGAATGGTCTCCATGCAGTGTAACGTGTGGAAGTGGTATAAGAATTAGAAGATCAGCTGGGGCAGAGAAAAAAAATGCAGAAGAACTTGGCTTAAATGATCTAGAAACAGAACCTTGTACATTACAAAAGTGCTCTGGTGTATTTAGCGCTGTAAGTAATGCATTAGGACTAGTAATACTTTTAGCTCTTGCATTATTTAATTAAATAATTAGTATCCATTTTTTGGGCGCCCTTTTTACGGGTATATTAATAAGTGTATATATATGCACATACGTAAACACTCCTAGGGACACTTTTTTTTTTTTTTTTTTTTTTTCTCCCTTTTTTGTGAATATTCCCTGATGTTTCCATGGTAAATGGGTATATATATGTATGTGTGTATGGAACACAATATATAATATCCTTTACACATTCTGTGATTATGCATATCAGCTGAATAATTCAATATAATGTAATTTTAAATATTTTTATTATGAATAAAAAAAAAAAAAAAAAAAAAGAGTATATAAAATGCTTATTTACATTTATTCAATAAACCCCTTTTTTGTTAATTTATATATATTTTGTTGTATCGTACGTATTATATATGTTGCATAACGTAGAGAACTTAAATATTGAGAATATTATTCTTTTTCGTTATTTCTTGATTTCTTTCATTTTTTTTTTTTTTTTAAAAAGAATTAATATATTTTAACTCAATTCAGAATGTAACTTAATATTTGTGTACTCATAAAAAAGAGAGGGTATTTTTTAGCCTGTTCTATGGATAACAGTTTGGGGGGGGGAAGCGTCATTTTAAATTTTGTGCATTGTTGCAATAGGAGATAAAAACTTGTTTTAGTGATGACACTATACAATTTAATTTGTTCATTTGTATAGAGACATATATGTGTATAAAATATGTGCACTATAGTATGTTACAAAATTTGTCTTAGTTACAAACATATAGTTTTAGAAAAATTACCATTTTTGCGTATGCAAAAAATGGGTGTATTTTTTTCATGAAACATTAGAGAACAAAATGCTATCATCCCATATTAAGGTAGGCGAACAAATATGATTTCATAAATAAGGTTTATTGTCCATTATTATTCTATGGAATAACTGAGGCGCTGTGGAAATGTGCATTTACGTCTTTGTCGCTTAATTTTGTCTTGGATATTTGAATATACAAAAATAAAAAGAGCAAAAGGGGAGAAGAAAATGTTTTTCTCCAATAATGATGGTAAAGCGGTTAGCTAAAATATGTTCAAACCAGGTGGCAGGTGTGCTAATATGAAAAAAAAAAAAAAAAATTATTCTATTCTACATATTTTATTTTATTCTATTTTATTTCATTTATTTTTTTTCTTATAAACTGTTCTTGCTTTGTTGCTGCACGAAATATTATGCAAAGAAACAGTGGCTATACAAATAATGCTTCATTTAGAATTGCTAAAGTGATGGGACGCTTAGTTTCATAACAAAGAATAAATGTACCACAAAATTATGACGTGTTAAGTGCATGTAATATTCCTATGTAGTCGTAGTTATTTTCCAGTTCTGCTGCGTTAAGTGTGGAGGAGGCAATATTGAGAAAGGGAGAAAATAAAAAAATAAAAATAACTAAAAATAACTAAAAAAATAAAAATAACTAAAAATAACTAAAAATAAAATAAATCTACACAGAATTAAAATAAAACCATTTTAATATAAAAAAATTATGAACAAAGCACATCATAGCATAGCTCATTACTTTATTTTATCCTGTTTTATCTTATCATTATTATTTTTTTTTTTTTTCAAATAATGCAAGTTAGCTATTTTTGTACCTAGTTCGAAATTAAAAAACCTGACTTGTGCATAATTTTTTTTTTTTTTTTTTTTTTTTACAATGATGATAAAAAACAGTTGTAAGATTCTCCTTTCCATGAGCCATAATACAGTAAGAAGAAATATAAAGCTTTTTTCTTTAATTAAAATTTCAAAAATTAACTTTAGTGCTTCATGCGAAGATAAGAAAAATGGAATACCAGAAAGTAAGATGCGGAATGACGTGGACGATTTTAAGGACTTTGAAAAATCGGATGTTTACCAGGTTAGAAATTTTGTGTGCGTGTGTGTGTGTGTAGAGAAAAGGAGATGATAAAAAAATTTATTTTTAAAACAAACATATTATTAATTATGTACAAGTGCGTATTTTTAATATTTTCCACTTACCTTTATGTGAAAAAAAAAAAAAAAAATCATCGTCCACTTTGAACAATTTTTGAACATATTTTCTTGTAGACTTTAAAGACAAAAATTAAGGAAATCCTCGAGAACGAAAAAATTGTGCTGTTTATGAAAGGAACACCGGAAAATCCTCTATGCGGGTTTAGCGCAAATGTAAGATTCATTTCAGACGTATTTCAGATGTCGTGATTATTTCCTCCTTCAGTTTAATCTACTTTGTTATACATATGCATTGTGTAATTTTCGTGAAGGATGATATATTAAAATGAGTATTTCGTGCAATGATTAAACCTATCTTTTTTTTTTTTTTTTTTTTTTTTTTTTTTTTTTTGCCCATTCCCTACACAGGTTGTTAAAATACTAAATAATATGAACGTAAAAGATTACGTATATATCGACGTAATGAAAAATAACAATTTACGTGAGGCTATAAAGATTTACAGCAACTGGCCTTATATCCCCCATTTATATGTTAATAATAATTTCATTGGTGGTTACGACATAATTTCCGATTTGTATAACAATGGAGAGTTACAAGGCATAGTCAAGTAGGGGTGTGATTTCAAACTTTGCTTCTCCCATCCTATCATTGAAAAAAAATGGAGAAAACCATGGAAAGACATCACACACCTGTTTTATGGGTAAAATTAAAACTCTGTGAATAATGTTAAATATAGGATTTTTATTTCAGGAACATCAGAAAAATACTGAAAACTCCAAAAGTGTTAAGTATTTGCTTAATGCATCCTTGCAATGTGTCAACGCAACTTCTTATATAATTGTGGTAGGTAAGGATCATTTAGAGAGAACGTCTGTTTAAAAACGATTATCCTTTGTTGACATACATAAAATTATCAGTTTTATTTTTCATATTTTAAATGTGTTTTTTCGATGAATAATTCTATTTCATTCATCACTTCGTGTGTGCAAAATTTCTTGTATGTATACGTGTAGATATGGTACATGCAAAAAATTGCATGCATAAACACGCATAAAAAAAAAAAAACAACACATTGTTCGTACATATATAAAAAAGCCTTTTCAATTTTACAACACTGTTATTTGTATGCACAAAAACATGCGGTGGTAAATTATCACCAAATTATATGTATAGCTCAAAAAAAAGATAATTTTGTTTTTACCACGTAATAAACAGGGATTCTTTTCTTTTATTATTTTTTTTGATGCTGGTGATAATATATATTTCTTGGGATGTTTAATAAACAGCTCCCTTTTTCTTTTTGTCTGCTCCCATTTCGAAGGTTTTGCATCTCTTCAGGGTTTGAAATCTTTTTTTCTTACATTTCGTGCATTCCTGCGTGGGTGCAAAGAAAAGGGGTAAAAATATATATATGGAAAAGTGGCATGTAGACTCGTATGCAAAATAGGGTAGGTGATCGTAGAGTGTGAATGGCCAATGCATATGCACACGTGGACGCGTCGGATATGCACGTAGCAATATGTAGATATCGTCCTTTGGCAAAGGGATGTCCTATATTCTTTTCACTCTTTTTCACTTTTTGTCAACTCTATCGTATCTTTTTATCTCTTTTTATTTCTTTTTATTTCTTTTTATTTCTTTTTATTTCTTTTTATCTCTTTTTATTTCTTTTTATCTCTTTTTATCTCTTTTTATCTCTTTTCATTTTTTTTTTTTTTCCCTTTTCTGAGATGTGCAGATCTCACTCATTGCTTACCAATTTAAGGACAATCTTTTTGGTAGTTTTTGCCTTTTTTTTAAAAACAGGCTTTGTTTGGCCCCCAAAACCTTTTTGTTTCATATCGTATCTTCTTCTTCCCAAGGCTGATAATCTTTCCTTTCCCTTTTTGTACTGACTGACCTTGTGCATGGTATGCTTCTTGCATTTGTTGCTGCAATATGTTTTTCTAGTTTTGGGTACGTTCACCATTTTTCATACAAAATTTGTGGTACGTATTAAATGTATGTATTTAATCGTATATATTTTTACATATGTATATGCGTTCAGTATGTATGTATTAGCTGAACTGTATAAGCCTTTCACAATTTTCGAAACTGTAAATATAAAAAGGTGGTGAAAAAAAAAAAAAATAAAAATAAAAAATAAAAAATAAAAAAAAATAAAAAAGTTTATATATATATATATACATATAACTGGGCTGTAAAATTGCTACTTGTGAAAAACGTTAGGGAATTAAAAAATTTATCTATATCTATGTATTTTTTATATTTGGTTGAAACGGAAGGAAAAAGAAGAGCTCCCTTAAAAAGGTTCAGAAGAAAATTTGAAAGGAAGAAGAAAGTTTGGAAAGGCACCCAATATTCATGCGCCAATAAAGCTATGCCTCGCACGAGTAATATGTGCGATTTCGTTCATTGCTACATAAAATAAATGTGAGTTCGCATATATATATTATATGCATATAACATGTGATTATTTGTATATATATTTTATGTTGTTCAAGCGTATACGCAACATTTTTGCCCATGTAGGTATTTTTTTTTTTTTTTTTTTTTTGCACCCATTTATTTATTTACATACTTTTTGATGACGTTCTGGCAAACATGCAATTATTTCATTCTCTCACTTGGGGACCAAAGTGGCAATATACTTTTCCGCTTCCCCTTCCTTTTATGCATTGCATATATTAGAAATGTTGGGCGAATAAAATTTTTGCAATTTAAGAAAAAAATACCTTATAATATTTTTTTTTTTTTTTTTTTTTTTTTTGAGGATTTATTTACGTATTTATCTGATATAATTTTATGCTTAATAAATTTTAACGTTTGTGTGGAACTGGAGAAAAAAATAATGGGGGTAATTTTAAAGGTACACAAACATAAAGGCTTTTCCTTGTAAATTTTTTTTTTTTTTTTTTTTCCTATACCCCTAGGGGTGTTGTTTTCAGGGTTGGACCCTCATGTGTCGTCACATACACATTGGCATACGTGTTTCAATTTGTGTACTTGCTACTAAGAGCACCAAGGAGAGGCGATATATATATATATACATATATGTATATATATTTATGTATTGATGGTTCGTAACTGTGAATCTTTCGTCATTCTTCACATTCGATTTGAAGAAAACAAAAACAACAACAAAAAATAAATAAATAAAATATAAAAGGTATCACGTGCGGGGGCGGGCTTATATATATATATATGTATGCATAATGTACATGCATAGTGTACATGCATAGTGTATATATATGTTTACATAGGGACAAATTTCCTCATCTATATATATTATGTGTATCACCATTCAATATGTGATTGCATGGGCTTTTTCATCAAATAAATTCCCCCTCCCCTCCCCTTTCAAATTAACACTGCCTGTTAAAAAAAAACTTCACCTTAATGAATAATAAGTAAATTGAATTATGAAGACGCTTTAAGAGCTTTAAACGGTCTACCCTCTGCGTAGTAATGAGAAACTTCCTTATATTTTTGTATGTATCATGTGGTAAAATAATCATCTTCTTTTGAATTTTTCCATTGGAGAAAACCATAATGTTTTTTCTCTTTGTGCATATGTGGGGATTGCACATATACATATTTATCAACACGTTATTAATTTTTATATAATTTTCATTCTCGTATTTTTTTAGTTCTTGAAAATATTCATTCTTGGCAGTGACTTGTTCATAGTCAAAATGGATCCCTAGAGTGGGTGCTTCTTCCCGATCATGGTGGCTAACTACTCTCTCCTCTGTTTCTTCATCTTTGGCATTTATCATCATCATCATCGTGGTCTCCGCCGTTGTAGTTATGTCATTGTCCTTCATGGTAACTTCATTATCTGTCTGATATGAAGGATGATGTTGGCTTTTTGGGTAAAAATTATCCTTTTGCATGGTTTTCTCATCCTGATTGACAAAATGAAAATCCTTTTTTGAAACCAACCTAGCAATATGCGAAGTAATGAAGGTGTCTAAATTTAGGAAAATATAATTTAGTTTATTCTTAAGTAGTGTATTTTCCTTCTTAATTAAATGATTTCCCTTCATTTGCTCATGTAGTAGTTCATACAATTGATTATTGTTAATACAGAAATTTTTGTTTTTCTCAAAATTTGCTAAGATTTGTGTAATGCTTTTTTCTACATAATGCAAATTTCGTTTGATACTTAAATGGGTGTTATCATCATGATTAGGATGATTATTCTGTTGATCTGAATTTTTAAAATCAATTTTTTTTTTTTTTTTTTTTTTTTCATTTAACATGCATGTTGGTATTATCACACACGTTTTTTTATTTTTATTTGTCCATTCTTCTTCATGACACATATTGGTGGATCCTTTTTCCTTATTATCTTCCTGTTTCATTTTAGATTCATGAGCTAAATTTTTAGTATCTGTTAGTAGGTTTTCCAAATCGTTAATATCTTCCTTTCCAGATTTCATGTAAGGTATAACAAAAAAAAGAATATTTTTTTTGTTCTCTTCATTCATACATGTATGTGTTAGTGTAACTAGTTTGGAGACACTTTTAGTGAGGTCTTCCTCTGGTGGTATGTTGAAGCATTTCATCGTGACCACTATGGAGGTTATTTTGTTTACACATTTATTAGCAAACTGGGGAACATTCTCTGAATTGTTCATATTTTTTTCTATATACTGATTAATCAGACAAACCGTTAAGTAAAAGTTATAATTTATAAGTGTTACGAAGTTGGGATTTGTAATATACCTTTTGATTAACAAGTATAAGTAACACAATTTATTTATCTGATGCAGAAGTTGTTCCTGCTTCATTTGTATTTCACATAAAATTTTCGAGGAATTATTTGTATTTATCTTTTGGCATATTCTGCTGGTGTCTAGAAAAGTCGTGAAAATATTTAAAACGTTCTCATACCCTTTTTCAACTTGATTTATCTCACTTTTGAAAATTTTCACAAAATTGTATATAGTTATATATTCAAGGTAGATTTGTTCTTTCTTGTATATTCTTAGGCTCCCTGAATTTAACAATTTATAATCCTTTAAAAAATATGAAACGATCATTTTTTTTATATCTAAATTGTTTTGCATATATAAGTCATTCAATAAGTAGGCCATATAGGCAGAGGTTATTTCTTCCCATCCTGAATGGGTGGGAGAAAAATAATTGAGACGACTTAAAATAATTTCGCTATTTAGCAGACCAATATATTTATTTATTCTGCTAATTAGTTCATTTTCTTTGACTTGTTCAGAATCTTGTGAAATGTCATTATTATCTAAATTTGAGAAAGGAATGCATTTTCTTTCGCTGTCGTTTTTTTTTTTTTTTCCTCCACTTGTTAATAAATGTCTAATGCTACTCGTTAGGCAAAGAATTTTAAGAAAATTTTGACTAAAAATTTCACCCTTGCTTGTTGTCTTTTCCATGGATTTATAATCATATTTTACATTTTTCAAAAATTTAAAAGTAAAATCAAGAAAGAGTAAAAGGTACATCTTTTCACTTACACAATTGTGATCGTTCCTTGAAGTACAGTTCATATTTTTTAGAAATTCAGATTTTTCATTTATTAAACTAGTGAGTTGACCATGTGTGTCATTTGTTACATAGAGCAGGGTGTGTATCCCTTCGAGTATGTAACTTTGATCAATGAGAAAATTTCTCTTTTCCTTATATTTGATTTTTTTTGCAATTCTGGTTAGTACTATGATACAGTATTGTAATAAGTAGGGACATTTTACATTTTTAGAAAAAATTAAATTAATTTTTTTTTCTATACTGTTTTGAGAGAAAAAAAAGATATTTGCAAAGATATCCATTTCTTCACTCGTGTGTTCATTTGCTTCAAAGTTCTCAGTTTTTTTTAATTTTTCACATTGTTCATAATGTACTAAATGGTTACCATTGATTGTGGGAAGATTTGCATCACAATCATTTAGACTTTTTTTAATAGACGTGCATTTCTGATCAAGAGTAGTTTTCCCATTGTTTCTATAAATACTGTCGATATTACACTTGGTTCCCGTGCTGTTTGAGATTTCTATCGATGACTGTTCCTTATCTTTGTAATTTTCCTCGATATAATCCCATGTATATGATTCCTTGTGCATGTAAAAATTGTTCTTTCCTATAGATATAGAGAATGGTTTTATCTTGGAATGGTTCTCTTTTTTTGGCCATGTGGTTAAGCAATTTGACTCATAAAGAATGAGTTCATTTAAGAGTGGAAGGAGAGTAATAGAGTATGCATAATTATAATGATGTTTATGTTTGTAGACAACTTCAAACTGTGTATATAATATATAATTGATAATTTTTATATATTCGCTTTTGTTTTCTTTAAGAATTTGTAATATATTTAGCATTTCCCAATATATGGCATGAAAAGGTAATTTATTATTTGTAACCACTTGGGGAAGAGACTTAATAGTTCTTGTGTGAATTTTCTTGTTTTTACCATTTGAGATAATGTTATCAATATGAATGCACAGTAACTTCAAGACAAACATGTTCATCTTATCATATGGGAATGCAATATTAAAATTGCTACATTCATGATCATAGTTTTTTTTTCTGCTAATTTTATGGTATAAGCGAAATAATGTAGATAATGCGAAAAAATCTACATTTTGCATTTCTCCATGCAAATGGGTAAAATCATCATAAGGTAAAATGTTTTTCTTCCCTTGATAGGAAGTTTCGCTTATTTTTGGGTTATCATTTATCCATTCTTTTGGAAGTTCTATACAAAAGAGATACTCCTGTTCATTTATATGCACACGCTTTTGCACAATTTTGCAGGCGATCTTCCTATTACCCCTGCTGCTGTCCTTGCTGCTTATCAACACATTTTGAATAAATTGAACGTTTATTTTGTCAATTGTGGAGAAAACATTTTTGAGAGATTCGAATATGCCACGGTCAATGTGAAAAATGTCTATGTCATTTTTTCGATGGTGTAAAATTTCCCTTCTGCCCGGAGGTCTTCCAACAACATTTATGTCTTCATTAGTGTTGTGAATGGAGCTTCTATGTTTGTTTTCATTTTCTCTTTCAACCACGTAATCACGTAGCACGTTAAGCAATTTTCGATCTATTTTATTGAGGTTACATTTTGTGGAAATGATACCTTTTTGGAAATGATTCTGTATCAGTAGATATCCCTTCAATGTGCTAATTGCTCTATGTGAGTTCCTTTTTTCTCTATAGATAACCTTAAGGTATGCATATTTTAAAAAATTTTGCATATTTCGGTCATTTTATTTTTTTCTTTTCCTTTTCCTTTACCTTTTTTTTTTTTTTTTTTTTTTTTTTCCTTCCTTTTCCAACCGAGTTCGTCCATGCTTTAACCTCTTGTGCAGATGTTCTGTTCAGAATATGAGGAATTCAAAAAGTACACAGAAAAGTGCACGTAGGAAAAATTGTGAACAGACACTTGAATTTCAAAAATGAAAATTTCCTAAGGTTCGATGAACATATTTTTGATACAAAGTTGGGAACCGCTGAAAAAAATGAAAAAAAAAAAAAAAAAAAAATGATAATTATTTCATATATTATTGTGTGAATGCGGTTGTTTTTTTCTTCACATATTGCAAAATTGACTTTTCATATACCTCCAAAAACATGAATGTCCCTTGGCTGAAGAATTATGTATATTATAACATCCCTTCTTTTAAATATGGTGCATGTAAAATAGCTTCCCCAACATGAGTTCATTTTTTTTGCATTCATTATATATAGTGTGTGAAATTTTATAAAGGGCTAAGTTTTGCCAGCCTTCCTTGTACGAGTAATGCTTCATAATTTTGTTCCCTCGCCTTTGTCATATTTTTTATACATTTTTTTTTTTTTTTTCTGAATTTGGTTTTCACTGACCGATAGCGATGAAAAGCTTTTAGGGGTTCATTTTGGAACAATTTCTAAATTCGTGCAGTGAGTTCATTTGTTTATTATCCGATAATTATATGTTTATTATCCGATAATTATATGTTTATTATCCGATAATTATATGTTTATTATCCGATAATTATATGTTTATTATCCGTTTATTATCCGCTAATTATATGTTTATTATCCGCTTATTATATGTTTATTTTTTTTTTAATTTTATCTTATGCAGACTAGATATGAATGTTCAAGAGTGACAAAGCGTGCATGTAGGTGTTGGAAGGACGTATACCTTTTCTACCTTGCTAAATTTTAGCGATTCGTTCGTTTGTGAACTTGTGTCATTTGTGTGTGTGTGTGTGCATGTTTGTTTCTATCATTTTAGGTGTCACTTTCATTTAGGGGACAAAACCTGGGGCTCAATTAATGTCCCCTTCATGATTGCAACCTTTTTCTTCTTGCATTGGGAGAGAGACGATGTTTATTGGCATGTCACAATTACTTATTGAAATTTGCCACAAATGACAATTTTTTTTTTTTTTTTTTTCATCCCCTTCCCCTATTTGATGAATGAGCATTAAACTGAAACAACGATGAAGTTGACCTAAATTTACTGACGTTGTGTTTCTTAGACCATTACTATTACCCATCACACAAAAGCGAAAACATACACAATGACACGAAGTGCTTTCGGGAATTTCATAAGAGAGAATATTGTTGACATAAAAAAGCACATAATTTTTATCATGTTTTTGCATATTTTGTTTGTTTCAGAAAGGGAAATTCTACATTTTTCTCATTATAAGATATGACAAAATTTTAATCTAATTCGTTTCATCGTGTACATGTGTACATTTCTTTTAAAATTGTGTAATTAGGGAAATGATTGTGTTTATGGATAAATCACATTTTTTCATCAAAAAAAAAAAAAAAAAAAAAAAAAAAAGGGGATACAAAATGGCTATATTTTTATTAGCCTTTTTTTTCTTAAATTGTATATATGCACAAATGGAATTGTGACCGTAGTTGTAACGTAAATGTGCTTCTTCCCTTTTAGGAATGATCTAGTAAAAAAAAAAAAAAAAAGGTGAGGGAATTATATTCCTGTGCTCATACGTTTTTTTTTTTTTTTTTTTTTTTTTATACATGAACTACCATCGTGGTTGATGTGAAATATGTTGTTCGTTCAGAGATTTTATTTTTTTATATTTTATCTTTATTTCCAGTGAAAACTTAAATTAAGGAAGTCTTTACATGTATTAAATGCATACGTATGTAATAATGTGTATATATCCCTTTTTTGTGAGTAAGAAATTTTTAAGCAAAATTAGAGAATGGCAAATATGATTAAAAAAAATGAACAAACCTATAAAGAATATATATACATGGGAATATATATTATATCATGTGTGTCTCGTACCATATGGAGATATATGCAATGTAATTGTGCATATCTGTCTTGTTTGTTACTCCCATGTTTTTTTGTTCATGTAATTACATATACCCTACCATTTGGTTCATAGATTTTCCTTCACCCTTGCCAATAAAAATCGCACAGTTTTCAAAACGGAACTAGTAACTACTTTTTTTTTTTTTGAACAAAACTTAAAAAAAAAAAAAAAAAAATAGTGATCTTTTTTTTGATATAAAAAAATAATAATATGTTCGAATTCAACTCTTGTAATATTATATCTTAGTCGATCGAGGGAAGTTTATGTGGTCATAATGTTGAAAGTATATAACGTGTTATACATATATATATTATATGCATGCATATAAAATCCCTTCCCCCCTTTTTGCATTTTCCAAATTTAAGCATTTTGTGGTTAAATTCAAAAAGGTAGAAAAATATCACATCACCACTCATGGGGATTGAGCTAAGATGTATTTTATTCGGCACAATGGCACCCAATATGTAATAGATTTATACATATAAATAATGTTTTATACACAACGTTTAATGTGGAAGGAAATTATACATAACTTTTATGTGTTCATACAAAAAAAAAAATAAAATAATATACATTTCCCCTAACGTGTAGTGGAAAGAAGAAAATGTTGTTTTATTTTCCACCACTCTCCTTCTTCCCTTTTCTTTGTGTGCCCAATTTGAGGAAATAAGCAAATTTTTTAAATGGATAAAAAAAAGAAAAAAAGAAAAAAAAAAAAAAAAAACATTTCACTTTCGAATTGAAAGAAAAACAGAGCCACATATTATTCTCTAAAAGGAGAAGAAGTTACAGGTATGGAGGGGAAATTATACTTGTATAGAGAGGCAAAAAACTTTTATGTGTATTATAAACGTATTTATATATATATATATATATGTTATATACATATTATTATATTATGTAATTAAATTTTCATAACTATTAGTAGCTATTTGTAATACACACATATATAATATACATATAACAATAGTATATTTTAACCAATATTATATACCTAGAACATTTCCCGCGAACTTTTTGTGATTTGCAAAATTTTAATTCTCGTAAAAGGGAGTAAAAAAAATACCCGTTATATGAATGGGAAAATATATACGCTTTTATTTATGAACATATATATATTATATTTTTTTTTTTTTTTTTTTTTTTTTTTTATCTTTTTTGATTTTTATCTTTTTTTTTTTTTATTTTTTTTGTTTTTTTTTTTTTTTTTTTTTTTTTTTTTTTTTTTTTTTTTTTTTTTTTTTTTTTTTTTTTTTTTTTTTTTTTTTTTTTTTTTTCTTTTTTTTTTCTTTTTTTTTATCTTTTTTTTTTTTATCGTTCGTTTTTTCCTTTTTTTTTGCTATTATTAACTTCAAACAGTAGTGACATATCCCGACTGTTTGTAAGCAAAAATGAAGAGTTCGTATTCTGCGAAAGGTTGATACAGCTGCACAAAATAGAATATACATTATGTAAAAAAAAATAAAAAAGCAATAAAAATAACAATGAAATTGGAGTAAAAAATAGTAATAAAATTGGAATAGTGACAAAACAGCAACAAAATAGCAACAAAATAGCAACAAAATAGCAACAAAGGAACAGTAAAAACTGAATAAGAAAATAGAAAGAGGGAGTATTGAGCAGAATAGGAATTCGAAAATAAAGAGAATTTCTCCCATCTGATACACTTCAAAAAGGTCTATTATGACGAGGCTACATCCGAGAAACGTGTTTGTAATACAGTGATTTTGTATTTGATCGAGTGCGTGCGGTTAGTCAAACATTGTTTTTTTTTAAAAATAATAAAAAAAAAAAAAAAAAAAAAAAAGAAGAGTAGGAAGAGTAGGAAAAAACAGGACAACGAGTTACCAACGGAGAAGATCCATTTTTATGTGCGCCGTGATTACTTGAATGTATTTACGTGTCACAGATCCATTTGTCATTTTCCCAAATTTTAACATTTGCATTGCACAGGGGCATGTGTGGGGGATATGCATAAAGAGACAGAGTTGTCGAATAGGTAAATGGGTTAAGTTTTACTAGGAACCACGATATATACATATGCATATATGTACATATATATATATGTATATATGTATATATATATATATATATATATATGTACATATATGCATATATACAATACCGACTTTTTATTAGCACGTGAAAAGGATAGAGAATGAAAAAGCTGCTTTACAGGACCGAGGAAGAAACGGTGGTTTATGACAATGTGCTAGAGGGATTGTATTCCCTGTACAAAACATATATTTTGGAATTGGAAAATGAATTTAATTATTATCACTTTTATAAGCCGCTTCTAACGAGCGGTGATTTTTTATCTAAACCAATGATTCTGTTGTTGGGTCAATACTCAACAGGAAAAACGACATTTATAAAACATTTAATAGAAAAAGAATATTGTGGAATGAGAATAGGACCTGAACCAACAACAGATAAGTTTGTAGCAGTAATGTACAATGAAAAGGAACAATTAATTCCAGGAAATGCATTAGTTAGTGACATAACAAAACCGTTTTCTCAATTAGAAAGTTTTGGAAATAGCTTTTTATCAAAATTGGAATGTTCAAATACATCTAGTGATGTATTGAAATCGTTAACTATAATTGATACACCTGGAGTTTTAAGTGGAATAAAACAAATAAGCAGAGGTTATGATTTTGAAAAAGTTATATATTGGTTTGCACAAAGGGTAGATTTAATATTGCTCATATTTGATGCGCACAAATTGGATATATCTGATGAGTTTAGGAGATGCATACAAGCTATAAAAGGACAAGATTCGAAAATTCGAATAATTTTAAACAAAGCAGACACGATTAATACACAGCAGTTAATGAGAGTTTACGGTTCATTAATGTGGTCACTTGGAATAGTTATAAATACTCCAGAAGTGAATAGAGTATATATTGGTTCATTTTGGGATAGAAGATTAATGCATGATGAGAATAGAAATATATTTGAAGAAGAGGCATCAGATTTGTATAAAGAATTATCTAAGATTCCAAGAAATTCTACTATGATTAGACTAAATGATTTTATTAAAAGATGTAGAACATTGAAAGTTCATATTTATCTTTTATCTCATTTAAGAAAGAAATTACCATATTTTAGAAAAGGTTATTTTAAGAATAAATTAATAAAATCGTTAGATAAAGTATATGAAGAAGTTGCCAAGGATTACAATCTACCACTTGGTGATTTTCCAAATGTACAATTTATGAGAGAAAAATTACATGACATTGATTGGTTAAGTATCCCAAAATTAGATTTAAAAAAAATAGAGCGAATTAATAAAGTATTAAATGTTCATATTCCACAACTATTAGAAATGATTCCAAAAGAATCTGTGAACATTGAACAGTCTAGATATGAAACACAGGAAGGCACTATTGTCGAAAATAAATTAACTCCCTTTTTGGAGCTAACATCAGGAGAAATCCCCATGTGGGTTAGACAAAAATATTTGTTAAGTCCTATTGATACTTCCAAATATTCAGACGATTTTTATAAATTAGGTCCTAATGATTTTGGAAAACTTTCCGGAGAACAAGTCAAACCCGATTTGATTAAGAGCAAACTCCCCAGTTCTGTTCTTCACAAAATTTGGAATCTAGCCGATATAACAAAAGATGGTTACCTGGACTTGTTCGAATACTCGCTTGCAAGACATTTCATTGAGATGAAGTCGGAGGGTTTTGATTTGCCTTCGAAGGTACCCAAGGACATAATAAATGCGCATGAGTATTGAGCTGGGCGCCTGCCAGGTGGGGACTGTGTTCATCCGTTCCTGTTCAGTGTGTGATGCTGTTCAGTGTGTGATGCTGTTAAGTGTGTGATGCTGTTAAGTGTGTGATGCTGTTCAGTGTGTGATGCTGTTCATTATGTGATTCTGTTCATGCGATTATCACAGTATCGCTTTATGTGGCAGAGGGTTCATCAATCGTTTCCCCTACCTTGTGCACAGGAATGTGCACCTCCCCCTCTGGGCCTCTTTTTTGTAAAAATCTATTTGAAAAAGATCTATTTTGGTTAATATTTTCTCATTTTTATGAGAACATTATTTCTTCCTATTTAGTTATCTAATTTTTTAAGTATTTATGAAAAACATAATATTTGTTTTAACTTTTTTTTTTTTTTTTTTTTTTTTTTTTTTTTTTTTTTAAAAAAAAAATTTTTTTTTTTTTTTTTTTTTTTTTTTTTTTTTTTTTTTTTTTAAATTTTTTTTTTTTTTTTTTTTTTTTTTTTTTTTTTTTTTTTTTTTTTTTTTTTTACAAAAAAAAGTAGTACATTTGTTAAACATTTTAAAGTGTTGGTAATTTTATCAATTTATTTATTTTTACTTTTATTTTTTTCCTCTATCCCACTCCTCTCCCCCCAGCACATTTGGAGTTGTGGGGATAGTATGCGTTCATCGATATATACACACATGCACAAGAAGTACATAAAAGTTTATAATGTTAAGTGTACTTTTATTTTTGTCTCTTATTAATTTTTTTATCCTTTCACTTTTCCCTCAACTCCTAATCCCGCTCGTACCTACCTCGTAATAGTGTCGTAATATTTTTCGTATCGCATTTGTGTATATGTGTGTATCTATATATAAATGTATATATACACACACGTGAGTATTTTTTTTTTTTTTTTTTTTTTTCTTCTTTTTTGTTAATCTTTCAATGCAACTGTTAAAAATAAACCTAATTCGTAAAAACAACTTTTTTTTTTTTTTTTTAATTTTTTTTTTTTTTTTTTTTTTTTTTTTTTTTTTTTTTTTTTTTTTTTTTTTTCTTCTTTTTTGTTAATCTTTCAATGCAACTGTTAAAAATAAACCTAATTCGTAAAAACAACTTTTTTTTTTTTTTTTTGAACACAGAATTATGAAAACCTGTTTATTTTATGTAATAAAAGAACATTACAATAATTCCAGTAGAATGAGAAACATATATTTACATTCAGAGTAACACAAGGAACAATGTATTCACAATATGTTGTATCAACATCTGCTTTTTTTTTTTTTTTTTTTTTTTTTACGAACTTTATCATGAGAAATAATCCGATATTAAGGTAGTGAAAAATCCTATATTTTTTTTTTTTTTTTTCCTCTTTAGCAAAAAAAAAAAAAAAGAATACATTAGAAGTTTTGACAAAAATAACAGAGAGGAGATTAATGAAAAAAATAATGAACTCGTCTGTAGTGTCCCAAAAAAAAAAAAAAAAAAAGACACACACATGTAAAAGTGCTTGCCACAAGGGGATTAAATAAATGGGCAATTCCTTCTAACAGCACTGTTTGGAAAAGTGTGCAGACGAATGAAAACGAGAAAGAAAATTATTAAATAGTGTAAAGCGGGCAAAGTAGAATTAGCAAAACGGCGCGGGACAACGTAGGACAAAACAAGGTAAACAAAAAAAAACAAGGTAAAACAAAACAAAAAAAAGATAAAACAAAACAAAAAAAGATAAAACAAAACAAAAAAAGATAAAACAAAACAAAACAGGACAAAATAATTATAATTTAGGTGCATCCCTTTGTGCGGAAATCCCATATGGGCAACTCGCAAAAATTGCCAAGTGGCTGCAGAATATCAAACCGGTGCAGATAACAGTGTAGCACATAAACACATTTGCATACTAGCACATTTGCATACTAGCACATTGGCACACTAGCACATTGGCACTTTTTGTTTTCTTTCTTTTTCACACTCTACATTATTTGGTGTAGAAAAAGACATATATGTATGCATAAAAAAAGATGCCCCTTCAGTTGGGCAAATTTCGTGAAATTCTACATTGTGCATGGCTTAACACGGAGGAGGGTGGGGAGAAAAAAAAAAAAAAAAAAACATATATGTGCATGCGCGTAAAATATATTTGTACATACATAAAGCACATGTGCACGTACGTAAAATATATTTGTACATACATAAAGCACATGTGCATGTAAGTGTATACATATGTTTATTCCTTATTTTTGGCAATTCACTTTCTATGCGTTCTTGTGTGCACATATATGAAACTGCACGCATCATCAGTGATGACACATAGCCCTCTCCCTCTCCCCACACAGATGTTATATGTCATTCCGATAAGTCGAAATACGGGAAATCAGTTGAGCCCTCCGTGAGTAGGGTGATGGGCAACTGGCGAAATTGTCGTATAAGAGTTATTGAGTTCATTATCACTAGGATGAGTAAATCCAATGTTATTATTTTGTGTAAACATATTATTCTGGTTTTGAGGTGTAAGAATACTATTCATATTGGAAGGATAAGATGATGCATTGGTGACATGTTGTGTTTTGTATAGCTGGTTTAGGGGCATATTTCCATGAATAGACATATTATTGTGTTCTAACGGATTTGTATAATTATATGCTGGTTGTGCATTCAGATTTGCATCTTTTAAGTGAGTACTTGAGTAACCATTAGAAGAAGGATCTGCAAATTTGGTATTTATATGCATAGATTGAAGATTGTTCATTTTATCATGATATTTATCATTATGCAATAATAATTCAACAGATGGTTGATTATTTCCTTTTGTAATTCTGGTAGTGTTTTGTTTTCCATTCCAATTAAACATGAAACAATTTTTTGAACTTCCCTTATTAGATGAAGTATCAATATTGTCTTCTTGATAATACAAGGGAAGGAGAAAAGGATTATTCATAGCATCTTTTGGTATTGGGTGTTCAATAATACGTTGAACATGTACAGGTACAGGTATTTCTTTATATCTGGCTTCTATTTTTGGGCATAGAAATTCTTGAACAATTTGAAGTTCAACAGGTACAGGTACATTTCTATCAACCAATTTTTCAATAGGGAAAGTTCTATAATGTGCCATTGGCACTTCTACTGGTTTAGGTATGTGTCTATATTGAGGTGATACAATATTTCTATATATATGTTGCACATGTGGTACTTCAACTATTTTTTCTACATGAAAAGGTCTATCTACTATTTGTGTATATGGTATATCTTTCTTAACTACTTCAGGTATATATTCTGGTATTTCTTGTACTTTTTCAATGTTTATATTTTTTAATTCTATTTGAGGTATTTCTACAATTTTTTCTTGAATAACTTTTTTAGGTACTGGTATAATTCTTTCTTGCAGCATAATTTTAGGTACTTCAATTATTTTTTCTTGATATACATATTGAGGGACTTCAACTATTTTGTCTATTACTTTTATTTGAGGAACTTCAACTATTTTTTCTTGAAATATTGTCTTTGGGCATTTTTTTATTCTTTCATGTATTACTGGTTTAGGTACATGAATTAATTTTTCTTGTAAAATGACATGTGGTACTTCTACTAGCTTTTCTATATATTGCACTTGAGGTACTTCAATTATTTTTTCTTCAATTTCAGGTTTCATAATTTCCACTACTTTCTCTTGAATTAATGGCTTTAAAATTCTTGCATTTTGAGGTGGAGGATTATTACTATTACTGCTAATCATACTGGTGCTGTTTAGTATACTTCCTTCTTTTCTTTCCTGATTTGATTGATTCCCAAAAATGTTACTCGCCACTTGATAATACTGATCGTTTTGGTTTCCTTGCATTTTCCTTTTTTCATTCTGGGGATCACATGAGTTCTTCCCATACCCCCCGCATTTAGATTCTCCACAATTATTTAGCATATTTGTAGCTCCAAAATTGATCAATCTGGTTAGAAAGTCTGATGAATCGACTATAAATCCAATTATGGAAGCTATACGTACTGTTTATACCGCTTAAAAATTATGGTAAGACAGGTATAAGTTATACCCTTATTTATGAGTTTAGAAATTGTACTAAGGAATACCCTAAGATATTTCCCCCCTCCCCTAAATTGCTTTCACTTTAACCGTGTGATAAAGTTACGTAAAAGCTCATTGACCACTTTGGAATTAATAGAAATTTTGTGTGTTGAAATTTTTTTTTTTTTTTTTTTGGGTAGAGAAGAGGAAGGGATATTCTCTACAATTATAATCTCTCACAAATATATTCGTCCAATTTTTTAAAGCCTATTTTTATTAAATTTAGTCAAGGCGTTAAATTGGTAACAATGGGGAATGGTAAAGTGAGATAGCACAAATGTAACAAGAGGGAAAGACAACGTATTGAAAAAAAGGAGTAAAAAGGAATAGATTTAACAAGGGGGGAAATTAAAAATGAGCACATTAAGGTATACAAATTCTTATAGACTCTGACGCGTTCGAATAGTTACAAATGTGGAGGAATCGAAACATTTTTTTTTTTTTTTTTTTTACAGCGTCAAAAATTTACACACACTTTATGCTTGCATAAAATATGTGTATATATATGTATATATATGTATATATATGTATATATATGTATATATGTGTATATATATGTATATATGTGTATATATATGTATATATGTGTATATATATGTATATATGTGTATATATATGTATATATGTGTATATATATGTATGATCACACATAAAAAAAAAATATTTGCACACTTATGCAAATTTCCTTGTGCACAATTTTCCTTTCTGAATTTTTTGTTCATTTGTTGGAACGCGCGTATCAGGAGTGTATGCGAGAGATGGTTAAGGGTGGGGGAATTCCGTTTTGGGGTAAAAAAAAAAAAAAAATAAAATAACGGGATATAGCAAAACAGAAAAATAAAAAAATAAAAAAATGACAACATAGAAAAATGACAAAATAGAAAAATAGCAATATAGCAATATAGCAAAATAACGAAATAGCAATATAGCAAAATAACGAAATAGCAATATAGCAAAATAACGAAATAGCAATATAGCAAAATAACGAAGTATAAAACATTAATTCAACTGAAGCAGGAAACTAACGCAATAATATGTAGAATCCTGCGTAAAAAATGACGTGCGTCTGGAAGAGGTGTACAAAAAAAAGGCAATCGAATTTAAAATTTCATTGATCTTTCCTTTATGTGGAATTTTTTTGCAAAAATTTGGTTCACTAATATACCTATTTTATTCACTATTTTGGGAACATTTCTAACGGCAGATTTTCAACAGTTCCCATAGGAATGGGCAGAATTTTCAAAGCGAAAAAAACTGGCACTCAGCATGTAGACATGATAAACGTTTTTGGGGCAGGCATAACATACGTCTGTAAAAATGGGAGGAAAATAAAATAAAATAAAGTGTTGAATTTGTGGAATGTGTATCCATATGTTCCAGATTAGCATTTTTATTTTATTATTATTATTATTTTATTTTTTTTTTTTTTTTTATGTTTGAAAAAATAACTTCTGTAATGTTGTACTGGGTGTGATGTTGACATTTTTGAGCAACTATTCCCATTCCATCACTGCACATCAGCCCATCTGTTGGTTAGCACAATTTCCTTTTTACCTTCCTGTTTCTACCAGTATGTTATTCCCACCCACATGCACTTTCGCAAATGAGGGATGACAAAATATATATTTCACAGTATCCTTTGCGAAGAAGTATACATATATACATATATATATATATATATATTTATGTGCTACTTATATGACACCCCATTTTTTCTATTCACATGTCGAGGAACATATTACACTACCTCAAAATGAAGAAGACGAAATGAACATTTGGTTATTACCAAATTAGGTCACTTTTTTTTTTTTCTTTTCCTACTTGTATTTACATAACATGATTTTAGAATATTTAATGTGAAATTGTTTTTATTTTTTAATTCCATTTTTTTTTTTTTTTTTTTTTTTTTTTTATGTATGTGCTTATTTGTTCTTGTCCTGTTTTGACTCAATATATTGTCATGCATTTCAGTGCAGCAAAATTTAAGGGCAACATTTTAAGCACCCCATATGAATTTATTAAGAAAAAAAAAAAAAAAAAAAAAAAAAAATTAAAAATTAATTTAAATTCTAACGGTGTTGGTATATCTTTATCAAAATAAATTTGTTCTTGTAGTTTAAATTGGAATAAATATATGGGGTTATTTTTTTTTTATTTTACTGTTGAGACATTGGAAAAACTGACATGAAATAAGTGTGGATCAATTATTGGCTAAAAATGGATGGAAATATTGAGTCTTATTAATGTATTTTAATACATCTGATGAGGCTTCTCTTATATATGTTTTTATGTTTCCTATTTATGTATTTGTTGTGCAGATGAATATGATTGCTCTATCCAATTAGTTAGATAAGCAGTAGACGACCATATCTAGAATAAGATAAATTTTGAACAATTGAGGGGATGCTCATGTGTAGATGCTAATGTGTGGATTCAAACGTGCTCGTATAAATGTGTGTTTGTGTGCTTATTCAGTTTCAAGGTTGTTAAAAGGAACTTTAATGTTTTTTTATTCACATGGCTTTGAATATGTTAAAGGTAAATACATTTTGTATTCTTTTCAGCACTTTTTAAAAGTACATTCAAAAAGGTTCTTATCAAAAGGGAGAAAGAAAAATGTATCGTTTGAAAGGGCACAAGTTGGGTTTCTTCGAAAAATACAGCTATTACAAGCTATTACATTTTGTGTCTTAATTTTAATATATTTACCACTTTTGTAGAACATATGTTAGGTGCAAAAAAAAAAAAAAAAAAAAAAAGTGAACAACATATATGCTTCTTTTGTACTTTTTATTAATTGGGGTTACACCTTTAATTCCTTTCAAGGGTTTTTTCTTTTCTTTATTTTGTTCACTTTGTTCACTTTGCTCATTTTTCTTTTTTTTAAAGGAGAAAATTTATCAATTAAGGCCAATTTGAACTGAACTCGGTTAATTTGTGCTCTTTTTACCCAGAACAGTTAGTTAAGATTTGATAATCATTAGGGCCGAAGCAAGGACGAGAGACACTGTTTTCGCTCTTATGACCTTTTGCTATATCAGAATTACAACTTTTCTTCATTTTTTTGGTTCACCTTTGAGAAGAAATAGTAATTAATTTGGGTGCAACTCCTAGTTGAACAAAATTATAGACACTTGAAATTACAAAATAGAATTATAAAAATAAAAATGAAAGGAACTTATCTGTAAAAATGCATATTCCATGTACCTACACATAAGCTCAAAATTGTCTGCATTCGCATGTACATATGTATACATAGATAAACATATTATATCTGCATTCATCATATATCAATTAGAATAATTCAATGATTTTGCTTTTATACAATTTGCACACAGTTGCATTCGATGAGGAAGGGGTTACATGCTTTGGAGGTATCTCTGATAATGGGCAGGACGTGTGAGGATATGCTTTATTTATTCACTTATTTGTTTATTTCTTTATTATATATATATATATATATATATATGTATATTCATACATTCTCCTATCATGCATGTACGTTTTTTCAATTTAAGCTACGACCCTTCAGGTTATGTCGCACCTGCCCAACTGTATCCCTTACAAGTTAATAAAAAGTAAAAAAAAAAAAAAAAAAAAAAAAAAAAAAAAAAAAAAAAATAGAATAGAATAGAATAGAAATGCCCGTCATCCAACTGCACAAATAACTTCTTCCCTTGTGGAAATAATCGTATTAAAAGTCTTAAAAGGAACATTAGAAAATTCTATGAACTATTTTATTCCTTAGTTTAAAATAGAATTAAATACAAGTGGCGAGTGTTTAGCTGTGAGGAAATAAGTTCTACATAGAGGATAAAATATTCAGCATTGAAATAGTCTAAGTGGTGTTGTTCCCTCTGGAAAAAAATAAAAAAAAGATAAAAAAAGTAGTATAAATATTTGAAAAAATGATCTGTGCACATTGAAGTGAAAAGGTTTGTTCCATATTTTAAGAAAGTGTGAAAAACAAAAGAGGAACTAAAATGATAATTTCTACAACAGCTACTGCAAGGGGGTGTGTTTAGTGTTATGCATGCGTACTTCCTAATGCTAAATATTTATTTTTCATTTTTCTTTTTCAGTTTTTCTTTTTTCATTGCTATTTTTGTCTTTTTTTTTTTTTTTTTTTTTTTTTTTTTTTTTTTCTTTTCATTTTATGGGAAAAATAAAAACTGAACAAACATATGGGTGTTCATAAATGGCTTGTTCAACAACACGTCTGTCCCTTGTGAAAAAAGATAAACAGCCGAATGTGGTGATAATTAAATTTCACAAAAAGTACACATATATGCATAGGAGCTAGTTTAGATATGCACTTAGATCCCAATCCCTGCAAGACAACTTTGTTTTGCTAGTCTTTTCTAAAACATTTAGAAAGGATTCGCAAATAATCACAAACCTGTCTGAGTTTTCTTTCCACATTTTCACTTATTTTTTATTTATTTTTTCCACTTTTTGTGTCATCAAGTAGGAAGTTGGAAAAAAAAAAAAAAAAAAAAAAAAAAAATACTCTATGTTTCTTTGCTGCATTTTTTAGATTAAAAAGGGTGAAGTATAAGACGAGTTTCACCAAATCCTGTCAAAAAATAAAATAAATAAACAAAAGATAAATAAATAAAAATATATTAGTAAATAAAAATAGATAAGTAAACACGCATGTGTGTGTATAAATATACCTACATACAGACACGTACACACACAGTCAAACACGTGTAGAACTAAAATTGTAGCGCACGAAACAGGTTAGGCTGAACGGAGGATCTTCCCACTTTTTTTTTTTTTTTTTTAAGGAAAGATGTTTAATGCATGCAAAGCCAACAACAGTTGTTGCCAGGAAGAAAGCGATGAAGCGAATAAATTTGTGGGTAAAGGAAATCAAGACCCGATTGTTCAACACGTAGTGAAAGAGAATGAGGATTTTAAGAAAATAATAGAGGGAGAACCAGACCTTTCCAAGGCAGTTGAAATTAGCCAACACACCAAGAGGGAATATGTAATATTTTGCATGTGTCTGCACCAGTTACCCAACCTTTCTTGACAATGTGCATGACAGTTTTTTTTTCTCTCCCTTTTTGATCATTTTCTGCATGCCCATTGGATGCACATCGCAATTCTTATGGAAAATAAATTTTCACCTCTCCTCTTTTTATCCCCAAAAAAGGTTGCCATAACTGCCTACCAACCTGTTGATGTCGTGACGAGAACAGTTGAAGTGCCTTTTGTGAGAACCATAGAAACTACAATCCCGAAAATAAGATACGAGAATAAAATAAGAGAGGTTCCCAAGTATTACTCCAAAATTGTGGAAAAGGTGAGGAATTCCCAGTTTGTCTGATTTGGCAGTTCATCTGATTGGCCGCTTTGCCTGTATTTTTCACCATACCTGTATTTCTCATCATGAATGTATTTCCCACATACTCCTTCTCTCCCCCCCCCCCCCTTAAGGTGGTAGAAGTCCCAGAGGTAAAATTCGTAGACAAAATTGTGGACGTACCTCGAATTCAATATTGCTTCAAGTATGTGCCGAAGGTGGAAGTGAAGGAAAACATAATACAGAGACCAGTTTTTCAAAAAAAAATTGTAGAAAAAATTGTGGAAGTTCCAAAAGTCAAGGAGATGCAGAGGTTTCAAGAGGTCGAAACGGTCGAATATGTCATAAAGTAAGGCTAAGCTAGTCGAGGAGAGGGATTACTCATTTATGTATCCATTCGTTCGTTCATTTACTTATTTATTTATTTTAATTTATTTTTTTTTTTTTTTTTTTTTTTTTTTGATACGCTTTGAAATTGGCTTACAAACTTTAATGCATAAGTACATGTCGCTTCTGATTGATTAGGATTTTTAACTACATATATCAGTTGTTCCTTTAAGATATTGTATCCTCATTTGGCAACACTACTCTCTGCACTACTTAGGTATGTTCCAAAGGGTTCCACGGGAGGAAGAAAAAAATCCAAGAATCAGAGGGAAGATAGTGCAGATCAGAAGGTAGATGATACAAATGGAGAGAAGGAAGATGGCAAGAATGAAGATGGCGAAAATGAAGATGGCGAAAATGAAGATGGCGAAAATGAAGATGGCGAAGTGGACAGGGTCGAAATGAAGGAAAGGAGTGAAGGAGAGAAAAAGGAAAATAAGGAGAGGGTAGATTATAATTCCGAATTTTACGAACGGAAATATTACAATGAAGGATCGAAACTGGTTAGCAATGTGCCAATGGAACTTAACCAGCCTGAATTTTTACAACAGACAATGTCTATTGGCAAAGAGAAAATGTTTCCTTACATATTCAGTAGATCTATGCAAGGAGCAACACCATGGGGTGGTTATCCAATTGGAGGAGAAGTACAGGAAGAAGGGATAGGAATTCCCTCTTTTGGCTTGAGAAATGAGTTATCAATGATGCAATTGAAAGAGAAAAGTGCTTCAATGCTGCCAACACCAAGAATTGAACAAGTATTTAAACCTAAGATTGTGAAAAATATAGAGGTTCAGAAGCATGTCCCTATTTCTGTCGATGTACCAGTTCCTTATATGGTTCCCAAACCAGTAGTTGTTAATGTAGAGGTACCTGTTTTGAAATTTAGAGATACTTTTGTGCCTGTGCCGATTAGGAGAAAAATAATACCAAAAATAAAATGGATTTCAGATGTTTATTATGTCGAATGTATTAAAGAGAAACCATATTTGAAAATTCAAGATATCATAAAACCAATTCCGTGTGATGTGCAAATTAAGTACAGGAAATACATGGAAAAGGCGTGTGCTGTAAACCCAAATGAGTTACCACAAGACGATGTTCATGCTATGTGGATGCGTGTCAATGCACACCTTGCTGAACAGAAGAAGCGGGAGTATGGAGACTTGTATCCTTATTATCGAGGTATGAATAAAGCTTCGTAGCTCAACAGAATGCAGTGGGAGGAGGTGGAGGGGCAACGATGGTTTCCACTGCACTGAGTTTGAATGTGCATCGTTTAGAAATGTATATTCAATTTCAGCTTTCCATTTTTTCTCCCTATTTTTTTGTCCCGTTTTTTCCCCCTATATTTTTTCCCCATATTTTTTTTCCCCATTTTTTGAATCCATCCCCGTAGCTGAAGGCGAACATGACACAAGCAGCTCCAGCAAAGACGAACAGGATGGAAGTGTAAACTCAGAATATTCGGACGAGGGAGAAACGTATGCAAGTGAAGCCATGAAAGAAGTTTCTAAAGATGAAAGGGAAATCTCAGGCGTGGTAAGTAAAGATGTAGAAGAGGGGGATCAACAAGAAGAATCTAAAGGGTTTGAAGAAGATATTGAAAATGACCAACTTGAAATGAATAGGCAGGTCGAAATGAATAGGCAAGTCGAAATGAGTAGGCAGATCGAAATGAATACACAAGTCGAAATGAATAGGGAAGTCGAAATGAATAGGCAAGTTGAAATGAATAGACAAGTCGAAATGAGTAGGAAAAGCGAATCTATTACCCCCAATGTTGAAGACATGCAAAATGAGGTGATCATACAGAAGGGAGAAATGATGAATATACAAAAGAGAGTAAATAGAGAACTTCACTTAACAGAACTGGAGAGAAGGAGACATTTGGATGGAGGGGAAAAGGTAAATGTAGAGCAGAATATCTTCTGTTCATATGAAGAACTGAAAAATTTTAAGGAATTGTCGCGTCCTGAGGAGACGCAGAAAGAAAGGAGATGCTACAATTTGTGTTGCAAAAATGCAAATGATCACAGTAGTGCATCTTGTAATGAAAACAAATATAATTTCGAATGTGCTGATGAATTTATGGACGAAATGAAAAAACAAGATTGCTTGGTAGAAGAACCCATTGCATCATTGTACCCATCGCACCCGCTAGCTATGACATATTTGCAGAATAAATGGATTCAGTCAGATACACTGAGAACACATGAACTTTACAATGATAACTTTGTTAGAGCAAGTATTAATGCAAATTTCAATCTGCAAAATGAAAACCCTGTTATGTCTGAAATTATGCGTAACGCAGAGTTTATAAAAACAGCAAATCCAATAATATCGCCTTTCATCCCAAGGAACATGAAAAATTTAGAAAATACTTACAACAGAGTTATTGTTCAGAACATTCAGGAGGAAAATATGAAATGTCAAGGACATAACATGTATGTGCAAAAGGTAAATGCTCCAGTGGGAGATACAGAAGTGCAGGCATATGAACGCATGAACAAGAATCCTAATGGACAGGCATCCGATTCAAGGGATAAGTGGTGTGGCTATTCATGCAAAAATTGAGGTGAGTTAGAAGTTTTGGGAATCCATTTTTGGAAGAAGTTTGGAGGGGTAATTAATTTTGGGAGACGTTTTTTTTTTTTTTTTTTTGAAATCCCACATTTTGCAACTACCCATGTTATCACACTTCGACAAATAGTATTGAGAAATACAACTGCCATAAAATTTTTGTGGTTAAGTTTGTATGCTGTTAACCAGTTAGGATGTAACTAAGAAGAGTTTCTTTTTTTTTTTTTTTTTTTTTTTTACTTTTGATTACTTTTTCTGTTATAATTAAATTATGAAAAAAGTCAGAGTCCAGAAGTAGTTCATCAAAAAAGGATGCATCCTTAGTAAACACTGGTGTATTATGTAACGCATAATATTGCCTGAATAATTTTTGGTTTATATAATCATGTGTGTGTTTAATATGATAACGATTATCATACGATCTCTCATATGTCACTACGTCAAAGAGACATCTTGTCAAATTGTCACATATTGACTGATTCATTTATTTGTTGTTTCGCGTATACTTAAGGAAGCTATTTTAATGCGCAATTTTTTTTTTTTTTTTTTTCATTTTTTCTTTAATGAAAACACATTTTGTAAATGTTCTGTCTCTCTTGCTGAGTAATGTAGCAAGAAAAATAGTATTAGACTTATCACAAGAATTTGTTTTTTTTTTTTTTTTCATTTTTTTTTTACCTTCTTCAAGAGAAGTTGGTTTGTTTTTTCTATTTGTTACGCTTTCTATTGGTCATATTCTCTCATTTTTCATCCAAATGGAGTATTTTTTTAGTGTATTTTAAAGATAATATAACGACAGGTTTGGCATAGTGTTAAAAGAATAAGTCTTTTTTTTTTTTTTTTTTTTTTTTTTTTTTTTTTTCGGTTTGGAAGAGTTTTTTTGGGGGTTTTTTTTTTTTTTTTTTTTTTTTTTTTTTTTTTTTTTTTTTTTGCAAGGTATTTTTTGACGTAGACATAGGTGTTTTTTTTTTTTTTTTTTTATAACCTCAATAATGTAAGTACACTTGATGAGGGTAATATTCTATTGAATTTCTTTTTCATAATTGTTTTTTTTCCAGTTTTTGTGGATGTGTCAAATGGAGGGTGATGGAAATGATAAATGCTGATAGCGATGTTGATAGAGATGGTGATGATACGGTTATGATATCAATTTCGAGGAACAACTATATCAGACAGGAATGTGTAAATAAAGGAGTAAAATATGGGTGAGAGGAAGTATAAGCACATAAGAAAAAACATATCATTTTCATATCTTCATGATCTTCTTCCTACCCCCTCCCTTAATAATACATTTATATGTGTGCATACGTACATATATACACATGTAAATATTTTCCAAAACAAAAAAAAAAAAAAAAAAAAAAAAGATACGGAATAGCTATTTTCCTTTTTTTTTTGGCAACTGACTAGTTAAAAATGTATCTTTTGAAATCTGGTGTTTTTTTGTTGTCCTTTCTATGTGTTAACTTAGTGAAAGCGAAAATTGAACTAATATTATCTGGTATGAATAACAAAAATAAAAATAGAGAAATAGTGAAAAATTGTGATTTCACTTTTTGAGAACTAATAATGTTAAGTGCTATGTCGATTGTTAATGCAACCTGCAGATTTGTCGCTGCTAATATAACATGAGTTTGTGCTTAAGAAAGATAGAACCCTTGGGGATCACCTAAGAGTTGCAGTTTGCTTCCTTCAACGGAAGAATCGTTTTTATTACTTTGTATATATATACATATATGCATATATGCATACGTGTACATATTGCTTCATCTAATTTTTGCTTTAGACCTCGGAACAGAAAAATGCAATTCCGAAAATGCAAAGGCCCTAGATGCCCAATTTTACGGAAAATACTGTGGAGGCAAAAATTCATTACCAACAGTTGAGTGGTTTGAAAAAAACAGCGAAACAAAGTCCTATGCAATGACTATCACGAGTAAGAACGATTCTAATATAATAACTCACTTCTTAGCATGGAATATACCATCACATGTAAATTTAATAAATCATTCTACAAATTTTGATGAACTTGAGGCAGTAATCGGGTTGAATTCGTTTAACCAAGCTAATTATTCTATGCCATGTCTCGATTCTTTCACTGAAAAGATGAGCAGTTGTTTGTTATTTTCCCTATATGCGTTAAGTAAGTTTTTCAGTTTTTTTATGAATATGAAAAGCAAGGTATATAATGTCATATGTAAAAACCATATCTATTATAGTCACTGTGATAATTGTAGAGAATTCCCGATAAATGCATTTCACATGCTCAACTCTCCACATTGAGGTCTTTTCACTTTATATCCTTTTGCTATCATCCCAGAAACGGAACATATAGAATTATCACAAGATGCAGACTATTTCGAACTAATGTCATACCTCAAAAGTATGAGTAGAGATGAAAAGGGGCTCTTGGATAGACTATCCTTATATGCCATGATAATACCAAAACAAAAAATTGATATTTAAGTGTGTAGTAAGCACATCATTTTTCCTTCTTTCATTTGGTTAAGTCCATTTAGATGGGTGTTGCATTTGTGCATGTACATATATCATAACCTTACGTTTATGTTTGTGTTTGTGTTTGTGTTTGTGTTTGCGTTTGTTTGTGTTTGTGTTTGTGTTTGTGTTTGTGTTTGTGTTTGTTTGTGTTTGTGTTTGTGTTTGTGTTTGTGTTTGTGTTTGTGTTTGTGTTTGTGTTTGTGTTTGTGTTTGTGTTTGTTTGTGTTTGTGTTTGTGTTTGTGTTTGTGTTTGTGTTTGTGTTTGTTTGTGTTTGTGTTTTTTTTTTTTTTTTTTTTTTTTCATCGCGATTATTTGCAAGTAACGTGGTGTACAACAAACAAATTGGCAGAAAATAGGGGAACTGCAGCTTAAGCAAAAAGGAAAAAAAAAAAAAAAAAAAAAAAAAAAAGCAAAGTATAACATGCGTGAAAGGATTTAAAAATAAATAAGTAATTAAATATGTAAATAAGTATGTAAATAAGTATGTAAATAAGTATGTAAATAAGTATGCAAATAAGTATGTAAATAAGTATGTAAATAAGTATGCAAATAAGTATGTAAATAAGTATGTAAATAAGTAGGCAAATAAGTAGGCAAATAAGTAGGCAAATAAGTATGTAAATAAGTATGTAAATAAATTTCCCGACCCACGTTTTATTCCTTGTAAACATAAATCGTTTGAAACATTTGCGAAACGTCTTAAATGGCAAATGGTTTTGCTTACTTGGAATATGTAAACATGCGTAATCATAATAATATAAACTATAATAGTTCATAAAAAGCAGATTTTTTTTTTTTTTTTTAATTTAAAAGGTATTACATTTACGTGTCTCGATGTTACAGTGGAAGTTTTTTTTCAACACATTGTGGTTCATAGGGGTGTACGTGCGTAAATATATATACACGTGTAAAAATAATAATGTGTGTTTCTGTTTATGCTGCTGCTTCTGTTTGCGACTAAAGCATGGGGAACGGAGGGTATGTGTGTCTATCTAACATTACCCTTCCCCTCACCCCCCAATGGATTATCAATCTCCGTAATTAATGAGTAAATCCGCTAAATGTACTTTCTATAAAATCACAAACGTTCTTGAAAAAGACGTCCACTGTCTTTGTTAACTCATCAATTTCTCGAACTATTTTAACATCTAAATTTGGGTTAAGGAATTGGGCCAAATCTATACTTTCAGTTTTTCTTTGCAAAGTGTCTAAATTTTTTTCTAGCTGTCCTTGGTGATATTCGAAAAGATATTTTTTATTTTCATCTTTCCATTCGACAAAATATGCAAAGGCGTAAGACCACTTGAGTATTTTTCTGCATCTAATAGTTTGTATTATGGAATTCTGAAAGTTTTGAATTCGATGTGTTGGTCCTACGTTATTCATCTTGCAAAATTGGGAAACGAATAATAGTTGCGTTCTTATGGCAAAATCTTCCCCATGTTGATGTGCATCGAATCTTGTTTTGAAATGGTTTAATTTGTTAAGCGATTTGTGAGCTCTTTTGCGTTCTTCAAGCTTGAGTGCCTTACCTTGCTGCGGGCGTAGCGTGGTCAAGTTCTGATTGTCATTTGGAGGTTTGTCTGGATGTTTATATACAACATCGTCTATGATCTCGTCTGTGTCCTCGTTTGTGGCCTCATTTGCCGCTTCGCTTGTGGACTCACGGGATGTGTCCCGTTCTATGTACTGATTACACTTGTAGAATCCTCCTTTGTGATGAACCCAAGCCTGCAGACAGAGCCAACAAAAACTAAAACCACAAACACATTTTACATTCATACAGCCAGATGTTTTTTCAATTGATTTTGCACAATTGGGACAGTTTTTGGTGTGTGTCTGAATCCATTTTATATTATGATCTCCTTTCGTAAGCAAATCATTCCATTTCTTAATAACGGAACATGTAACAGGTCTATGGAATTCATAACAACAGTTAAAACAGAAATTGTACCCACATTTGCATATGACTGTATTATCCTTTAGCATTACAGATTCGATGACATATTCACAATTTTCATAGGGACATTTTTTTAAATTGTGGCTATATTTTATAAAAATTTGTAATAATATTTTTTGATATTTTTGAAGTAGTTCATTTTTTTCATCTAATACACATTCCCAGTCTTTCTGTTTAAAGAATTCTTTACATTTGGGTTCTATGCATTTTTTATTAATTATATCTTCATCGAAATCGTTTTCAATTGATGTTTTTAGATACCTTTCCAAACATTCCTTAGAATATCGATGTCCACATTTTAGCGCGTATGTATTTTCTATTTTGTACTCGTTAAGTAGAATGGGACAAATGTACTTTTCTCCATTCCATTTTGTATCATCTGACTTTTGGATGGTAGGAAATTCCTTGGATAATGTGCATTCTGCATTGATTAATTTTTCCTCTAGGATAATGTCATT
The DNA here is from genome assembly GCF_002157705.1 of Plasmodium gonderi. NCBI lineage: Eukaryota > Apicomplexa > Aconoidasida > Haemosporida > Plasmodiidae > Plasmodium > Plasmodium gonderi. Next base: position 1,713,887 of record NW_021628933.1, read on the forward strand.
TGTTAAATGATCAGAAAAATCCTGCTCTTTCATCAGGTGAGACAATTGAGCCTTTTCTAGAACTTCTTTTGGATTCCTAAACCATGCTTCAATTAACTTATCCGAATTAAATTTGTAAGCATTCATAAAACGATAAGCATAATCATAATCCATATTTATTAGAACCATTATATCATTTATAGTTTCTTTCATTTTTTGATTAACTTGTTCTAAGGTGTATACATTATATAGATTATAATCATTACTAAATTTTGCAAAATTTCTTTGAAAGTATTGTAAATAGATTTTCATTCCTTCTTCGTGTGACTCTTTTGTTTTGTATTTTCTTTCGGACTCAGAATTTTTACTTTCATCGTAACTTCCTACCACCCTTTTGATTACCTTCATTTTTTTGTCCTTACCAAATTGTATCGTTACATCTACGGCACGGTTAATGATGTTTTCCTCTTTTGGAATGTTCATTTTTTTTTTTCTGTCTTTTCGAATGGCGTGAGTATACTGGAGGTGTAAAAAGTGTGTAACACTTTTTTTTTTTCAACAAAAAAAAAAAAAAAAAAAAAAAAAAAAAAAGAAAAAAAAAAAAGGAGTAAATTTCAACTGGGAGTAGTGATTACTATAAATAATGAATAAACCTGATGTTTTGCCTTAACGGGAAGGTTGTACTGTTGTGTACATTTTAAATTTTAGAACGGAATAACATTTCGTTTTATCACTCGTAGGTTTATTTCTAATTTTTTTTAAAAGTATTTATATATATATATATATATATATATATTTTGAATAATTATTGATGGGCGTATCCAGTTAAATCGAAAGGTGTCTCTTTTCTCCCCTTCGATGGAGAAATTTTGTTTTCTTTTGCAATCGCAAGGGTGGCATTTGGCGTATCCGTTACATCCTGTAGGGTGATAACAAGGATGGGTCCCTCCAAAAAAATAAAAAAGCAAGGGTGCAGGTAAAGATACAGGTACATACACAGGTACACACACACAAATACACACTTAGGTACACACACACAAATACACACTTAGGTACACACACACAAATACACACTTAGGTACACACGCAGAGGCACATTCCCTTGAGATGTTCAAACTTTTTTATAGTGTATACTCTACAGGTCACCCAATATCAAAATGCTAAATGGGTGTGTGTGGAATAATCCTCAAAACAGGGGAAGAGGTGAGTACCTTTTTTCTTTTTTTTTTTTTTTTTTTTTTTTTTTTTTGGTTGTTGTTACACCTCAAATGCATTTTTGTATGATTTGCTGTGAGTGGGGAAAAATGTTCGCAAAAATGTATGAAGGAAAAAAGGAACCAGAAAAGAAGACTAAAAGAACACGAGAGTAGGAATGGAGAGTTCGTTAAAAACAGGACAAGAAATGTTCACACCTCTAAATAGTGGATGTAAAGGGGACTAATATGGGGGGAAACCCCAATTATTTTCTTATGCTTGTCATTTTGGATTTCACTTCTCTGTTTTAAGTCAAAATAGGAAAGTATATTGTATGCATTATAACGCTTTTATTTTTTTTTTTAAAAAAAAAAAAATGTAAAAACATGTAAAAAAATAGGAAAAAAAAATATAAGAAATAAAATTTTTAAATGACGCCATACTGGCTTTTTACTTTTTTCACTTTTTAAAACATTCTAGAGTGGAAATGCATTTCTTGTTTTTATTATCACGGACGTATATGCCTGACAAGATTCATCATGTGCATCGCTTGGGGAGCTAAGAACAGCTAGCGGCTCAAATGACTAATTGGCTAATGCAAGATTGTAAATACTAGCTGACAGAAAAAAGGGAATCGAAAAAAATCTTGACCCATAAAAAAAAAATTGTAATATCGTAAAAATGGTAACCCATAAAAAAAATTGTAACCTATAAAAATTGAGATGGTAAAAATTGTAACGCATAAAAAATGTGACCCATAAAAATTACGACTCATAAAAGATACAATTATCAATTTTCTATTGGAGCAACGTCGATTAGAAAAATCTCGTGACAAAGCATCGTAACCAAATATCGTGACAAAACATCGTGACAAAATATCGTGACAAAACATCGTAACAAAATATCGTGACAAAACATCGTGACAAAATATCGTGACAAAACATCGTGACAAAATATCGTGACAAAACATCGTGACAAAATATCGTGACAAAACATCGTGACAAAATATCGTGACAAAATATCGTGACAAAATATCGTGACAAAACATCGTGACAAAACATCGTGACAAAATATCGTGACAAAACATCGTGACAAAATATCGTGGCCAAATATTGTGGAGAAGTAACGTGACTCACAGCTTCAGAAAGTACTGCAATTCACTCCTAACAAACTTGGTGCTGGTATATTCGCCGGAGGGCACTTACCGTTCACCAGTGAAGATTACAAAAGAGTTATTTTTTTTTTTTCTCGAACACAGAGTACCACACTTTTTTTTCACAGATCATCGATGATAATGCAGAAGGCAAAGAATGTATTACTAACCCAAGTGAGTTCTTTGAATAGACAAAGTTTTTTGCGATACATTTGTATGAGCAGCGTGAAATTTAAAATTGTGAAATGTAAATTGTTTGATATAGGAGAAGGTATATCTGAGGTGGAAATAACACAGTGGAATAAGAATGAAGGAGATCCTGTAAGTGAAATGGAAAGTCTATTAACTGTTCAGAGTGACAAAGCTGCAGTTGATATAACAAGTAAATATAGTGGCGTACTTGTAAAAAGGTATGCAAATGAAAAGGACACCATTAAAATTGGATCTTATTTTTGTGAAATCGACACAGAAGATCATATTATAGAGGAAAACGAGGAGGAATCAGTAAAAAGTGAACCCAGCGAAGAAGTATTAGAAGATGATACTGTGGAAAAGATCAACTTGAGTGAAGAACCTTTAGATAAAAAAAAAGAATTAGGAAATAGTACTATTACTAACGTTAAGGCATCACCTGGTGTTAAAAAAAAGGCACAAGTGTATAAATTGGACTTGAATGAAATAGGAAGATATTTTAATAAAGAATCTCTAACCATGGATGATGTAGAATTATATTACAAAAAAGTGAAAGATGGAGAGATTTCAAGTGGTGATAATAACATTGGTGAAGATATGATAGATGAAGTTCCATTGAAAGGAATAAAATTAGCCATGTGTAAAAGTATGAACGATTCATTAAGTATCCCCTTATTTCACTTGAACGAAATGTATAATGTACAGAATTTAATAAATATCAGAAATGAAATTAAGAAAAATATACTTGAAAAGGAAAATGTAAATATTACAATAACTAGTATGTTAATTAAGTTAATATCAAATGTGCTAAAGGATTTCCCAGTATTGAATTCTAAATTTAATTCCAAAAAAAATACATACACTATTTACAAAAGTCACAATATTTGCGTTGCTATGGACACACCAAATGGTTTACTTGTACCTAATATAAAAAATGTAGAAAAGAAAAACATGATTGAAATTCAAAAAGAGTTATCTACTTTACGTGATAAGGCAATGAAAATGATGTTGAGTAAAAATGACATAACTGGTGGTACTATTACCATTAGCAATTTTGGAGTTATAGGAGGAACCTTTGCTACTCCCATAGTGTTCGACAATCAGGCTTGTATTATAGGACTTTCGAAAATTCAAAAACAGTTGTTTCTAAAAAATGAGAAAAAAGAATTAACTGCCTTGACTGATATCCTTGTCGCGGATACTATGAACTTGACCTATGGTGCCGATCACAGATTCATCGATGGAGCAACCTTGGCTCAGTTTTCCAAGAAGTTGAAGGAGGCTGTGGAGGGTGTTGTTTCGATTGACCCCTACGATGCTTAAGTGGGAACAACAGCTGTAATCCCATCGTTTGGATGTGCGTTATTTGGAAGTGCTTTGTTTGGAAGTGGCCTGTTTGGAAGTGCTTTGTTTGGAAGTGCTTTGTTTGGAAGTGGCCTGTTTGGAAGTGCTTTGTTTGGAAGTGGCCTGTTTGGAAGTGGCCTGTTTGGAAGTGGCCTGTTTGGAAGTGTCCCTTTGGAGAGACCATTGGATTCTTCCCCTCCCTTCCCCCTTCCCCTTATCAGAATTTTTAGAAATGTTCTGTACATGTCCCCGTGGAATATGACTGGACTAGTTCTAAGGAAGCGGTGGGAAATTCTGATTCCACGCGAGCACTTTGAAAAAAATTCTTGGTTTTTGAGCCCGTTTCAATGGTAGCAAATGGGCATGTGCACACGCTATTTTTTTTCTCCACAAAGAATTTGTGTGAAAAGGATTTTCCTCATTTGGAACCTCCACATGTGCCTATTTCGTGTTATACCTTAATTTGAAATCGTTTAAATCGTTTAAATCGTTTAAATCGTTTAAATTGTTTAAATCGTTTAAATCGTTTAAATCGTTTAAATCGTTTAAATCGTTTAAATTGTTTAAATCGTTTAAATTGTTTAAATCGTTTAAATTGTTTAAATCGTTTAAATTGTTTAAATCGTTTAAATCGTTTAAATTGTTTAAATCGTTTAAATTGTTTAAATCGTTTAAATTGTTTAAATCGTTTAAATTGTTTAAATCGTTTAAATTGTTTAAATCGTTTAAATCGTTTTTATATTTTTTCCACGAGATCATGTATGCGTGCAGTTGGTGTAAACATATATTGCATTCTCGGGGGTCGTTCGCCCGTGCACGGGTCGACGTCGAAGATTTTAAACGTGAATTTTTAAAAATAAAACTAAAAACAGGAAAAAATGTGCAAAAAATTGTGCAAAAAAATGTAGACAAAATGTGCTGACAAAGTGTACTGACAAAATGTGCAAAACATTTGTTAACATTTCCCAGGAAGCTATGTGAATAGTGTGAGGAACAAGTTTTTTTTTTTTTTTTTTCACTTACTTCCAGCTGCCAATACTCAACACTCATCTCTGGTTATTCTTCCCCACGCGATGTACTAATCCTAGGCGCAAAACAAGTCGAAGAGACGGTTACCAAATTTGAAATGGTTCGGGTGTATAGTGTAATTTTTAATTAAGGACTTGAAGTTATTTATGTAGGTATCTGTTTTTATTAACTGCACGGCATCTTTAACGAGAACATTATTGTTGGGGGCTATTATCACAAAGGATGGTAGGTTTTTAATTTGGAATTTTTTGCAAATGTACAAATAATTATCAAAAGGTAAACTGTAAAAATCTGTTTTTTTCAAAAAGGTTAAATATTCATTATATGTCTTATCAAAAGGAATGTAAATAATTTCAACAAATGGGAAATTCTTTTTAAAAAATTTTATATTTTCAATAAATGTTACACAATATTTACACCATGATGCCCCAAAAAATAAACCCAAATATTTATCATGAAAATGGGATGAACTGATTTTTTTCAGCTCATTATTTTTGTAATAGTACAATTCATTTATGTAATTTTTTCCTACATTTTCTTTTATTGTATTTGTCTCTGCATTTTCCTGAACGGGATGGTCAACTTCGCATTTCATTTTTGTGTGTATAGTCTCGTCAATCGGTTACAAGGATTGAAAGGTTATGCTCTCGGCTTTGTTAACCTTTACACTTCTTAAGCCAAAAATAAAGTAAAACAGAATAGAGTAAAATAAAATACGTTAAAACAAAATAAAGTAAAAATTAAATTTTCTAAAAATGCTGATCCTATGTGTGAGCTATGAAGATAAGTATGTTAAGCGCTTTCTTCTTTATGATTTTCCTTTCCTTATTTTTTTTAATTTTTTAAAAAATACCCTTGTATTTACTTCACCATGTACGCATGGCAATTTTGGATTAGTAATTGGGGTTTGCGTATGTACACAATTTATTTGTTAATACTACACAATGGTTTGGGTGCTAAGAAAACATTTGAACTTTCTTTACGTGCTTTTAAAGCTGCAATATTGCAATGTTTGCAGTGTTGTAATTTTTTTTGGTTTTTTTTTTTTTTTTTAAATAAAATTAAGCGAAGGTTTACAAAAAGTACGAAGTTTTTGGGTGAGTTATCGGGTTTGTTCACGAAAAATGACAAAGCTTAATATGCATATGAAATAAGTTTCGAAAAAAGAAAAACAAAAAAAAAAAAAAAAAAAAAAAGGGAAGAATGAAAGTGGGAAAGAAAAAATTTAAAAGGTCTTTTGAAAATGTTTATTCAACTGTACATCTCTCCATGAATATTCTTTTCGCTCGTTCCAAGGTAATGTGTAATATGTGCTCTGGGTATGCGCACACACACATATACATATATATATATATATATATATATATATATATATAGAGAGAGAGAGAGAGAGAGAGAGAGAGATAGATATTCTTCGTGCACGTGATGGAATGGCTACGAACACAAGAATCCACATGCTAATATGTATGTTGTGCTAGTGCCAATCCCCTAGATGCTGGTTTTCCAAGCACTATATCCACTTTAACGCACATTACTCATAGACACACATACACGTATGAACGTATGTTGATGGTTTTCTTTCAAGAAGGATGATTGGAAGACATGTATTATATTCATCAGGAAGAAGAAATTGTGTAGTAACTACTATTTCGGAATGAACTTATATGCATTTTTATCAACAGTACTGACATCGATTCCACTTATGTCAATACCGCTAACATTGATATTTGTCACATTCTCATTGTTATGCATGCTGTATTTTTTTAGCTTACTATAGTTTGCATTGCTACTCGTGGTGTTGGCCATTTTGTTGTCGTAGCTATTAACTTCTTGCTCGTATTGATTAACATTGTATGGAAAATTCTGACTGTTCAGGTGATAGGGTGAATACCTATTTTCGTATAGCATATTTTCATTATTATTTAAGTGCGTTGTGGTGTAATTGTTTCTTATGTGTGCAGTTTGATTGTGAATGGCGTTCTTGTCGCTCGGATGTATGTTCGACGTCTGTGCATATTTGGGGTAATTCATGCTGTGTTCATTTTGGTAATTCATGCTGTGTTCATTTTGGTAATTCGTGCTGTGCTCATTTTGGTAATTCGTGCTGTGCTCATTTTGGTAATTCATAGTATTCTCATTTGCGTTCATATAGTTTGCGTTTCGAGTGGAATCTGCCGGAGTGCTAGCGGAGGGTATGCCCCTAGGTGGGTGTGCATATCGTTGGTGGTGATGAGACTGTGGGGGATTCGTTTCATAACCAGCTACATATCTGGATCCATAACCCGTTTCGTAGTTCGCTTGATCATACATATTTCTCTCATTTTCGACTGTGCGATTCTGTTCCTGATTGTAGATGCGTCTGTTTACGTGAGCGGGACTCCCACTTGCGAGACTAACAACTTGGCTCCCTTGCTTTCTTCCTCGGGTTCCCATTCCATCACGTGCATCGCGTGCAAATGAAATGTTATTCGCAGGAATGGCTTCTCTTCCTGCACTGGGAGTTGCATAGGATTCATTTGGACCTTCATTTGGACCTTCATTTGGATCTTCATTTGGATCTTCATTGGGGTACTCATTGGGATTCTCATTGGAGTTTGCTGCACGTCCTAGGTCCTCATTTGGGGTGATAGCCAAAGTGGAATTATTAATTTTATACTTGTTAGTGTAGTAAAAATTGTAGTCTAGCTTAATTAAAAAATTATGAGCATAGTCATCTATGTTATTATTAACATATTCAGTGAGGTCCAAGAAAAAGTTTTTGAAATGCCTATCATAATGCTTAATGGTGTTGTGTATCATTGAAATGTATGCTTGGTCGCTCAGTAATTCTTGAATAAATTTTCTATGATAGCTATTTTTTTTTTTTTTCTTTCTATCAGTTCCATTTCGATTTAGATGTCCGCCATTGCTGTTGCAGTTGTTATTGCTGTTACTGTTACTGCCACTATTATTGCTGTTTTCACATTTGGCACTTTCGTGGGCCGCTAAATTTTCAATTTGCTCATTTTTGTTGAAGTTAAATTTTAGAATATGTCTGGTAAATATATGCGATATGGAAATAAGTTTTAAAATAGAATTGATAATATTTTGATTCATAATGAAAGAATATTTAAGTACATTATTCAGGTATTTGTTATGGATATGTATAATGTCATCAAAAATGAGTGTTTCTTTCAACTTGTTATTCATATAATTATATTCAGCTTTGATTACATCATTTTGTAAATGATACACATAACATTTTAAGAAGTGAATCATACACTCTCTTGTGTGTATGCATATCATCAGATTGTTTCTACATTCTTCATTTATAAATATATTCTTTACAAACATATGATTTAACCAAACTTCCGTTAACTTATGTTCAATGTATTTGCAATAATTTAGGATTCGGAATATTAGAGAGTACTTAAATATGGTTATATTATTAAATATTAAGTTGTAGGGAAACATATTGTGATAAGAGAGGACTAGTCCCTTGTATATTTCTACGTTTGTGTTCGTTTGCATATTGTTATGTATGTTGCTTAGAACATTGTTTTTTAGATTCGCTAGTATTTTTTTTTTCTCTCCCATGAGACATTGTTCATCCATCATTCCTTTTGTCGTTCTTCCCTGTTTTGCGTAATTTTTTTTTTTCTTTTTCTGTCCATTTATTTTGCTTATTCCTCCCTCTTGTTTTTGTTTATCACCATCTTCTTGGCTATCCGTTTCTGGATCTAAATCTGTGTCTTCATTCCCCGATTCTTCAAGATGGGGTGCTCCTCCTCTGAGTGCTTCCCCTTCATCGTTCAGATGCCTCTTAGGAAAGTAAGGTCCATTTTCATCTTCTATTTCCTGATACTTGAGTAATACCTTTCTATTCCTAGATTCTTCATGGTTAGCTACATCCTCATAATTCCCTTTACCAAATCTAACTTGATCCGAGTTGAGGTAGAAATTTTTCAAATCAATAATAAGATTAACATTGTCTATAATACTGAGAATGTCTGACATGTCTACATTGTAATCATTTTTGTATTTCAAATGATAAAGTACAGAGGATCGTAAAGAAATATCAAAATAATTTTTCAGTTTATTCAATATGTTACTATTCTTTTTGTTGTTATATAATTTTTCCAAATATTCATGTGCTAGAATATAGAAATATTTTAAATAATCACTAATTTGTAAGAAGAAGAAAAAATAATGATGTTTTATTTTTTCCTTAATATCAATTTTTTTTATATATAACTCGAACATTTTTTTCGATGCAAATAAATGCTGATTTTGTATTAGATATTCATATGTTTTCTTATCTCCATCATATATTAGAAAACAACTTTTATTGTTCTTTTGAGAGTTCATAAAATTGCTGAATATTTTGTCCTCTTCAGGGTTACAGGTATCATTTATGTTTTCGTACGTTCCTCTATTGGAGGATTGTTTATGTCTGTTCTTCAACATGGTTGATGTTGTGTATGAACTTTTCATGTCTTCTTCAGATGCTGCACAACCTCTATCCGTGACAGTGTTGTGGAAGCCATCATCACTATTTCGTAATTCTGTTTTCATGTGGAATTCACCATGTCTATGGAATTCTCCTCCACCGATGTGCAAGGGGTAAGAATGCTGGTTCTTCAATGTTAAGAGTTTGGAACAAGCTAAAAGCACATCAATGTATTTACCAGTTATGAAAATATAATACGAGATATTTTTCAAAAAAAGGGGAACTTTATTATTTAGCAAAACATATTTGGCACCCCAATAATTGGTAGAGAGGTCTATATATTTTTTATATATATATTTATAAATATTTGAACAGTATAATTTATTGGTTTGCTTATAATATGGTGTAATATTTTTATTTTCATGTATAAAGAATTCTCTATATATATCCTTTACTTTTCCATAGAAAATATAATTTTTAATAAAATCGAATAAAGGGGTAGTGATATTTTTTAATAAATATATAAGCACGGTTTTGTTAATATTATCTGAGTTTAGATATTCCTGCAATTTGTATATCAGATCGATTAAATACTTTGAATTGTTCATTTTTTTTTTGGCAATAATTTTATTAATAATTTTGTTAAGAAGTTTGGCTATTTGAATTAATGGAAGAATGCTTATTTTTATTTTGTAAAGAGAAATATCTTCTGCTTTATCAATATTGATATTAAAAAATAGGTTAAAATCTCTTACATTTTTGCGAAATAAATTGTTGATGCTGAAGAAAATTTTCTTTTCTTCTGGATCTGTACATGTAGATAATGCATTTGAGTCGAATAAACACATAGGAAGATGGTTTGTTCTATTTTCATTCATACTGTGTTCATTTATATTGCCATTTCCATGGGTTCCACCAGGTCCATCCTTCATGTAAATTCTGGAAAAATTATAAACATTCCTTACATTTTCTTCAATCTTGTTAATATGATTTAGAATATGTAAACTGATGTTATACAAACAGCAACAGAATATATCAAAAGTGAAGTTACAACACTGTCCTCTTTTGTTAATTTCGATAAATCTTTGAATTCTTCTTAAGCAAATTCCTAATTTTAATATTTCTCTCGTGATTTCCAAGTGACTACTATTGCTTTCCTTGTCACTTAGAATAATTGGATGAAATATAAGTTTATATTTAGGCATTAGGTATACGAAATCGTTATTTAGTTCCATCAACACTCCTTTTTCTTCAGTAGTAAGGTTTGCATTAAATTTGATTCCTCCATTGCAGAAAATAGATTCAGAGGATGTGCTAGACACGGTAGAATTGTCACTACTGCCTGAAGTTGAAGAATTATCACTATCATCATTGTCGTCACCCTTTTCACTGTATGAAGATAGTGAATACACGGAACTGGTATCATCTTTGCTATTATTCTTCAATTGGGTGTAATTTTTATTTCTTTTCAAAATATCATACACAAATGTGTAATATGTTTCGTGGTCATACTTGTAGTACTCCTTAATGTATATTAAATTTCCATAGCTGTTATTTAGAACATATAAAATGTCGATGATGAGAAGACATTCTTTAATATATAAACTATAGGTGATATAATTTTCTACAATTTTTTTCGTTATATAGTTATTGAAGTATATATAATCGTGATTATTCTGTTTTTGTTGAAAGTTATGATTGGTAGATACTTTTGTCTCTTCCTCTAGATTGTGTGTATTATTTAAAAAGACATGACTATCCTTAACTAAATTGTAGTTATATATTAGTAAATATGAATTGTTGTCATTTATTTTATTGTGACTTGTTAAGCATACATTGTGAAAGGTGAAGGTAATGTTGATATCTGTTGCGCTTCCGAAGAGATGATTGAGGTTCATTTTTTTGATTAACACTAATTTGTAATAATTAGATTCTTCATTTGTTGTGGATATGTTAAAGCTGTTTTCATTTTTATCTGTATTTATTTCTGTACCTGTGTACGCATTATTTGTGGATGTTCGGTCGAATGGGACTTTCTGAACACCCAAGATTTCTTTTGTTTTATTATTAATTAGCAAAAAATAATCATTAATATATACTTTCGTGTAGCAATTTACAACCCTGTTATGCATGTTCACGACGTCGTATAGCACATCGTTTATGTCCACCAAGTCATTTTTAGCGAATCGATTAAGGTACTCATTTATTAGTATACTTTTTTTTATAAGTATCCATGAATTATAAGTATCTAAATTGATAAATAATGTTTTTTTAAATTTCATTTTTCTAAATATAACATCTTTGTAGTTGACATACCTTTCATTTTGGATGTACAGATTTTTTTCTTTTTCTATATGATCATTTGAGACACTTAAAAAATGCAAATTTGAATTGATATGTGTGAAAATATGTTCGTAATTGTTGTCTGAATCATCATCATCAGAGTATATATAATTTTTTTTATTTTTTAATTTTCCTTGTTTTCCTAATTGTCTAATGTTTTCTCTGTTTTTTTTTTTTTTTTTTTTTTTTTTGTCATAAGTTTCACAAAAATTCATATTGCTTGTTTCGAATATAGTGCTGTTGTATATTGGATTTTCATCTATTGGTTGGTTTGGAATTGAACTTGTTAGACTGCTATAACTGTCTTCTTTTAAATCATATAATGCATTTTTTTTTTTTTTTTTTTTTTTTTTTCCCTTCATTATTTTTTTTCTTTTCTGTACATTTACATGTTCATATTTTTTATTATTATATATGATATATATAATGTCATTGTGACATAAGTAACTATTGCGAGAATTTATATTTTGACTATTTATTATTAGGAAAATGCTTCTGTTATGTTCATATCTGTATGGGTATGTAAACTCCAGTGACGTTTCTTTGTTACAATCTCTCCTCTTTTTTTCTCTAATTCTGATGTTTTCATTTCCATATATTTTGTCATATTTGGAGGATTCCCTGTTAGATTTTTTCTTAATATTTACATAACACTTGGAGTAGTTGTTAAATAGGCAAAGACAATTGCGGAACTTGACATTCGTTATGTTGATGCGATTGTTGTTTTCGCTTTCGACTTTTTTTTTTATGTTGCTTATGTCCATTTTACGATGCCGTGAAGGGGAAACAAAAGGGGCGCGTAGGAGGAAGAAATGAACGTGGGGAAAAAGTGGGAAAAAAGTGGGAAAAAAGAGGGAAAAAAGAGGGGGAAAAGAAAAAAGGAAAATATGAAGTGATACATAAATCGAAGAAGTGAAAGCCGAGGTGTAAAGAGAATAGGAAAAAAAGTTAATGTATAAATGAGAAGAATATAAAACGAGCAATTAAAAGGAGGAAAAGAAGCATGGAAGAAAAAGAGGATAAATAAAAGCCGATAAATTATATATGAAAGAGCCCATAGCAAAACGTCTGAAGAGTAAAATTATTATCTTTTTTGGAGGAGCGTCTTGCATAAAGAGGGAAAAGCCCTCAACAAGCGTTCATGAAAAGATGTTGAAAATGATGCTTTTGAAGAATTTTGTGACATTACGTTAATTTTATTATTATTTTTTTCGTTTTTAGCTTTGCAAAAAGGGGTAATATTCTCGCACACCAAAAGGAAAAAAAAAGGAAAAAAAAAGGAAAAAAAAAGGAAAAAAAAAGAAAAAATAAGGAAAAATAAGGAAAAAATAATAATAAAATAAAATATGAAAAAAAAAAAAAAAAAAAAAAAAAAAAAAAAAATTTAAAAAAAAAAAAAAAAAAAAAAAAAAAAAGAAAACATTTATTATGGAAAAAAAATAAAAAAAAAAAAAAAAAAAAAAAAGGAAAAGAAATACAGGGAGATATAGGATATAACTCTGAATACTAGATTTTCCTAGAATGGCATATGTAATGAATATGATAAAAAATTTGGATAAATATATATAATGTAGGAAACGAAGAAAAAATATATAATCGAATTGGTTTTTTTTTTTTTTTTTTTTTTTTTTTTTCCTAGTGTTACATTATGACTGCAAAAAAGAAAAAACAATTTGCAGAATAGATAAACATTTAAAAAAGGGTTTTTATAAAATAAAAAAATACTACAAAAAGTTATTGTTTAGGAATAATTCATAATAAGCAAAAAAAAAAAAAAATGTCGCATGAATTCTTTTATCTTATATCCTGTCTGTAATGAGAGTATAGTAATTATCTTTTGTCTGTATGAAAAAAAAAAAAAAAAAAAATGCACAAACGGTTAGCGCAGTGTTAATGTTTTTGACCTTTGGAGCTCGGAATGTGAAATGTATTCATATTCAATATATATAAACGAAAAAAAAAAAAAAAAAAAAAATACGGTTACTGATTTTTTGCCGTGTCTTAGGTATGGTTCGTCGTAATTTAGAGACCAAAAGGAATACACGTTTCTGTAGGATGAGTATGAGGGTGATAAAAAAAGGTGTAAAAAGGGATTTAGAAAGGAATATAACAAAAACAAAATGCCATTTATATGTTATACAATAATGTCTCAAAATGTTATTATAAATAATAAGCTTGTTTTTTTTTTTTTTTTTTTCATTATGTCTAACTTTAAAACTTTTTTGAGGCTTAAATTTTGAAAATCCCAGCACCTCAATTCGGTATTGTATTTATCTGTTATGTGGTTAGGCCTGAACAATTAGAAGAAATTGGAGGGGATGAATTAAAATGATACATTTGCCACATAGAAAAAAAATCTCTTATTTTAGTATTGTAAGTACTCTCCTTTTGCACCCAACACATGGGACACACATACATATATATATATATATATATATATATATATATATATATATATATATATATATGCATATTCATTTATGGATTAACACTCTCCTTACCTTTTGAAGTGTTCATAAAAGGTAATATTCGTTAATATGGTCCTCGTGTTTCGTGCAAACAAGTATGTTATGAATGCGAGTAGGGTAATGTTAATGAAGTTGCACAATATAACGAGCAAAGCGAATGCCTGTAAGGGGAGGATGCAAAAATGAGGAAGAAAAAAGAAATCGACCTAAAATTATTTAATGTGAAATTATCAGAAACTATTGTCATATGATCAATACAATATGCTTACATAATCTACCGTTTTGTGAAACAAATTTAAATATAAAAAAACGTAATAATAATTGTATAGTAATAAGACGAGGACGGAAAATATGAACATGTAGAAGGATCGCTGATTTTTTATTCCTAAGAAAATGTGAAAAGTGTAAAAGAAGAGAATATTTATTGAATGTCAATTTATTAGGTTTAGAGCACAAGGAGGGATGCTTATTTAGATTTATAAAAGAATGGGTTCACTATTACCTATGCAGTTGTCAACCCATACGCAGTGGTGATCTTGGTGTCTGCACATAGGGAGAAGCAAAGTGAGTGAAATGAAAAAGGCAAATAGAGAAAATATAGCTATTTTATTCCTCTGTCGCTAATTCCACTTCTCTCTTTCGCTCATTGCTTACACGATGCAGTGTAAGCATTCCGCACAATGGTGAACCCTCGGGGGTTTGATAATGCTGCAAGTAACACACACATTCTGTTAAAAAGGGAAGAGAGGAAAGGAAATCGAGTAATTGTATTTATGCCGTGTATTAGTGTGGGACACGGGAATAATCCCCATGTTATCTCTACGGTGACAACAAGTGCTGTCATAACTCCTGTTATATGATTTGTTATGAAATTATCACTATAGCTACCATCAGTACTACTATTGGTAGTAGCATATTTAGAATTGTTTTGTCCATGCATGTGACATATGCATGTAGAATGCACATGTGTGTTTTTGGAGCGATTGGAAGAAGCAAGCTCACCCGTGGGTTTTGGTTATATAATATAGAATTTCTGTAATCGACGTCGAGAGAATTAATGCGTTCCTGAGAGACCTGAGGATAGAGAGATAACTTTTGGCTTTCCAAATTAAGAATAAGTTGGTCGTACTTTGTGCACTCCAAATCATCTGGGTTGGTAATTTTTGTAAGTGCCATGTTAGCAGAAATGATCATTTTATTAATTTTAAATAATTCCATTTCGATGTTGTTTAACTGATATTCTGCTTTTTTTTTAAATGAGCCATCATATGTATATGTAAAAGTAGAATTATTTTTTCCTTGTCTGTTTCTTAAAATATTATTTTTTTTGTAGAAGCCTGGATTTTTAAAATATAGAATACACCATAAAAATTGTTGAAATAGCCAAATGGATATCCATGTGATAGATAATGTATGATATTTCTTAAGAACCCAAAACGATTTGGTAATATTAATGTAAATAATTAAGTTTAAAATGGCGAAGAACCAAAAATAGAATGCATAAATAGTTTTACATATCTTTAATCCTTTACACATTTTATTTTGTAGTTGCCATTTTTTTAATAATATATATACTAAAAAATATCTATTTTTTAAACATAACTGAAAAACATTTGTATATTTATTTTCAATAGATGTACAGTAAACTAAGTTTAAAGAGCCATAATCACATAATAATCTTAGAATATCTGTGTCACAGTATTTAACAGCTATATGTAGGACTGTGTTTCCATAAAAATCTCGATGGTTTATGTTTACATTTTTACTTAGCAACCATTGTAATGTGCTTATATTATTTTTTTTTACACTTAAAAATAAAGCCGTTTGACCATGTTCATTTTGTTCTTCTAAACTAACTCCGTTTAAATATAAAAATTCTAAAATGTGTAATGTTTCTAATATCTTATCTTCATTGAATTCACTAATAGCTGTTAAGAATGGGCTCATTTTTCTTCTATTTTTATGAAAGAGTATGGAAATACCGAAATGTTTTATTAGTAGTAATACAATTTCATAGTTACTATTTTTTATAGCGTAATAAATAGCCGTATCGTTATTCACTAAGTCTTCCTTTTCTATGTCACAGTTTAGGTTAATCAATTTTTTTACCAATTCAGTGAACCCACAATAGCATGACCAATGTAAAATGTTTATCTCGTTCAGCATCTCGATGTCATTGTTCATAATATACGGTTGAATCACAATTTGGAGTCTTATGAAGTCTTGATGTTTGGCGCATTTTATTATTTCTTGCTGTTTCTCAAGGATTTCGCTGTCTATATGTTCGTTATCACTGTGCATTTTGTGTAAATAGCTGATGGAACAAGTGGGTATATGATGAAAGTGTATCTTGTATGCAGCGCGTGGTGCCTATGTGGAGAAGGCCTCCTTAGCACTGTATCTGCTTATGCACTGTGTGTGCACCAGTTACGTTTATGCAACTTAGGTACAATCAAAAGCAAGGAAACTTGTAGGGGTTAAAATGTTTACTGCGAGAGAGTTACACAAGAGATGTGTGCAGTGCCTCCTTGCAAAGTTTTAATTTACAAAAAAAAGAAAAAAAAGGTAGACAAAAGGGGTGCAGAAAAAGGGAGAAGAAAAAGAGCAGAGACAAAAATTGTTCCATTCAGTATAGCTTCCTAGCACATTTAAGAATGGACATATGTCCATATTGCTTCTGTATAACGCATAGTGATATGTTGTAAAATATAATTACGCATTTTTTTTTTTTTTTTTTTTTTTTCTATTCTATTATATCCTATTCTATTACATTATATTCTTCTTTTTTTTTTTTTTTTTTTTTTTTTAAAGTAGGACTTTCATTTAGTATGTTAAATAAATGGTGTTTATAGTTTACGCGAACATTTTTGTAATTTCTTCTATTGACCCTCTGTGATTACGTTTTTATGCTTCTCAATGCTTGCCCTATTTATTTCCCACTTGAATGCGCCTTTATTTCCCCCTTACTTTCGGTAATTCTTTTTTCTTTTTTTAATTTATCGTACCTTACGCTTTTTTTAGACTCTTTTGCTAAAATTTTCTCGATTAAATGTGGAGGGGTATTTGAAATGTGTACTGGGTGGGAAGGAACAGAGATACGCATATGTCAAAGGAGTTATGCCTTGTCCATGAGTGTGGGAACGCTCCTCGTTTACCTTTCTCATTGAGTGCTTTATTTTTCACTCAGAACAAAATTGTGCATTGTGGGAAATTAAAAAAACGGAAATTATTACTGACAAAGATGAACGCGGGCGCATATATATATGTACACACACATGTAAGTATGTATTTATATGTTAACAAAATTATATTGTTTCTTATCAAAGAAGTCTTATGCTCTTGAAAAGAAAGTAACGTTAATGGATTTAAGTTTCAAAAGTAATATTGCGAGATGGTGTGTGTGCCAAGCTGGGGTGGGGGACAAAGTTTGCTAATTATTTATTCTCCTATGAATTGCATCTCACGGAGTGTTTTATTTATTTATTTATTTTACTAGGTGACGTGTTTTATTTTTTATTTTGTGTGTGTATTAGAAATGGTTAATTTGTTTTTGTTTTGTCACATGTTTGCTGTATGCATTCTGACATGTGGCTTTGTTCCCCTAGCTAGGGGAGAGAAAAAGTGCGCCTATGGATATGGAATAATAATTTTTTTTTTAAAAGAAATCGAGACACAGTGAGAAGAAGTAAATTATTTCCCACTCAATTCATAACCTTAATAGGAACTTACGTATACAATTAAGTAGGCACAAATTATTACGTTCAGTTTGGTTTATTTTTCGAATGTTTCAGTTAACATTTCACTTTTTTCCTTTCATGACATGAAAGACGGGGGAAGAAAAAAAAAAAACAAAGATTTCTATATTTTGTAGGAGTGGCACATAAGCAAAAGTGGGATTGAACAAATAGTGTGGGTTGGATATCATTTGGATTATAAATGAAATAAGTAAATAAAGTTATATATTATATGTAAGGAGCATGAATATAGCGATGGAAACATAGTATCACCATTTTGTGCCCTTTTTTTTTTTTTTTTTTTTTTTTTCCTTCTCATCTCCCCTTTTTGGTTTAATAATAGGGAAATATTAGACACATTCATATAAATATGAAATGTGGATTGAAGCAGAAACAAACAAATGATTCTGCTTCGGTAGGGGATTCTCAAAAATGGTAAATATAAAATGTTATAGGGAACTACATAATGGATGAGACATATGAGGATAATAATGTATTCATGCTCTATGTCACTAGGAGTTGCATAATCGGTGTTGTACTGTATTGTGTTGTATTACAGTACATTGTATTGTATTACGTTGCGTTGTATTTTTTTTAACATTCCAGGTAAAATGGTTTGTATGAATATAAAGAATATTCATGCACATGTTTAATATCGTTATGTACAAAATACTGGGGAAGTTGCCTTCAAGACGCTGTTGTGGTATTGTGTGAGAGAAATTATTCGGGATTCATTTATAACTATAAATATTTGTGGTGCTTTTTTTATTTAAAAATAGATTTTATTTGTCTCTCTCTCTCCCCCCCTCCCTCTGCCCTACGCTAAATAAGGCTTCAAAATATAAGAAGCGTGCTATAAGAAGACATAGTGTGATAGCTTCCTCTCACTGTTGTCCTACATTTATATACATCCACTTACTAATTTTTGTATTTTCTCATTTTAGCCTTAATTATTTTTATTTTATATTATATCATACCTGCTTGACCCCATTTTGAAATAATTGCTTTTGTTGAAATAAAAATATATATTTCGATTTTTTGTTTTTTTTATAAAAAGTTCCAAGTGGAAATCATATTTTCTGTTATATGGATAATTAATTGGGGGTAAGCAATGAAATTCCCTTTTCTTCTTCCCTCCACATGTAAATATTTCCATTTGTACATGTACCAAGTAGAATAGACGTGGTAAAAAGGTAAAGCTGCTAATATATTTTTTCCGGTTATAATAAATTCGTTTGTTAATAAATTATCAGCTTGTTTTTGTTTTTCCGTTTCCGTTTGCGCTTTTTTTTTTTTTTTTTTTTTTTTTCTTTCGTAATAGGATTTCAAAAAAAAAATGTCCTGTTTTTTTCATTAAATACAAATTGGTGAAACTTAGCCTGGCATGGAGATATGTATATATATATATATATATATAGTACATATAATGTATATATTTTTTCGCAAGCGAATAAAAATGTGAAGGCAAAAAATTGTTTGCGCCTCTTGCAGTGGAATAAATATGTATGCAGAAAAAAAAAGAAAAAAAAAAAAAAAAAAAAGTAAAAACTCTATTGTGACTGCTTGTACATATGTGAAAAAATTCGTTCTTATATAAATTTTTTCCTTCTTTTTAGGAAATTAAGAATTATTTAGAATTCTTGTTCCCAATTTTTTTGCCTTCAACAAATTGAATAATTTAACTTCCCTCCCACACCGGATGAAGCACAATTTATTATACTGTTGAAAGTTGGAAAAAAAAAATTTGAAGCGTGTACATATATTTGTATATCTTTACAAAATTATACATATGAATAACACAAGGGAAGAAAAAGGCTCCTTATCCATTGGATATTTGCTGACGTTTTGAAAAAATCGATTTTATTATTTGGAAAAGGGGAAGGGAAATATAGTACAATTCCTGTTTTTTTCCATAAGAACTTTCACCTATCCCTCTTTTTATTTTCCCCTCATCTTCTTGTTC
This sequence comes from Plasmodium gonderi, assembly GCF_002157705.1. Classification (NCBI taxonomy): domain Eukaryota; phylum Apicomplexa; class Aconoidasida; order Haemosporida; family Plasmodiidae; genus Plasmodium; species Plasmodium gonderi. Next base: position 1,733,715 of record NW_021628933.1, read on the forward strand.
TTATTAAAAGATTTCCCGAACACAACAAGTAATACAAATAAATACATGAAAAGATAAAAACATTTAGGGGAATAGCCTGTATATAACATTTTATGACGACGGAATACTTTTTTTTTTTTTTTTTTTTTTTTTTTTTTGGTATATGTTACAATGGACATTTTGGTTTCATTTTGTAAAAGAATGTTTTCCTGTTTCATGTTATTTTGTAGTGTAGTTGTTAGTTATTTATCACTTCTCCGTCATTCCAATTTTATGGTCACGTCACTTCACCATCATGTTACCATGTTTCTTCCCCCTCTGCCCCTGTAGTGGATGGATTCAACGAGAACTACCTGAATGATGATGACGATTTCATGGGAGATGAATTTGGGCAAGGAGTTGACAGTGATGATGGTGATAATTATGAAAATGATATTGACATTATAACTGATAATCAAATTAAAAAGGAGAAATCTGATTACGAGAATTCTGAAGGGAATGATGAAAATATAAGAATAACGAGCCCATATTTAACAAAATATGAAAAGGCAAGAATTATAGGTACACGAGCTTTACAGATAAGTTTAAATGCCCCTTTAACAATACCCATTGAAACACAAGGGATTGAGGTTTCAAACGGAAAGAATGAATATGATAATTACTTAAATAACGATCCTCTGGTTATAGCAGAAAAGGAGTTACATAACAAGTCGATTCCATTCATATTGAGGAGATATCTCCCGAATGGCAGCTATGAGGATTGGAAATTGGATGAACTCATTATTGACTAGTCATGTATTTCCCCCCACCCCCGCTTTCTGTTACACCCGCACTTCACTTGAATCGAATTAACCTAATTGATTTTAATTATACGAACGAAGTTTATTTGTTTTGTTTTAAGTTTATCATTTTATTATGTTTTATATTTTACAGCCCTTCATTGTGTTAAGTTTTACTATATTCCACTATGTCTTATTATATTCTGCTATGTTAAATTTTATTATGTATATATATATATATATATATATATATATATATATATATATGTATATATATTTTTTTTTTTTACTGCCATTACTATGTACACATATTAGCAGATTCCATGTGGCATAGATTCCCCTATGCACTAGGAGTTCACATTCCCATGTACCTCTAATTTTTCTAGTTGTAAATAACCTTTTAACAAGTTAACACTGTATTTGTTATTTTTTATACTAATACAGTGTATAAAAGTGCCTTTTTTTTTAATTCCTTTTTTTGGACACTTCCCCTATAAGAATGATATATAAATGGGTTTGTGTGTTCCTGTGCTATAATTTTAGTATATCTTTTTTTTTTTTTTTTTTCTTTTAATGGTTTTATTTGAATTATTGTAAGAATGGTGAAGAAAATGTTTTCATTATTTGATACCTATAACACACCAACATGGATTGGACAGAAAAAAAAAAAAAAAAAAAAAACCTTAACACCATGATGTTAATAACCACTTGGGCTGCTTAATATCTGAGTATAAATCAGTGTTAATTTTGTTGTTTTTAAAAAGTAAGAATAATGTAATATAATCATGGATGATGGGTACTACGAATATATCAAATTTTACTTAAGTGCATGTAGGTTGGAAGGGCATCCGATTTGAACAAAATGGTAAAAAAATAAAAAAAAAATATATATACGTAAAATGAATAAAATAAAATAGGAAGCGGTATGCGATACCCCTCCCCAGTGCGTGTTCTTATAATGCATAACAATAAAAGAAACATCGCACTACATACATTTTGTTATTTTGTGCGTATCACTTCAAAAAATTTTGTGTGTTTATAAGTGTACATGATTAATTAGAAAGAAAGACAATTAATAAAAACATTTTGAAATTTTGTCCTTACAATGAGGTACACAGATCAGTGTGTATGTATTTAAAAACTAAAAAGGGGATTTTCAAAAGAAAAAAAAAAAAAAAAAAAAAAAAAAAAAAAAGGCGGGAGAAAAATTAAACAAATGAATTATTGAAAAGGTGTGAATGACGTGATAGGGATTCCAAGAAATCAACTACTGTCGCTAACATTCATGTACTTTTCGTAGTAGGTCAGACTATTAATCTTCCAGTACTGAAAGGAATTATACTAAAAAGAGGTTTAAAAAATTTTTTTTTGAAATGTTATTACGCGTAATATGCATTAAAAATGGAAGGTGATGAATTGCAGAAATATTTTCTACAGTCTACATTTCTGCGAGTTGACAAAAATATATTTATGCAGTATCATATTCTTTTTTCTATATAATGATGCAACCGTATGTTTATGCAGGTGCATCTGTATATACACTCAACGAAACGATTCTAAAATTGTTACTATGTATGTGCATACGAAAAAAAGTAACTTTTTACACATACATCACAAAAAATAAGAACATGGATACTGAGAATGAAGTTATAAATAAACATGTGCAAGGAAAAAAAAAAGAATGATACACGGAGATAACAAAATTTGACAGATCCGAAATGGAACACAATAAAATTCAATTCAATTAAAAGTCATGTATATATACACTACTACTTGAAATGAAAAGGATGTTTATCATGGGAAGTTATGCGGCGAAGAGTTGTGATGATGAAAAGTTATAACTTGCGAAAATGAAAGGAAAGAGAAGATATGAGACAACATGAAGAGGGACGAAGCAGGTCTAAAAGCAAACAAACGAAACGAGAAGAGACGTCTCATATTTGCTTGACAATACATGTTCAAATATTATTCTGTTCGCAAATTTCGTGCCATAACACTTTAAGACAAATTTTAAATGTGAAAATTGAGAACAATTATGGGATGGGTGAAAATTTAATTTGCAATACATGGATTGTGTGATACGTATGCATACACGTAGGTAAATATGTACATGCTCATGTGTAGGTATAACTTGTATGCACCATTCCAACACAATGTATTCAAATGTTAAACCGTATGAATTCTATGCAATTTGATTAGAGGAACTGCGATATAGAATATATATATATATATATATATATATATATATATATATATATGTACAATAAAATCACTATTACGCAATCCTCGTGAATGCACAGACGTCATAATTTCGTTAAACTATATATTTTATTGTTTTTCTTCTTTACTTGGTCATCATCTTCTCTCTTTTGATCATTTTTAATACATGGGAACATGTGTTCGGTTATTTCGCTCATTGTTTCGTAGCTAAACGGAGGAGGTGAAATTAAACGACAGCGTGAAGAAATTTTTCTACATGTAAGGATGTTGCATGTACATTGTGCTTTTGCGTTCGAGTCAAGTATGGAAGCACATTTTTCGCTTCTTTGCTTTGCACTCGTTTATTTTTATGTTTTTCATTTTCGCATTTCCTGCGCTCTTCATTACGTTTTCGCATAAGTCGAATTGACATGGTGAACAATGCCCCTGTTGTCTATGATGAAAACTTTTGCTTCAGGGACTCCAACGGATATGTACGCTCGATGATCCTTTGAAAGTTCAGAAAGTGTTATTTTCTCGTGTGTATGATGTTTTATGAAGGGAAAAGAGGGTACACAAATTGGTGCACCTGCCCAAATGTATGAAGTTAAATGATAATGCAGAGAGTATAAAAGGGTTATTATCTCTCCGTGGGCAAACATCATTTAAAGGTGCGTTCATATATATATATATATATATATATATATATATATATATATATATATATATATATCCATATGTACATGAGTGAAGAGATGCATATTTTTCTGATTTTATTTTTTTGAACAGCTCTGTTCTTACACTTTCAGTGTTGCCAAAGGCCGCATAAAACGGATTATGGTTTAGAGGGAAAAGGTTACGAATATCCCTCAAAGCAGCAATTTTAAAAATATATGGTTTTTTATCTATAACTTCTCTTTTGAAAGACGGGAAGAGTCTGTCTGGACTTAAAATTAATGGTCCATCTGGTAATTTATTATTGTCATTTCGTTTAAAACGAAATAAATATTCCCTTGTTGAATCAGCCTGACCAATAGCTCTGGCAGTTAAGTACAGAATATGATATCCATTATTATTTATTTTGTTAAATAATTGGGAAACACCATCGTGAGACCAATCTTTTCCTACTATGGGCATTATGTGTCCAAGGACATTTGATCTTGTTATAGTTCCGTCAACATCTGAAATGACAATTTTCGCATTTTTTTTCCATAAGTATATAGTACCATTTATACTTTTGGTACCTTGGAGGGATGAGGTAACTAGGAAGGTAATAGTATTTGCTCCTTCTTTTAGATTAAGTGATTGTAGCTGTTCTGAAGTTGGTCTTAATGATTTTCGATACCGTATCTTTATTCTTTCATCCCCATATCTGGTGCTTCTCCGGCTAACTTCGCTTTGGTTGTGTACTGAATTTTGTATACTCCTTTTCACTTCATTCTCTTTCAAATTTGGCATTTCATTTGTTGCATTGTTGTTAGCACTACTGGAGTTTATGCTACTCCTATTGTTGTGCTTGCCAGTTTTGTTACTGTTATGCATGTCATTTTTGTTACTGTAATTCTTATCATCTTTGTTGCTATTACGCTTATCATTTTTGTTACTGTTTCTGTCGTTGCCGCTGCTAGTGGTAGCAACTGTTGCAGCGTCAGTAGTAGTGAGATTCGTAGTTTTTTTTCCTTCCTTTTTCTTGTCTTCAATTTGATTGGATCCTTTGTTGTCCCACCCTTTGCTTGAAGTTTTGGTGTTGACTGTGTTATTGTATTCGGCACTGGATACACCGAACCAATTTCTCCATCCTTTATCCTTGGTTTCTACTAATGTTAAGGATGAGTTTAATAACTTTTCGACAGCCAAAATGGACAGAGGTTGGTTGAATACAACCCATGATGCTAACAGTGGTAAGGCAACCCTTGAGGGGTAGTAAGGATCTTTTTTATCAAATCGAAAAACAAGAGATGGGTGATACCACAAGTTAGAGTTTTTATCTATCTGGTCATATGTAACTATATTTGCTTCAAATATATTTTTATTATGTATTTCTATGTTATAATCGTTATGTTCATTATCTACATTTTGGTTAAGTAATAAATGACCACATAGACTACACTCGATTCTATTTTGAATATCATCGTCAAAACAGTTGTCCGGTTCTTCCTTCGAGTAGTTCATATGATTTTCCTCATCGTTTGAATCCATTCCTAGATTTTCGTCCGAGGAATGTTCATGTTGTGATTTGAAATGTCCTCTTCCATTCCCTCTTTCTCTGGAATATACTGTTTTGCTCAAATTTTCTGTCTCATATTCTGAAAGTTTTTCAAATATGTTTTCCGCTTCACGATCCGCTTCCCGTTCTGCTTCCCTTTCCGGAATTTTTTCCTTTGCTTGCTCCCTGGCTTTCTGTTTCAATTTTTCTATAATTTTTTGCTTCTCCCTCTCAAGACCCTTCTCGCTTTTCCTGTGAGGTCCCTTATCGCTTATTCCTTCTCCCAATGGGCGACCTTCTATATGTTCTGACTTATCCTGATTTTCCTGTTTTTTTTCTGCTTTATTTTTTTCCTCCTTTATCATTTTCAAGTCCATATTCATGCGCAACTTATTCGCATCACTTCCTCTATGGCTTTCGCTTTGACTGCCCCGTTGACTGCTCCGTTGGCTGCCCCGTTGACTGCCCCGTTGACTTCCTCTTTGGCTTTCCCTTTCGCCTTGTCTCTTGATTTCCGTTATATCCCCTCTACTTTGAAATTCATGACGACCAGTTCCTTTTTTCCTTTCGACCTTTCCCAAATTGTCATTGTTTCCACTATTGGTGATGTAATTATCACTTTGATGAGTTGGGTTGATCATTTTCGTGGTTGTTCCAACTGCATAGCTGCCTTTGTGATTTTTCTTTGGATTCAACTTGATGTCATGAACATTGCCTTCTTTGTTAGGAATTTCCTTTTTTAAATGATCTAAATGATTTTCTTGATATACTTTTAAATACTTGCCTTGGCTCGTATGTGAAAATCGCTTTGCTTCTTTGTCTTTAGTAATACATTTTCTTACGTTTGATTCGCTAAAATTTCTTTTACGTACGCATTTTTGATCATCCATCGATGAGGAATGATCATGTACTGATTCACTTTTATTATAGAATTTTTTTAATTTCCTCCCTTTTTTTTCATTTTTGTTATTAGACGAAATGGCTGTACAGTTATCTGAAATATACTCCTGGTTTTTTAAATGGGGTAATCTTCCCCATGACCAAGACCATTCCGAATTTGCATTTTGATCATCATATGCTGTTTTTCTTTTATTAGTATAATTCTCATAATTTTCACCTAATAAATTATTTGCATGATGGTGCATATGGGGACTTTTTTTTTTTTTTTTTTTTTTCTGATTATCTTTATTAAAAGTAGAATGATGGTGGTGTTGGCCATGTTGGTCATGCTGGTCATGCAGATCATACTGGTCATGTTGATGATGCTGATCTAGGTGATCATGACGCTTGTCATTTTTTCCTTTTATTTCATTATTGCTTTGTCTTCTCCCTTTTCCTTGGTCCATTTTATAATTTTTGTCTACTGATTTTCGTCTATCGAAAGCAATATTTTGAAGAAAGGACTGATCAGAATCATCATCACTTTTAAAATTGTTTAGGGAATCATTAATGCTGCAACTATCGATGTGTTGATCTAGATATAAATCGTCATATTCATGACGAGGTGATGACAAAGGAGACGTTTCTAATTCTTCTTCTACATCTTCATATGTTTTTTCAACAAAGTAAGCTTCTCCTGCACTTCCTAATTTCATATGTAGATTTGTGCTTTTGCCATTAACTAGGATACTGACAATTTTTTCTTTTGATCTTAATAATTTTGTTTTCCCAAATCTTACATGGAATGGAGTAGATTTATATGTAACATTTATTTTGTTTTCTCCTTTTAGTTTATTTTCAATTTCAGATTCTATGCATATGATATCTATGCATCCACTAAGGGTGGCTTGATTGAAATCCAGTGCATTGGATACGCTGCTTACAATTTTTCCCCACCTACAAATGGAGGAAATGCGAAATTTGAGTTAGAGGGACTGGGAGAAATTTTTACTTGTTCATGAATATGTGTGTGTAAGTGGTCGTGCGTGTGTATATGTGAACATGTTTTGGTTTTAGACGATATACATGTATAAAATAGTTAAAGTGTTTTACAAGTATCACTTATGTTTTTTTTTTTTTTTTTTTTCTTTTTTCTGAACATGTCAGTGGGATCTTATTGGGAAGGAATGACATTTAGCATTCGTTTGATTAATTCTACAGCCATAAGATACTTACATCTTCTATTCACTATCTAGGACTATACATAACAGATGGTCGGGGCAATATGCAGATTGTGATCCACAGAATTATGTGTGAATATTCGTTCGGAGATATAAGCAAATATATGTGTATCTGCTCCTGTATTATTCGTTCATGTATATATGAATATATATATGTTTGAACACACAGATACGATTGCTTAAATGCATGCGCGCAATTTGGCGTGTTCTATGGGTTGTATAATATCCTTTCCTCTTTGATTTCTTCCTTTTGTTATTATTGTTGGCACTGCTAAGGGAATGGTCAGGCTGATGCCATTATTCGGACGTGCAACGCAGGGTGATGGTGCAAACGGTAGTGACTCTTATAACAAGAAGTGGCTAGTCCATGCGGTTATTCGATGCAGTTATTCGAAGTGAATAGTCCATGCAGTTATTTGAAGTGGTTAGTCGAAGTTGTCAAGTGAATAGGGTAGATGAAGATGCCACATGAAGTGTGTCGGAGCGATGTGAGGTGGGTAAAAGGAAAAGTTGTATACGATGGGAACATGTGCATGAAGGAAAAGAAAATACCATATATCCATAAAAAACCTAAGGGTAAAAAAAGTGTGAAAAAAATAAAAAACAAAAAAATTGAGAACTTATGAAAATGAATATGTGCATATCTTTAAAGAGCAAATAAAGATTTAATCAAACGTGTGTGAAATTAAAAAATATAAAAATATAAATGTATATATAAAAGAATATGGTGTAAAAAATTGTGCAATAATGCAATACGAAAAAAAAAAAAAAAAAAAAAAAAAAAAATGGAGATGAGGACGGAGGGAGTGAAAGGTTTTGTGCAAAATGTGAGAAAAAATATTCTGTAAATTATTCATTAAATTTTGCCTGGTAATTTAGAAATGGGAAATTAGAAGACTATACATTTTTGTGAGTTCGTAGAGGGAGGAGTCGACGAGTGCGCGAAGTGAGCAAAAAAATGGGCACGAAAGGGATCGTAAATAGGGAAGCAAAAAAGGAGAAGCAAAAAAGGGGAAGCAAAAAAGGAGAAGCAAAAAGGGGAAGCAAAAAAGGAGAAGCAAAAAAGGGGAAGCAAAAAAGGAGAAGCAAAAAAGGAGAAGCAAAAAGGGGAAAGCAAAAAAGAAGAATAAAAATGGGGAATAAAAATGGGGAATAAAAATGGGGAACAAAAATGGGGAACAAAAATGGTGAGAAAAAAGCACGAAAATAAGCACTCAAAGTAAATGAAAAAATGCAGAAAAAAAAAAAAAATCAAAAGTCTACAAAAAATAGATTGGGGATTGGTTAAAAGTGGTTATGATTACATATAATTTAATGGTTTTTTCATCTTCAAGTGTGTGTGCATTAAAGAAGAAAATAAATTTCTCATATCATCATGTGTATGTGTAATAGTCCTAACATGAAACTTGTGTGTTCTTAATTTTTTGTTATATGCATACGTGTTAAGGTGTGGAGTTTTGTTACTAGGCTCCCTTTTTTTTTTTTTTTTTTTTTTTTTTTTGTGAGAATTTGTGTACACACACATGTGACCCCTTTTATCATGCCTACATGTGTATAACAGCATAAGTAAATAACACTATGCTGTGAACTTTTTCTTTTCTTTTATTTCTTTTTTCAATTTTTCTACTCTTCTTCAACAACGTTTTTTTTGCACCCTGTTAATATGATACTATGTGGAATGGACTCATTCGATGGCTGATAATTCTGTTGCGCATCCCATAGTGGGGGTGCTTTTAAACCACTCTCTTTAAAAGATGGAAGGTGCAAATAAGAAAAGTGGTAAAAGGGCAAACGTTGATGGATCAACTCAGTTAAAGGGACGATGACAGAAAAATTAATGAGCGTTTTTTTTTTTCTAGATATTCTCACTTTGCTACTTTGAGCTTAAAGCCTAAAGTCTTGTCATCTTTTCAAATATTAAGAAAAGGGAAAAAAAGGTTATCACTTATATGTAGTTCTAAAGAGTTCGCACGTTTTGCGTTAGCATAAACAAGTACAACAACACATTGTTCACAAATTGAGAAACCCATTTGAGCACTATTTTTTTCTGCTTAGGGATTGATTATTACACCCTACGTATGCTTGCTTATTACCCATTTCTTTTTTTTTTTTTTTTTTCATTTGATTAATACATTTGATATACTATAAACGACTTGGTCTCTCTATGCATAATATGTTTTTTATGATACCCTTTTGGACATACGGTTTTTTCTTGAACACTTGCCTTACGAAAACTTTAACGAAAACGGAATGTGCCATTAATCGAGTACATAAGAAAAAAAAAAAAAAAATCTTTTTTTTTTCCCTTTTATTTTTTTAATCACGCTGCAAAAATAAGTATTCAAGAATTGCCTTACAAAGGGTGGTTTGTGAATTATTTTCATTATTTTTATTATTTCCATCATTTTCTCTCTTCCTACTTTATTTTTTTGTTTCACATGTGTCCCTTTTTTACGTGGATTATGTATTTTTAAATTCACAATTTTTCTATAAGGAAAAACACAGTCTACATCGTAACCGAAGTGAAAACGCTGAATTTGTAAATAAAAAAAAAAAAAAAAACGATAAGTACATATCCATTCATATATATATATATATAGATGAACCAAAAGATTTTACTACAAAATCCGTGCCAGATAACTAAATTTCATAGGTAGATTTCTGAAACATGTCGTTCTATGAAAGGAACTATTCGTTTCACTCGAAAACAATGATAAATGGAAATTTATATGGAACTTATAAGATTTGCAAAATATTATAAAAAAAAAGGAGTCAATTCTGACGAATATAGGAATTTTTTTTACCACACCTAAGGCTCAGAAGGAAAAGATTAGAGAAGAACGAATATATTTCATTTGCGAAAGAATATGTATGTACAAGAAGAGATATGACTTTTGCTCATCTGAAATAAATAAAATAATTGTCTTTTGGGAAATCAATTCATGAAGGAAAGAGGAAAGGAATGTGTGTGGATCTATTCCGTTTTTTTTTATTTCAAGTTAAAATGCACAACAGTGATATACATTGTTTTTAATACACTTCCATTTTGTTTTTCATTTTGAATGAAAGTAAGGATATCTACTAGTAGTGAGGAGAAATAAGAAAAAAAAAAAAAAAAAAAACAACGAAAGTTAAGGATCGAAAAATGTTCTATTCCGAAGATTATCAAAAGTGTCGCAATAATTTTGAATACAATCTTCTGGAGTCATATGACACAGTTAGAAAAATTAAGTTTGGTTATGAATGGAGATATATACACACGAAAAGTTGCGATAAGGAAATTCATAAAAAGAAAATATATTTATTGGGTCTAAATTATGATGAATGTATTTTCTTGAGGGGCCATTTTCGTTTTCGTCTTATAAAAGGATTGACCCAATTTAACGGACAAATAATAAAACCATCAGAGAATTACACAGATGTACGTATACCAGATTTTTACCCATTATTCAAATTAATAGCACTGAATAGTAGTAGCATAAAATATGAGGATAACAAGTTTATATTTTTTTCAAATGATTCCAAATGTTGCAGTTACTGTAGCAGAAGTGGGACGTTGTCAAATTTCATTGATCCCAGTGAAGTATTAGAAAAAAATAAAGAAATTAATACAAGTGATATATGGAAAACTAAGAAAAAGGAAAATGATATAAATGTTTTGAATGAAAATACAGAAATATTTGAGAGTTCCAATTTTAATATTGGGAAATGGAATGGAGGAAATTATTATTTAAACGAATGTGCTCATTTAATACTACAGAATTATTTATACGGATTGAATTTGTTAAAAGAAGACAATATTAAAAGAAAAGAATTTTATGAATATTTGATGAACCCAGACCGAGATAACATTAGCACTTTGATCAGTGTACACATGACGAATACTATAAATTTAAACCCACTTATAGAAAAGTATCCAATAATTATTGCCTTTGAAAAAAAAAAGGATTTTCTTTATCATTTTTTCAATGAAAACTGCAGTAAAAAGCTAAACTTGTCAAATTTAGAGAAAAATAATAGTCCATATATTGAGACATATCAGCAGTCTTATATTTTGAGGGAGTTCCTACGTTATATGCAAAATGGGAAAAGCTATCGGTTGAGGAATGTGCTAGAAAGTACTGGGGTTCAAGTTTCTGCTAACCACGCAAGTGGTGGCCACGGTTCAGACAGGAACTACGACAAGGATAGAAGCACACAGTGTGAGAAGCAAGATAATGATGATACTAACCCTAACCCTCATGAATATCAGGAAAAAACTGAAGAGACAGAAGAAAGAAGAGAACTGAGAGAAGAAGAGACAAGTTACCCAATCAGAAGCAGATGGGAAAATAATGGAAATAAATTAAGAAAATTGGAGGAGTGGGAATTTTACAAAAAGAATAGAATAAATAGCAAAATTTTTGAATATGAATATATGTATGACAAAAGAATTAAAGAGACCTGCAACATTTTCAGTGTTATGATAATGGGAGATAAAGGGAAGGGGAAAAGTTTGCTAGTTATGAATTTTATAAACAGTTTATTGAATTATCACAAGGTTGTATATTTAGTAGATATCGATGTAGGACAGCCAATCATAGGTGTGAGTGGTTTTTTATCCATATACAAAATAAAACATGCATTAAATAATTATAACTTTTTTGAGAAAAAAGCCAAATGTATTAAAAAAATATTTTTTGGAAGTTGTTCCATCGGTGAAAATGTAGATTATTACATTTCCTGTTTGGAGTATTTATACATATATTTATTCCATAAATATTTTAAGAAAAAGAAGCAGAAAAAAAAAGTAATAAATAAATTGAACTTGTGCTTTTACCCTGTGGTTATTAACACCTTTGGATGGATAACAAATATTGGATTATTTCTGCTAAACTTAAATATTTTCCTAAGCAATTGTAATTTTATTATTCAAATTGACTCGTTAAAATGTGTAGAAAGCGTAAAAAATAGTTTAAATAAACAAGAATATCTATCTTATATGTTCAATGATTTTTTTCTTATAAAACTGTCCAGAAGAAATGATATATATGCCATCTTAAATTTTAACAATTCAAATGTTTCCTTAATTTCGGAGACATATTCCTTATTTAACGTTATAAGTCAGTATAGTAACCTAAATGAGTGTAATTTTTTATTTCACAATTTTAACATGTCATTCGATAAGGAGAAACAATACAACCAATTCAATTTTAATCAATCAGGAAATACTTTAAAAGGCTACATGGACGAATCGTATGTTAGAAAGACCAACAAATTGGATGCAAATGAATGTCTACTAAGAAGTGGCTACAGGTGGTATACCCATCAAAGTTACAATAGTAAAAGCATGGTAGATGCAGAGAAAGAAAAAAAAAACAAAAACTCTTGTGGTCCTGATTATGAAGTACATTTGGGGGATATAGAAAGGTATGATTATTTTAAAAAAAAAATGCAGAATTTTTTTGGAAGGAATTTCGTGAGAGTAATCAATTTTGTGAGCTACCAGAATATTTCATCCCATGCCAACACACAAGCCAATACACTAGAGACTATGAAAATCTCGGAAGGCTCTTCAATGCAGCCCAAAACATTAAGGTGGTTCCGAATTTTTTGTCACCTTTTTTACAAATTTAAAAAAATAATATTTTATTCCTATAGTCAATCGCATAGCAATATGCTAAAGGCTTTTTTTCACGGGCATGAAGAGTGTGTGAAGCGGCACTTGCAGTTGGTTGGAGCAGCGGTTGGAGCATCAGTTGGTGATGTAGCTGGTGATGTAGCTGGTGATGTTGCTGATGATGCAAATATTTGTAGCAACCCGAGAGATGAGAAAAATTCTGGCAAAACCAAAGAGGACCTAAGTTCATATCATGAAGGACGCGCTCATAAAGACACAGCAGTTGTTACGAACGAGGTCCTGTTAAATGGAAAAGAGCTAGCAATTTATAATAAATCTGTGGAAGAAAATAGTCGGGGGAGAATTAGGAATCCCTTAAACGAACGTGAAAGGAGAGAATCCAAAGAGATGACAAATGAATTTTCGAGTATCAGTGAATGCGTGAACAAAGTTTACAAATATCCAAATAATGGCCCAATTTTCAATTGTGCTATATTTTACTTGAAAAATGTAAAATTAAGCAGTTTACTGTTTAATAGGTTCAACTCCAATACGATTTCCCAGGGGTATTTTTATGCTAGCAGATTTTTCTTTAACAATGTTATATGTCTTTGTAAGGGGATAAATAAAACAAGAAGTGCATCTAAAAATAAACGTAAAAGATGGAATAAGCATGATTCCCCTTTAGTGTACCATTTGGGGGATAGAAGAAAATTAAAAATGGAAAGTAAAGCTGAAATAAATGTGGAAAGCAGAGAAGAAAGCATGGAAGGAAGTGGAGAAGGAAGCAGAGAAGGAAGCAGAGAAGGAAGCAAAGATGAAAGCAAGACGGTGGAGTATTACATTGATCGTATGGACATAAATGCCGTTTTTGAAAATGAAAATCGCGTTATTAAAGAGGAATACCTGAAAGAGAATAATGTTGAATTAGTTCCTTTATGTGAGAATTTTACATGTATATTGACAGCCTACGCAAAGCTTATTGACAATATGAGACTTATAATATATTTGCCCTTTTGGTTTAATCAATTTGATTTGCTTAGTAGTGTTGACACCTTTGTAGCAGGTACGCAAATTGCCCCGAGATATATGGATGATATAATTAAGGATTATTTATTTTATTATGGTGTGGTTACTGAAAAAGGGTTGAAATTGACGAAGTCGCAGGAACTGAGGTATATACCACTCAAGGAGACGTATTAGGTACGTCTAAATGAAATGTGAAAAATGGATGATAAAGCATTACGTAGTTAAACATATTTCAAATGAAAAGTTCAATGCTTACAAAAAAAAAAAGGGGGGGGGGGATTAAATGCACCTTATTAATCTCTTCTTTAATTTGAACACTATTCAGTAAAATTTTCTGGGAGTACTTTTTTTATACCTATTTACGCACACAATTGTTGAACGTAGATACGTGTTTGTTTATAGGGTAGGATAGTACGAACAATAAAAAAAAATGTTTTTGTCCACATCAAAATACTTTGATTTGTTGAGGTGTTGACACGGTTATAATAAAAAATACAGTGTAAGCAAAAAACTTAATTGTTGTGCTTGCTCTAATTAGTTTACACATTTGTATTTGGATAAAATGTTCCAGGATTTTTTTTTTTTTTTTTTCATTTTTTTGATGTTTAATTTTTTTTTGTATACATTTTATAGAAAAAGACGGAAAAGAAAAACAAGGCTAAATGTAAAATGGAAAATTTGAGCAACTTCAAATTACTTGCATTAAGGGGAATTTTTTTTTTTTTTTTTTTTTCCTTGCCCAATTTTGACTAGGTAGTTTTGAGTGCCTATGGGTAAACATTGAAATTTTGTTTTTTATATCTAATTTATATGTATCTGTAACATAAGACATTACGAATATTGTTTGTAACAATTTTATTCATCTGCATAAGAATAGAATTTTACAAAGTTAAAAACGTACATTGTTTTACATTCAGTAAAATTCACAAGGGGGAGAAAAATAAATGCATCCCAGGTGAAACAAGCAAAAAAAAAAAAAAAAAAAAAAAAGGAATTTACACTACTGATATTAAGCAACCTACTTTTATACAAAACGTTTAACCGTGAAGAAAACATAGAATTAGTGATGGATATGTGTTAACTTGAAATTGTTGCGCTTGAAAGAGAATTCGGAATGTGCATGAGAGGAGGTAGGAAAAATAAATGGCTTTAAAAAAAAAAAAAAAATAATAAATTAACGAACGAACGAACAAACGAACGAACAAACGAGTAACTTGAATATTACAACAGTGGAAGGAGTTTAAGAAGCACAAGTGTAACACGCATACAAACTAATAAAAAAAATTAAGGAAAAAAAAAAAAAATAATAAAAACGTAATACCTAATTGTGTATCTGTGAGGTCGTAAATAGATGAACAAACGCACTTCAGTTAAAAAATCAAGAGTACTACTTAACAAACTGAAGATAATTTACTTGTTTTAAAAAGACCAATTTAGGGATATATAAAACGTTTTAACAAGTTTACAATCAAAGATATAATTATTTGCTATTTTGTGTAGGAAATGAACGGCTACCATGTCACAACGTGACGGATGAGGACTATGTTGCTCAGTCCCTAACAAATTGACGTAAAAATTGGCTCTGCTTTGTTATCGTGTATAACGGTAAATAGATAAACAATTACACGCGAAGTTACAAATTCAGAGACAGTTTATTTCTACTTTATTTAGTGATTCCTGTAATTTTATTTTAACTTTTTTTTCAATTTCATTTGTTTTAATAGGGCATAACATATTTGACTGTACGAGTTGAAGTTTTTGAGAAGAAGAGGAAAAAGAATCAGCAATAAGGAAAAAGTTGTTTTGCAATATTTACGCACGTATGAAACATTTGTGTATCATTATAGATAATTATCTATGTAAAAAAAAAAAAAAAAAAAGAACTCGATGACTAAGGTGAAGTAGCTTTGTATTGTACGAATATTTGTGGTGATGTACCAAGAATAAGCAGAAGAAAACAGGGGTAATAATTCTGACATAGTTGAATATATAAAGGAGGTATTAATTTACAAGACTACGAAAGGAAAGGAAGAAAAAGTAAAAAAAAAAATGACAGTGACAAACTTGCACTGTTGCAAATTGCAATCACAAGAACTGGCGCTAACAAACTATGGATTTATCAATTCCAGTTTGTATAATAGTCTAAAAAGGAGTGTCAAGGGAACGGAATTATATGGAGAAATATCCAACGTAGTTTTAATATTAAAAGGTGATGGAAATATTGGGAAAGAAGAAATAGCATTAAACACGTGTCAAAGGGAATTTTCAAGGATTCAGCTGAAGGAAGTGGTACAAGTAAATATACTTGATAGAGAAAACAAAAGAGACCTGATACATTTTATCCCAATTGATAGCATAGATATAGAAGTTACTTTGTTTGTAAAGCCAGATCGATTAATCGAAATGGAGGATGAAATTTTGGAGGAATTCTTTAAAAAAAGTTTTATTAATCACATTCTAACGAAAGGACAAATATTGGCATTAAAATGTGGTGATATTTTGTTAAAATGTGTTGTAAAGGATTTGAAAACTGCACAGTTTGATGAAATAAAGAAATTAAATAAGAGTCTTCCTAGTAGCATGGGTTCATATTTTAAAAGGAGTAATGATAACGAAATGAGTAACAGTGGACATGGTCATGGAATTTACGATAGGGGGATTTTGTTTGAAAATACCGAATGCGTATTTATAAGCATGAGTGATGGTAAATTATTTATAGAATCTAAAAAAGTTTTAAAAAAAAACATAATAAAAAGTAATTTCAACTTTGAAGAATTAGGAATAGGTGCACTAGATGAAGAATTTAAAACAATATTTAGACGGACCTTTGCAAGTAGAATATATCCGAATTATATAATAAAACAGTTAGGTATAAAACATGTGAAAGGACTTATATTATATGGGCCCCCTGGTACTGGTAAAACATTAATAGCTAGACAGATAGGAAAAACATTGAATGCACGAGAACCTAAAATTATTAATGGCCCAGAAATATTAAATAAGTATGTGGGACAATCAGAAGAAAACATCCGAAACTTATTTAAAGATGCGGAACTAGAATATAAACAAAGTGGTGAAAATTCACTTTTACACATTATCATTTTGGATGAAATAGATGCAATCTGTCGACAGAGAGGTAGCGCCGCTTCAAGTGGTACAGGAGTAAATGACAGTATTGTGAATCAGTTGCTATCAAAAATTGATGGTGTTAATAGTTTGAATAATATCCTACTAATTGGAATGACAAACAGAATTGATTTAATTGATGATGCTTTGTTGAGACCTGGTAGATTCGAATTACACATAGAAATATCCCTTCCGAATAAGGAAGGAAGAATTCAAATTTTAAATATTCATACAAAAAGTATGAAAAAAAGCAATAAACTAAGTCCAGATGTTAATATTGTAGAACTGGCTGAAAAAACACCTAATTTTTCTGGTGCAGAAATAGAAGGATTAGTAAGAAATACAGTGTCGTACGCTTTTGAAAGGCATATAAATTTTAATGATCTAACTAAACCAATCAATGCAGATGATATAATGATAACAAAAAATGATTTTTTCAAAGCCCTGAAAGAGACCAAACCAGCATTCGGGGCTGAAGAGGATGTTATTGATGGCCTTCTATCGAATGGAATTATCAATTATGGAAAAGAATATGAAAATATTGAAAATACTTGTAAATTGCTAATTAAACAGATTGTAGAAAATTCAAATACAAATTTATTGAGTGTTTTGTTATATGGAGAAAATGGTACAGGTAAAACCACCATTGCTGCTTACCTAGCCAAAAGTGCTAATTTCCATTTTACAAAATTTATTACCCCTGAGAATTTAATTGGGTATTCTGAAATTAGTAGAATAAATTATATAAATAAAATATTCGAAGACGCATATAAAACTCCACTTTCTTTAGTTATTATGGACAACATTGAACGGTTAATTGATTATACGCGCATTGGACCACGGTTTAGTAACTCCATTTTACAAGCAATAATGGTTTTAATAAAAAAAAAACCCAAGAAAGAAAATCAGAAAATTTTAATTATATGCACGACATCGGAATATCAATTTATGAGAGATGTCGGATTGATTAAAAATTTTTTTGTAAATATAGAAGTTCCGTTGTTAAATTCCTCTACATCTATTAGAAATGTTTTGCAAAATAGGAACGAAAATTATCACGATTTTCCTGATAGCGAAATAGAACAAGTTCTATCATCCAATGTTATTAAAAGCATAGCAATTAAAAACCTGCTCATGGTTATTGACATGGCATCCGAAGCATCGAACGATAGAAATATCACAAGCGACATTTTCTTAAAAACGTTTAATGATTGTGGCATTTATTTTGACGAAGAATTCGACTATTGAATTGTTTTGCCTAAGGAAAATACGAAATGGGAAATAGCTGAATGATGAATTCGTACGCTATATATCACACAAGTTTTTTTTTTTTTTTTTTTGTGCTCCTTTTAGTGTATGTATAATGTTGCAAGTATTTACACATCGTGCACGTTTTTATTAGTTTTTTCTTTTCCTTTTTTTATTTTTCACAAAAACTATGGACATTTTAATTAGAAAACAAGGCTTAATATGAAGCATGTGATAAAATGAGTCAATATAATTTACAAGAAAGATTATCATAAAATAGTGCAATTTCTCCCTTGCCGTTCATAAATTTTATTAGCAGGGGGGGTAGGATGTTTCCCCTATTAAAAACACATACTGGAATAGCATGATTTGTTATATACACAAAACAAAATAGTTCGTGTGGATAATTCAAGGAAGGAAAAAAAAATAAAATAAAATAAAATAAAATAAAATAACCACGGAGATACCCATTGCTTGGTGATTTTTCCTGTTTCATACGGCGGTTAAAATGTACACTTGGTAGGGTTACTTGTTATGTGTATGGTTAAAAATGTCTTGCAAAATAAAAACAGTGAACTTAGCGAGAGATAAACATGTGTGGAAAATGAACGTATACTTCATGAAATTATACAAACATTTTTTAATATATCCAAATTTGTTTTTTTCATAAAACTGGAAGAGGTGCTTTATATAACACTTTTATCAATTTATTTTACACCAATTGAAGGGATATTAGTTTCAATGGAAATTTGAAGCGCATTTTTTATTGTGTAAGTCATATTAATGTGATATTGTATTACACAAGTTTGTCATTCTTTACCCAAGAAATGCAAGCTGGAAAATGTGCAGTGAAAACAAAAAAAAAAAAAAAAAAAAAAAAAATTAATGCCTAATTCATATTTCAAAATATATGAAAATGCAATAAGTTAATTATTTTTTAATTTCGGGAAACGTGGAAGCAAATAAAATTAGGAAATTTTTTTTGTGTTTGCCTAAAATTTTTTGAAATTTATAAAAAATTGCATAATATAACAATTACTAAGTTTGTGTTGTAGCTTCTGTTCTTTTGCAAATGATATATCACATGGTAATTACACATTTTATTTCTACATGCGAAAGGATAATTTTTGTGTATGCTTTTTTTTAAGGCATATTTACATAAGGATGCACACGTATTATGTGCCTACAAAAGGGCTTAAAAAAAAAATAATAAAATAAAGGGGGGAAATACACATAATTGTGAAAGTAGGGAAGCATTAGTTTGGAGAGATATATATATATTTTATATGTTCATACTTTTATGTACTTAATTGTTCCAATATTGGGAGGAGAAACGTTTTTTTCTCTCTAAGAATCTGAGTGTTTCATATTCTACACTTTAGTTTTCCCGATCATTAGTAATGTGCAAAGGTAAATTAAATTTTTTGTTGCACTAAAAAAAAAAAAAAAAAAAAAAAAAAAAAAAGGTAAAAAAATTATAAAAATTGTATAAAAAGTGAACATTTTCAAAGCACATTTATACGTACATACGGACATAATAATGTAGAATTCGTATTTAAAGAACATTTATATGAACATGTGTAAATGGAACACGCGTTGAAGAGCGAAAGGGCATTGATATATATACATAAATATAGTGTACAGTTATTGTGTCCCTTGATGTAGCACTCGCGAAACCCTTAGTGAAATTCTGAGTTATGTGAAAATGTGAATATAGATAAATAAAAAGCCCAGCTAAATTAATTAATTACACGCAAAGAGCAAACGCATATGAACAAAAGGGGAATGTAAATAAATCCATATGACACATGTGCATTTGTGCTTACATAAGGAAACTTTCCTATGTAAATGCAAAAATGTAAACAATAAATGTAAATGCATGTATTCACATTTCTGAATATGTATATATGCAAGTAATATAATATTGTCGCCATTATTTTTACGCACTTTATTTTGCCCATTTTCCCAATTTCTTACTTTTGTGTATTAACTCTTTCCATTCTTCATACCATTTTTGGAAGAACACTCTTTTTTTTTCTTTGTTTTTTTTTTTTTTTTTTTTTAATAGAACATTTTGTCGAAATATAAAATTGGGAATATAACACAAAATAGCGCACATTAAAGTTTATAAGAACACAATCATATTATGTGCCCATAAATGAGCTTTTTTAACGTTAGCGAACATTTTTTATGTAATTAATTTAGGCAATGGGAACACTCCATTAAGAGAGATATATGCATATATATAACATGTATAAACATATATGAACACTTTATATATAGTCATGAACTATTCATACATTAGTTATAAATACACTTTTTTATATATACCTATGGAATTTTTTGCCTATGAACTTAACTTTTTTGAAAAAAGAGCTTCACCATTATAAGCATAAATTCCTTTTTTTTTCAAAATATCTCTCTTTTTTATGTAAGCATACGAGGAGTGCAAGGATGATGTATGTGTACTGCTTACGCCTTATGTATGCATGACCATGCGTAGTGTATGTATAAATGTATTATACAATAAGCTCACGCGCAAACACTTTTTATAACCCATACACTTGTTCACGTACATATGAGATGGCCCTTCTCTGTGAAGTGCAAAACGTGTATACGCAAAACGTTAAAGAAAACCGAGACCTGCTTTCTTTTATATATATAAGTTCTTGTGTACTTTATCAAGTATCATACGCTAGAATAATAATATGGAACACATATTACAGCGAGCCATGTCAAATGAATATGCTTGAACGCGTTTACACATAATTGTTGATTTATTCGTTCATTCGTTTCATTACTTTGCCCTTTCATCGTTTCACTGTTTCATTGTTTCTTCATTTCATTAATTTTCCCTTTCATCGTTTCATTGTTTCATCGTTTCATCGTTTCATTGTTTCATCGTTTCACCGTTTCACCGTTTCATCATTTCATCGTTTCACCGTTTCATCATTTCATCGTTTCATCTTTTCACCTCATCAACCGCCCGTCGCATTTCCGATTTCTTATTTTTATCGAAACACATTTTGTGCTAATCTTGTAATAGTACAAGAGGAATACTTTTAATGGATCACCAAGAAGGGTTTACTCGTGGATGATCACCTATGTACAAATGTATATATGCATATGTATATGTTTGTGTGATTGTGCTTGTTCACCTATGTTTTTGCGACACGAATATTGTTTTATCGAGGAATGCGGAGAAGAGGGGGAAAAAAGAAAATAAAAAAAAAGAATAAAAGAAAGAAACACTCATCTGTGTAATTTGAACGAATCTCCTCTGTACAGTGAAAAGAACAAAACAGAAACCCCAAAAAAAAAAAAAAAAAAAAAAAAAGGAAAAAAGAAGCGTCAATTGTGAAAGAATTACACACATACAATTATCAAAATATTTACTTGTTTTAAGAAAAAAAAAAAAAAAAAAACAACTATACGCTGGTGACAGTGCTTGTGGCAATTCAAAGGGAATCTTATAGATGCTGTATTTTTTATTATAAATTAAAATCTGGACAAGAAAAACGCGCATACTTGGAGATAGACAACAGAAAAGGGTGTTTGCGAAGACTGAATAACGAATAAAAAAAAAGAGAGATAAGGAAACAGAAAACGAGAGCATAAACGAGAGCGTAAACGAGAGCACAAACGAGAGAACAAACGAAAACACAGACGAAAACGAAAGAAGACAAATCATAAAAATGGAAAATGAATCATTCAACCCTTTATCCCTGTTAGACAAAAACCAGCCATTTGACGCGGAGAAATTGAAGCTATTAGACAATGTAGTTGAAGCTCTTTTAGACACGAAAGACAAAAATCGAAGAGATTTCGCACAGAATTTGTTGAATCAATTTAAGATGTTAGACAACTCTTGGAGATCTGTATCTATCATACTAGAACATAGTGAAAATGTGAATACAAAATTCTATGGGTTACAGATATTAGAAGAATGTATAAATAATAAATGGAATATATTACCAGCTGAAGAAAGAGAGGGAATGAAAAATTTTATTGCATGCTATACTATAACACTCTCAACAGAGGGTACAACAGTAGGAGTGGATAGACATTTGTTAAACAAATTGGATGAAACTTTAATTCAAATTGTGAAAAAGGAGTGGCCAGATTCCTGGTCTAGTTTTATTCCAGATATAGTAAATTCAGCAAAATTAAATCAAAATGTATGTGAGAATAATATGAAATTATTAAATATGCTAAGTGAAGAAGTATTTGAGTTTGGGAATGAAACATTAGTAAAAAAAAAAAAAGAAAAATTAAGAAATGAATATGCAAGTCAATTTCAAGAAGTATACAATTTATGTTTATACATTTTAGAAGCAAATGTGTATAATAAAAGGAATACCAACACGTCACTAATTAAACAAACATTAAATTGTTTATCTAATTTTTTTAAATGGATTCCATTAACATACATTTTTGACAAATACAAATTTAATGATACAAATATACAAATTATTGATCTATTATTTGATCATTTTTGGGATGATATTTCGTACAAAATTGAATGCGTTAAATGCATACAAGAAATAGTTATGTTAAAAATTGATGAAAAGAATATTATCTATTTTGATAATGTGTTTATCAATTTATGGTCTAAATTAGTTAGCAAAATTAAATTACTGCCAAATGCTAATGAAATGAAAAATATTCCACCTGAATTGAAAATATTTTGGGAACAATACTTTTTGCAGTTAAGTATATGTATAACTAGTTTTTTACGAAATTATAGAGAAAAAATTGTAGAAAAAAATAATAATACGAATGATGTTAATATCGTTTTTAAATTTTTAAATATGCTAGCTAATAGCAATATGGAGGAAGTTTTTCTTATAATTATTGATTATTATAATATTTTCACTGAACAGTTAATAAGAGAATTAATAACAAGATTAGAACAAGAACACAATTTAAAAAATAAAGTTGGTGCTAACGTGTCAAATGATATTAATAATTCCATAGCTACACAATCTATGGGTATTCCCATAAATTTAGAATCATCTTCATTAAGTAATAGAAAAGCTTACAGCTTTGCAACTATGAATAATGATTCAAGCTTAATCACAAACAGTGGTAGCAATGGTAGTAGTATAATAAATATCAATGAATACTCATCCATTTTGGATAAAATTGATTTAACACCAGCGGACATTAAAAAAATGTGCCCAAGAATTAAGTTATACGAATTTATCTTAAATGATATAAGAAAAACAGTTATAGAAAAAATGGCGAAACCGCAGGAAATATACATTTCTTATGATAATGAAACGGGAGAAGTGGTTAGAGATTTTGAACCAGACACAACAGAAATTTCTTTGTACAATACTATGAAAACGACATTGGTATATTTAACATATTTGGGTTCAGAAAAGACGATGGAACTGATTGTAGAGCTATTGAATAAAGAATCAGAAAAATCGTTAAAGAATACAAACAAAAATGAAATATGGAATAGCACAAAAACTAACAGAATAAGTTACGCAGTTGGTTCAATTTCTATGTGTATGACTCTTAAAAAAGAACAAGACTTTTTAATGTATATATTGAGAATATATTTACATATGATTGAGGTAAAAAATGGAGAAGAAAATAGAGCTATTTTAGCATCTTGTGTTATGTACATTGTAAGTCAATATCATCGATTTTTAAAACTTCATTGGAGATTTCTAAAAACTGTTATGAAAAAATTATTTGAATTCGCAGAAAATGAAAAGGTACAAGATATGGCAGCAGAAACGATTTTAAAAATTTGTAAGCAATGTAAAAATGTCATAGCGAAAAATAATCATACCAATGATAATAATGAATCCTTTTTTAGTACATTTATAAAATTTCATAATAATATAATGCATAAATTACCGGAAAAATTAAATCTTTTACTTTATGAAGCCATTGCCCATGTTATATCTTGTTTCCCCTATGAAGAAAAACAAGAGAGCATAAAAATTTTGATGAGTAAATTAATGGATTTATGGAATTCGTTAATTTACACGAATAATGGAATTAAGGATATGAATGACCCCAATCTTTTAAATAATAACACATCTAATGGGAATGCTATTAATGATATGAAAGTGTTGGAGCACTTGTGTACTTATGAAAATTCCAAACTGATTATTACTTTTGTGAGAGTTAATTGTAGATTGGCATATGCATTGTCTTATTTTTATTATGAACAATTAAATTTAGTTTTTCTGGATTTTTTAAAGATTTATCAATTGTACAGTAAGTTCATAAATTTGGAAGTAGAAACGAATGGGACTAAACGAATTAAGCATGCTCAGTTCAGGAATTTGTTTTTAATGAAAAGAGAATTTTTACATCTGATAGAAACCACCATAGAAAGGAGTTGTTACAATATACAAGAGTTAGAAGCGGAGTTATTAAAAAAGGAACAGAAAAAAATGAAAAACGAAATTGACGAATCAACAGATGTACATTTACCAACAGTGGAAGAAGCCAAACAAATTAATTTCCAAATGACCAGTAATATATTAAATGTGTTACTTGAAACCATTTTGGTAGATTATCGAGATAGCAATCCTCATATAAAAGACGCAGAAGTATTTTCATTATTATCTACTGTTTTTAAAAAAATTGAAAATGTGACATGCCCAATTTTACCAACTGTGCTAAACTATGTATTATTACCAACCATTGACATGATAAAAAATGATTTTTCATCATATCCAGAACATAGAGAAAAATTTTATAATTTCTTAGATGCGTGTGTTAGACACTGTTTTGACTATTTATTTACCCTAGATTCGGAAATATTTAATACCTTTATTCAATCCCTTTTATGGGCCATTAAACATGAACATCCTTCAGTTGCAGATCACGGATTGAGGATAACACATCAATTTCTCCATAACATTATTATAAAGAAAAAAGAATATTTGGAAGAATTTTGCAAAGCTTTTTACTATATCATATTGAACGAAGTGTTCAAAACCTTAACAGATTCGTTTCACAAATCTGGATTTCATTACCAGACAATTATTCTTATGAACATGCTACGCCTGTTAGAATTTGAAGTGGTGAATATTCCCGAGGCAGAAATAACCAAGCCTCATATAATAAAGCATGTGCAAACATTCTTAACTCAATCTTTTGAAAATTTAAACCAGAAACAAATTGAAACTTTTTCTGTGGATTTATTTAATTTTTGTGTAGAATCACCATCAGCATTCAGAGGGTTCGTGCGTGACCTGTTGATATCACTGAAGGTAGGACTGTGATTATATAGCATTTATTATTATTCTTCAATCATATGTTCATTGTGTGTACATTTGTAGACACATTACATATTTTGTTGTGTGTTTATTTACAATAATTCACATATTTTTCTGCACATTCTCGTATTCCTTCCCCTTACTCTCACCGCGCACCCTGTTTTTAGGAATTTTCGACAAACCTGGATGAGCTTTACGAGGCCGATCGACAGGAAGCGCTCCAAAGGGCCAAGTTAGCTGAAGATAATAAACTTATAAAGGTAAAAATAAACGTCTTCATTTTTTGATCCTTTTTACCATGTTGTGTGCGTTATGCAAATATGGTGGCGACGTTTGCATCAGCTTGCACATGTTTTATTCTGAAGAATCGATTTTTCAAATTTAAATAAGGCACACTGTAGATATTTTGCTTCCTTATTTGTGTAATAAATTTTCCTACTTATTTGCGCATGCATATATTTTCGCCCTTTTTTTTCTGCTTCTTTTCCAGTTAAGAGGATTAATGAAAGAGGATGTACCAACCTTCTCGGCTATCGACGTGGATGACGAATGCATAAACGTAGAATAGTAATTATAGAGTAGTTTCTTTATTTTACTTCCCACATTTATGATTATATTATTTTAGGCCTAATTTAGTATAGCCGCTTTTTATGCCTAATTTATTGTACCCTCCCCCCAAAATTTATAATTTTTAATAACTGCTTTTCCCCCTCACTCCATCTTACCCTTTGCATTGTTATCACTTTTTTTGAATAAAATATATATTTTATTTTTTTTTTTAACAAAAATGAAATTACATTTTTCGATGGTTCAGTAGACTCATACATATATACAATATATAGAGAGATGTATTTTCATGGATATACGTAAAGTATATGTAAATGTCCTTGAATAAATGTGTTCATTCTACCACTCTGTTGTGTGTGTATAATAAATGATAAATAATAGTATGTATTTATTATTCGCTACTATTTCCATTATTGTGTAATAACCCCGCACACACTCCTTCATATGAGGAGGAATTTCACCATAATTCTGCTCCATGTACATATTATGTATGCCTCTGAACGAGCATAAACACATATATACACATCTATGGATGTTTATATAAATATTTACCCCCATGTATAAACTGTATCATATGACACAAGTTGTGTGTTATACGACGAATTATATGTACATGTCTTAGGACATATGTACAATCTCCATATGTTTTAGACACATCTAGATTATAAGCCTTTACACCCTTTTTTATAATGAGATGTATCATTTTAAAATATAAAAAAAATACAAACAAATGCTTATAATTTGAATGGTCAATTGTTTCATATTTTTTTTTTTTTTTTTTTTTTTTGAATATCAACCTATAAGAGTGCAAAGCTTTCTTAAAAGTTGAATTTATTTACTAACACTTTTTTTTTCTTTTTTTTTTTTTTATATCCAACTTTTTTAATTTTTGCTTGGTCACACACCACTTAAACGGTATTATAATCCCTTTTTTAAAGCGGAAAATATATATTCTTTTTAAATGGAAATAATGTTTTCCTTTATATAGATATATATTTTTTTTTTTATAAACCCCGTAAAAACATATTTCCTATAGGCCAGAAATTATAAAATTTTTTGCTTATTTTTAACAGTCTGTTGAGAACCTTGCAACATTGTCTCACACTTTTCATGGTTATCCAAGAAGATTACAAACATTCGCATAAAATAGTAAAATCTACAGGTTAATGAAATTGCTTTCCCGTTCCACTTATGATGTGAAATGGGTTCTTCATTTTTGTGTAAGAATTACATTTATGTAGCATACATATATGCGTATGTATGTATGTATGTATGTATATATATGTATATATGAGAAAATACCATAAGCTTAAGCGTAAGCACTTTTAAGTCCGAAACGTAGTAATAATATTGACACATGCCAATATGTGCACTGTTGTATATACCACAACAAACAGTGAAATTAAAGGCGTAAAAATAAGATATGGTTTAAAATGTAAAAAAAAAAAAAAAGAAAATTATTTGAACACCCTAAGTTTGCTATTGGTCAGATCAACTTTATCGGAAGTTTACTTTGTCATTACAACGTTGTGAAATTTTCCTGTCAAGGAAAATAAAACTTGGATATAAAAAGTGATAAATGTTCATTCAAAATGCACTAATACAGCAAAAGTGCTAGGGGCACATATATATATCTTATATGCTTGCTATGTTGTTATGTCACTGGGTGTTAATCTCAATTCCTTCATGTAGTAACTTTTCCTGTGCCGTGAAAGCTTTTTTTTTCGTTTGTGCCAATTTTTACATTTGTTCATTTTTTAAAAATGCTATATTTTCATTTGGAGTAGTTAACTTTTCTCCCATTCCCCTTTTTAAGCTCTTTCACTTTAGTGCATACACTATATATATACATGTATGTATATATATGTATATATTATATGTATGTATTTTTTTTTTATTTTTATTTATTTTTTTTTTTTTTTTGCAATACTATTTTACCCATTTTTAGCTACTACATTTATTTTGCCATTTTACTTTTTTAATTTTTTTTTTCTTTTTCTTTTTGTATTTTCATACCCCTGGTTAAACTTCCCTTTTGGCAATAAAACTTTATTTGTCGTTTATATCTCCCGCTTTTTTTGACGTCATTTGGATTTCTCCCCATTATATATCTCATCTTTGCCTCCTTTTTTAACGTTCTCCTATTTGCCTTGTTTGTAAAAGGAACCTGCACAAATGTATGTACATATATGCGAATAAGTATTCGCATAAATATGTATGCATAATATATATATATACATACATATGTATACTTACACAAGCGCGTTTAAATAAATGAATCCATGCGTCAAATATTGAAATGCTTGTTTCGACAAAAATGCGTACCCGCTAGGACCACAGGGTTGAACAATATTTAGACGATCGTCCGCCTAATATATTTTTAAGTTAAAAATTTATTAGATTAGCATAGTCGGCATTGTGAATTTACTAAGCCTCAATTATAGTAGTGCTGACACCATAAGGACACGAATTCGTGTATGGTATTTGTGTATATTTTTATATCCACGGTATGAAGAATTTCCTGAAAGTATTAATTTTCTTTGATTTTCTTTTTTTTTTTTTTTTTAAATTAACAGGAAAGCAGTCACTACAATATTTTGTAAAGGAAGTAAAATTTTATACTTCCCATTTAAGTTATGTAAGGTCGTTTGCATGACCGTTGATGTAACATGCTAATGAAGTTCAAATGCTTAAAGGGGAAAAAATTGTGGCACACTCAAACATATATATATATATATATGTAAGATAGATATATGCACACATTAGTGTTCAAATTATTACTGTATTAGTTCATTTTATTCATTAAATTTGTCGCACTAAAGCACAATATTCAAGGGCTTATAATTTAGAATTTTATGTAGAAAAAAGAGAGGATTTTCTTTCCCCTTTTTTGAACCCATATATTGCGACTTTTTTTTTTTTTTTTTCCATGTTACACAAAAAGGTGTTTCCTCATTACCTTCATTTGGAATGATCTTCTTGTGTAAATATACTACTGTGTGTGTTCTTTTAATAATGTGTACCTTTGAAAGGCGTGGCTGCAGACAACTGAATACAACCCCATCCAATTTGTAATCTATGCAAATAAAAAATTAAATGTGAGTGAGGAAGGTGAACAAATAGTAAAATCATTCGTAGGAATGTTTATATTTATGTACACACGTAAGTTATATTTTGTACCATAAATAAGAAGTTAAAAAGGGATACTTAAAAAGACTCCTGAAAAAGGGATTTAAAAATCACTTAAAGAGGTTATTTCCTAAGCATTTTTATAAATTAGCAGAGTTTGTAGATATAACTGTTGAACACAAATTGGACCCGCAGGATTAAGACATTAAAATTTTATATCAGAAAAAGGAGGAAAAAAAGATTAAAAAATTCGAATGCATGTGCGAATTAGGTTTGTGAAAAGAAAAAAAAAAAAAAAAAAAAAAAACTGTAAAAAATATGTGAAGGAAAAAACATATATATCCATATATGCTACGTACATGTCGTCCGTACCCTTTAATGAGAAATGCCGAACGTTTGATAATCCAATCAGGTGAAAACATGATTACATATATGGATATAATCTGTTGTTAGTCCTATTTAATGAGTTTACAATATCGATAGGAACGTAAGCAAAAAATAAATGTGTAAACAGACAAGTATATGAGCATATATGTATAACCCATATACAAACAAATATATACACACAAAGGTACAGATACAAACATATATATATATATATATATATATATATATATATATATATATATATATATATATATATATATATATATATATATATATATATATATGTATATATATGTATACATATATATATTGGAACACACGCCTGGACCGGGGGGCTTCTTTCGTGTAAGTAAAAAAGCACATCTGCAACATGAACAACCAACAAGTACTAAAACAACAAATGAACCAAAAAGGTTCGAAAGAGCAAAATAGAATGTTGACTCTAAATAACAATACATCGAGAGGAATTCGAGATGTAGGCTACCAGGGAAATAATGGGAACCGTGATATGGGGAAAATGAACTTAAATAACAATATACAGAATCATAATACAGGAAATAACAATACGTACAATAATTCAAGTAGCATAAATAATAATAATTATTCATTAGGTTTATATATTGATAACCCACAAAATGCATTTGTATTTGATGAAAATGACTTGCAAACTTTATTTTCTCATTATAAAGGAGCAAAAAATATAAGGATATTAAGTGACAAGGCAGCTGCACAGATAACTTTTAACGATAAAAATATGATACAACAGGTAAGAAAAGACATAAATGGGTTAACAATTAATGACATAGGTACTATTAGATGTATTATATTAAATGAGGGTAAAGTTGTAGAGCAGTTTCTTCCATTTTCAGCGAATGACCCCGTGATGATGCAACAGAAATCGGGTTCTTGTCAGAATAGTGAAAATGCAGTTGATATATTAAAAAAGTTGGCTAACTTGTTGCAGCCGCAGGGAGGGAACAATGCCACGGGGAAAAATCTGGCCAGTTCTATTGAAACGATGAAAAATGATAACATGGGATTAAATGATAGCATGGGCTTAAATGATAACATGGGATTAAATGATAACATGGGATTAAATGCGAACAAGGGATTAAATGCGAACATGGGATTAAATGATAACATGGGATTAAGTGCAAACATTGGCCTAAGTGCGAACATGAGCACAATCATGAATACCGGTACAAACGAGAATACCAGCACAAACGCGAACAGCAGCACAAACGAAAATACCTGTACAAGTACGAACATGGGCAGAAATGCGAGCCTGAACCTCATGCAAGGGAAAAATCAAATGAAAAACAACACAATAAATCATTCCATTTATAACAACACGAATAATAACTTTAATCCAGTGCATATTAATAATAATGAGAAAAATGAAAACCCCTATGCTAGCAAAAGGCTAAGCAGAATTGAGTTAATTGATATATTTGGTTACCAAGCAGAATTTGATGTAATGAAAAAAATTTTAGGGAAAAATAATTCCAATATAACTTACATAAAAGAACAAACAAATAATTCTGTATCTATTGAGATAAAAGGAAAACCAATTAATGAAGCCCCAATTGTTGAACGAATGCATGTGTCCCTAATATCAGACGATTTATCAGGATATAAAAAAGCTACTGAATTAATTGTAAAATTATTGAATTCTATTTTTGAAGAATTTTATGATTTTTGTTATGAAAACAATTATCAAATCCCTGAAAATTTATCATTTAAAAGACACGAATACACATATAACCCCGATGGAAGTACGAAATATATGGGTTTCAAGGATAAGTGGCACATAATGAAGGATAGTTATAAAAATGATTACGCCTTTAAAAAAAATAAAAATATGCAAAAGAATGATAAGGACAAGAGAATGCACAACAATGCCTTTAATGGGAACCCCAACGTTAATGCTGGTTACAGCAACCAGAATGCGACCCAGGGGGGGGACTTCAGTGAAATGTAAGCAAAAAATGGAGAAAAGAATTATGGAGAAAAACAAAATGGAGAAGAAACTGAGGAAAAACATATCACTCTGCACATTGTATACACATTTCATTTCTCATCACTTCACCCCTTTTTAGGAATTACAAAGAACCGAACCAGGGAAATTTTCGTAATATTAAATTAAATAGGGAGCGTGATCAACACTCATGAATGCATTCGTAAATACAATTTGTGATGCGAATTAAAATGCATTGGAGAGGGGGGGGCCCTAAATTTTCTTATACGTAGAAAATTCCAAACGATTTTATCCCCGTTGTGAATGTAATTTACCTTATTTAACAGGTAATTTGTGTTAGAGGATATATAATGCTATACAATATACACGGAATATTTCCCACAAAAAAAAGAAATCATATTTTTTTTGTTGTTTGTTTTTTTTTTTTTTCCTGTCTTTTCCTCCTTCCTTTTTAACAGCTTACCATATATATTTTCAAACATATTTAAATTAAAATAGATGTACACCATGTATAATTATGCGTTTATATTTACGCTTTTACACTTGAACGTTTACATATATGGGTTTACATTTATGTTTTTTTTTTTTTTTTTTTTTTTTTTTTTTTTTTTTTATTCCTTTTTTTTTTAAGTAAAATTATTAATTTTCCTTTTTTGATCTCAACCGTTGTTACAACTTAAATTAAGTTAGTTTTGAAATTTTATTTAAAAATAAATAGATTTTTTTTATTACTAACGAGAGAAGATGTTTGCGAAATTGCTTATATAAATTTTTATAGCTTTTAGAATAGTGCAAATGTTCGAAATTGTGGTGACAATCAGGTGATGAACATTGTAGATTTGGAAAAGCGTGTAGTGCTTACCAGTTTTAGTCCTCGTTTTTTGATAGATTTGATAAGCAAATTGCTTTTGTCCTCTGTGACAGACATATCACCTCTCTATATTGGCAGGAAACCAATTATGCAAATATGTGAGAATACAATCTTACATACATTGTAATATTTTAGTTAAATCGAGAACAAATATTGTGTGCGCCAGTTGCTAGGTCGATTTACACATTACCCTTTTTCGTGGCTTTCTTTTTGTGGAAAATTGTTCTGTTTGCTAATAAAACTTGTTTTTCAATTTTTTAGAAAGACTCATTTAAGTGAAATAATATGAATTTATGTTGATGTATTTACACTACATATGCGTGTATGCAGCCTCTCCTATTTTTCCCTTGTATGGAAACAGTTAAATCTTCTCTCTCTCTGAATAACTCTAACCACCAAGGACTCATTCTATGAGGGTGAATAATTGTGGAAGGTGGTACTATCATATTTTACTACATTATATAACTTTCATTTTTTTCCCTTGAAACAGGCGCGAAATATAGATCCCTACAATTAGGGTTATAGAAAAGGACCATGTTTCCGAAACGATATGATTATGTGCTTTTTAAATTTATACATTTTTTTAACTTGTTCATAAGAAATCGTGAATTCTTTAAGTTTAAAAATGGAATTATGAATACGACACGTTCAGGAAATTATTCACCTTTGTTGGTTAAATGTGGTATAAAGGACCAGCTGGAAAAAGTTACAAGCACGTATATGTCAAGATGTGAACTTAAAAAAAAAAAAAAAATAGGAAGGGTTCCTGTATGTTTAGCAGTTGTGTATGCTATATAATATAATACATTACAATAAAATACATAACACTGCTTTTATATGTTTATTTCGAGAGGAACACTATCGTATACGACTTTCCATTCACATAAAAACCGAACAAAACTATACGATTCGAAATAAGTATTAATTAATACAGGTGAAAATTTAATATCCTCATCAGTTGTTGAATAAAGTTGCACCATAAGTGCTAAAAGGTGTAGTATATACACATGCATATTTTTATAAATCTTTTAACTATTGAATTGCGCATAATGTTTTTATTTTATTTTAAAATCTAGAAAAGGTTAACTGTGTGTATAGCTGGCAAACCTGTTTTTATTATTTCACTATTTTTTTATCCTGTGATAATTTGGTATTTTTAAAAACATGTTCTGACTTTATTGAAACAGCTTTTTCCAATATACATATATTCTTTTATTCACTATCTATACTTAAATATTTGCTTTATGTGGTTCTAAATATAAAAAAATAATGCTAGTGCATATATTAGGAATGAAAAAATTTTAAGTAAAGCAAAACAGATAAATAAAGGTTTACTTCCCCCCTATTTTTTATTTTATTTTATTTTTTTTTTTTTTGTTATTTGTTTTGATAGTATGATAAGAAGAAAAATATGAAAGATCCTTTAGAATATCTGAACAAAATAAATTTCAATACCAACAGGTTTCCGCAGTACACCCACGTAAGTATACGCACATAGGTGGACACTTGACGAGAGTTTTCTAACTAATTATATGATGTTATATTTTTCATTTTTTTGTCATTTTACATTACCATGTCATCATGCCATAGCATCTCCACTTTTTAATATTTCCACTATGTTTTTACATGTACATGACAAAATCCCAGTTAATAGAAAATTGTCCCTCGGAACATGAAAAAGAAAAGGTCATTAGAATATGTCGATGTTGGCAATCAGCCAAATTCCCCTATTGTGACGACACACATAAGGTTAAAATTGGAATTGTAAACATGTGACAACTCTATTGCATATATACAATTACATATGTCCAAAAATATACATATATGAAAAGTATACATATGTCCTTGATCAGAATCCTTTGTTATATCACGAAAACATGCGAAAAAGAACATGTAATTTTAATGTTTCCATGTTTACACGTGAAAAAATCATATACTATTATATTTTTGCCTTTCCATGTGTATAGATCCTCATGGAGAACGGAGATGATGTTGGTCCCTATGTAGCAAAATTATCTAGCTACAAATTGTCAGACGAAGAAAAATTAAAACAACAAAAATATAATGAGAAATATATAAAATTAAACAACAAATTATCATCTGATAAGTCTTCCATATCAATATTTAAATTTAATTATAAGCCACATCAAAGCCACAAACTAAAGAAATCGATCCTTTTGTCGTTTGTTGTTTTAACATCAGCCTTCTTTTATGAAAAAAAAGATAAATTAGTTAATATATACTCGATTAATTGAAGTCAGAAAAAGTGAACTTTTTTAAAAATAATATTATTTGAAACTTTAAAAAAAAAAAAAAAAAAAAAAAGACATGCTATGATAATTTTTTTTTCTTTTTTTTTTTTTTTTTTATAAACATCACGTAGTATCATTTATACTGGAATTTTACTACCTGTTGCACTTATTTAACATTATCAAGTATACAGGGATTTGTATTGTTACTAGAGTTATATAACATTTCATAGGATTTCTTTACATTTTCGTATATTTTACTGTATACATATGGATTTATTTTTTTATTTATTTTTTTTTTGAGCTACGCCAAAGGCGAAGCATCTGCATTTATCCCTCGGAAAATCTGCGAATATATATTTGTACATTCATTTTGAAGAGCTTTTATTCATACCTCCATTTGCTTTTAAATTATTTCAATGATTATAGTAAAACACATTCGATTTTTAAAAATAAGAAGCACAAACGAGGGTAGTTAAATTGTTACACACACGTGTTATGATATTTTACATGACCAAACTAGACATAAAAAAGTGTTTGTAAGTGTGTAAAATTCAGTATGAATATAACAGTGTATCAGATTTGTGGTGAGAATAAAAGGAAGAAGTGTGACAAAACAAATTTGATCAAAATAAAACAAAATCAACCATGTAAGCTTTTCGTAATAGGAGAAAAACAACAACAAAAAAAAGAAAAAAAAAAAAAAAAAAAAAGGCAAATATGGATAACATAAGGTGCCGTTTTCAATTGAGTAAAAACAAGTAATGCATCAAAAATGTTGCACATTTAATTAAACATTTCATTGAAAATATATAAATTATTTTGGTTAGCTTTTTTTTTTTTTTCCCAAAACAATTTGAAAGGAAAGCTTTCTCATTTTATAATACTTCTTTAAAAAAAAAAAAAAAAAAAAAAAGAATATGGAAATATAGCATGCATCAAATTCTGATTTTTATTTACGAATTATGAAAAAATTATGTATTTCCATTTCTGACAAGGAGATTTAAAAAAACAAACGCATATGAAGAAAGGATGTGCTTGAGAGAGATAAAAGGATACTTTCTCGATTGTTGTATTAAAAAGGTATAATTTAATGTTCTATAATTGAGATACATATTTAGATCGCTAATGTCTAAAAATTTTGTGCTGACACGAATGCATTGGTATATGGATAAACTTACCAAAAATTACCCCTCATAAGGTAAAGGGGTTGAGTGTTTACTAAAATTCGCTCATCTTTTTGGAATACTCACTGTTTGGATTTTTTTTTAATTTGGTCCTTAAACCATGTTCTATAATTTTGCCATCTTTTAAAACATATATGTAATCACATCGATCAATTGTTGTAATTTTGTGAGATAGGTTTATGATGGTACAATAAGGTAAGTAGCTTTTTATGCTTGAAAAAATTTTTAACTCATTTGCAGAGTCTAAAGCATTAAATGCCTCATTCAGAATTAGAATTTTGGGTTTCTTTATAATAGCTCTAGCTAGAGAAATTTTTTGCTTTTGTCCACCTGATAAAGTTTTCTCACTAATATTGTGAAAGAATTTATCCTTGTAAGAACTGATTAAATCGTCAATACAAACAATTTTTGATACCTTAATTATTTCTTTATATAGTTTTTTTATGAAATGTGCTTTATATCTGTTATAACTTCTTTTTTTTTTTTTTTGTTCATCAATTTGTTTTGTGTTTACGTAATTTCCACACATTAGGCATTTTTTAAAGTGATTAGCAGTGTAGTTCGTTTGATTTGCTTCATCGCTTGTGTACATAAGCTCATTTTCAGTTTGAGAATTTGCTCCTTTCGATTTTTCTTCGTCTCGTTTGATAGGTTCGACTCGTTCTCCATTTTCCTCCAAAAGATCATTATCGGAGGGGAATAGATGCACGCAAATATTTATGCTGTTTCTATTAAACCCGAAATTGTAATTGAAATAGGAAAAATATTTATTCGCTTTTGTTTTGCAATTGTAGGAGTATAATATATTGTATATTATGCTGTTGCTGAAGAGGTATGTGTCTTCTTCCACTAGGGAAATTTTCCTTGTTAATATATACTTTGAGACATTTTCTATATTTTCATTATCAAGTAATATGTTTCCATATGTTTTGTTATATAACCTTGCACACAATTTAGAAATATCATCTTTTCCTGAATCATTGTAGCATAAAATTCCGTATGTGTATTTATTCGAAAAGTTTAAATTAATGTTTGATAAAATTTTATTTTTTGGATATTTTGCATAGTAGAAATCCACATTTTCGAAAATTAGCCTACTCCCTTTTTTGTCATCTTTTACATTATCTAATATTAAATTTTCATTTATATGTTTATAATTTTCATCAATGTATTTTAAAATTTCTAACTCTTTTATGGCATTTTGTACAATATATGGCAATATATGAGTAAGATTTTTTTTTTTTTTTTTTGGAAGTTTTTTATTTTTTAAAATTTCTTCCTCATTTATGTCCCTGTGTTCGGGTTTCCACAAATTGGTAACTTTTTCCCCGTTATTTTCAATTCTTTTAGAGAAATCGATTTCTGCAAAATTTTGCGAATCGTCTATGGCTTTTCTGTTGTTTTCATTCACCACTGTGTTGTCCTCATTTATAGTGCTGCTTTCGTTACTACTTCTTCCTTGTGTATCCACAGAGTACATGTCTGTTATGGTAACGCAACTTAAAACTTCATTCATGTTGATTCCATCGAGTGTTGCGTGGTCTATATCATTTTCACTCCCTGTAGTGTTGTAGGTAAAATCTATGGATGAAGTATCCATACCCGTTTTCGATTTTTTTTCTAGAAGATTAACTGGTGTCTTTTTTTCTCTCTTGTAGTAGAATTTGGAATAATTGTAAAACAAGAAAGTTAGCAATATGACGTATAGTGTATTATTGGTTATGTTACTCATTCTTAGAATACTTTTTTTGTCTTGAATTGATAATTTTTTGAATGAACTAATGTTATCAAGCATAAAGAGGAAATCGTCACTTACAAAATTATGCCTCTCTTCATACAATTTTAATATGAGCATTATAATATATTTTTTATATTTGGTTCTTAAGAAGTGTACGAATTTTTTGTCTAATTTGTGCTTTATTATAAGTTCATCATCATTTTTAATGTAATAGTATATTTCTTGAATATTCATTTCCAGTTTATTCTTTTTTAATTTATTTAAACCTTTTTCACATTTGTTGAAGTTGTTATCCGCTGTTGTAATCGATGGAACAACAAGTTGAATTTCTTCATTCAATTTTGCAATAGCATCTTTCTTCGTCTTCTTATCGTTTGGCACAATATGCTGGTTTGTTCCACCCATGACATATTTATTATCCTTATTTTGTATTACATTATATTTATTTTCTTTCTGGGAATCACTTCCATATGAGAAATGTTCGACTGTTTTAGCTTCACCATAGTAGGGGAACCCCGCTTGATCTACCTTTAATATATTTTTATCGTCCCCAAAAAATTTGTGTAAGTTATTATAGTTCCTTTCGAATAATTTTAAATAATTTGGTTTAATTATGCTGGAGACATAATCAGCGTTTTTTTGAATTGATTGAAATTTTTTGATAAGAGAATATTTACATATAGCATTTTTTAAATCTACAAAATTGAGAAGATTTATGGAAGGATATTTATGGGACATTAATCTGTTGTAGTTATTACAAAGTGTATCTTTTTCAATTAATTTTATTATATCTTCTGCATTTCCTATTAGTTCTTGAACGCGTGAATACTGTTGTTCAATAGTACATGATTGAGAGATAATGTTTTGTATGTACATAACTGAGGAGATAACAATTCTTGAATCAGTATGAATATTATTTTTTAATGTCTGTTTACTCAAAATTAGGGTTAAGACAAGGGTTATCATATCTATTAAACGAATAAGAAGTTTTTCTATGATGTATAATAATCCTAATTTCATTCTGCACATGTAAATTCCATCTAAGGAACTGTTAAACTTGGCAAGTTCTTTATTGTGCGTATTGAATGTACTTATAAGTGAGAAATTGTCTATAGACTCTTCTATGATATTGTTTGAGTGAGCAATAACATTACTTTCTTCTTTTGCCACTTTACGAAAGATACTTGAAAAAAATATGGATATGTTAGAAATGACTAGGACAATAAAAAGGGAGACCAAAAATAGATGTACATTAATTTTGTACAGAAAATAAAAGGATAATAATGTTTTTATCACATTTCGTAAGAGAACAATTATATTAGTAGTAAATATATCAATCAATTCAGAAGAATCGATATTCAATCTACTTATCAATTCCCCTTTCCCCTTTTTCTTAAAATAGCTAATATGCTTATGTAATAATACACTAAATAGATAAACTTGCAACTTATTCGTGCTTACATAAGCACATATATTAAACATGTATGATCGTAGGGAGGAAAATAATAAACTCAGAAGGGATGTAAAAGCATACACATAGAAAGGGTTATTAAATTTAAAATAATTTAAGAACGAATTCATAATTGGTATATTTCTTTTTTCAACAATTGTTGTGCTTCTATTCATTACATAGGATATCGTTTTGGACAAAAAAATTGGAATATATGAATCAACAACTGACGAAATTATTGTTAATACAAGACCTACGGCAAATATATTTTTGCTTTCTCTGATTACCTTATACAATTTACTCACATCATTTAGTATACTATTTTTGTATTTACTCTTTTCCACCATTTTGGAGTATAAACTTGAAAGTATATTTTTATCTTCCTTTCTTTCATTCTGTTTTCTGCCATTTGGATCTAAAAAAAAATCACTGTTTTGTTTAGCATCACCTAGTCTTATAGGTCCCAAATGGGTAGTTATTTTATTTCTTTTATGTATAAAGCTCATTTTGTTAAGAAGCACTTTATTATTGCCATTTTTCTTTTCCCAATTTAAGTAAATTTTTCTGTTTATGAAATTGTGCAGGTGATTTTTGATGTGTCTCTTTTTATTTTTATATTTTTTATAAAAATTACTGGGATAGATGCTTTCTACCCCACTATGTCTCATGGTGTATTCATTTTGGGCTTGGGGAAGGACATTTTTAGATAAACTCTCGTAGACTGTAGTGCAGAGGAGTATCAAGCTGTGTACGAAATTCATTTTTCTTTCTTCCCTTCTTTCTTTCTTTCTTTCTTTCTTTCTTACTTTTTTTTTTTTTTTTTTTTTTTTCATAAACTGCATTTTTACACTTTTTTCCTCACCATTATATTTGTAAAGCTTTTCATATGAAAAAAGAAAGAAAAAAAAGGGAAGTTCCTTTTTCTTGTAGTACCCTTTAAGCTGTCGTGCTTATGTAATATTTGTGACATGTTTGATATATTTGTTCCTTTCTTTTATGCTTTCCATATACCTTCTTTCTCATTCATTTTTGTTTTATTACTAGTGTGATTCACTTTGTAAAATATTTATGTGTTCTTTTAGTTGAACAAATTTAAAGTGGTATGTGTTTCTTTTTTAATCTTCTATACTTTGCAATTATATGTCATGTGTAAGAAAATATGCCTTTTCTACCAGAGCATTTTTTTTTTTTTTAATTTTAATAAAAAAATAGTTGTTATTAGTACAAACATGTACGCATAATTATTAGAACAGAGTTAATGAAATTTATTTGACGAACTTAGGATCATATTTTTTACCTTTCTCTTTTCGAAAACTGAGGTGAAGATTATTAGTTGTGAATGTTGCTATGTTGATTTTTTGGGTTTGGCTTTTTCGTGTATGCATCAAAGTAGTAAATGTATGTATAAGTGAGCAAAGGATGACATAAGTGATGTTAGATAGAGGGTATAGGCAAATACGTTCTGTGTTTTTCTCTTTTTTATTGTTAAGG
The DNA here is from genome assembly GCF_002157705.1 of Plasmodium gonderi. Classification (NCBI taxonomy): domain Eukaryota; phylum Apicomplexa; class Aconoidasida; order Haemosporida; family Plasmodiidae; genus Plasmodium; species Plasmodium gonderi. The sequence goes on from NW_021628933.1 coordinate 1,774,297, forward strand.
CCTACACTAGGGGGTCAACAAAAGGAGTTTTTTTTAGTTTAAAATGAGCTGAGAAGGAAAAAAAAAAAAAAAAAAAAAAACTGAATGAACGAATGGACTCCTGGAACAAGCGATCGTACTCAGAAACAAATAAGTAAATATATGTGCAAAAATAGCGCTGTGAGACACCGATATAAATAAAGGTGTAAAACCAATTTGCACTGTTCAGCTCAAATAAAACTTAAGGCACAACTGTTCCATTACAAATTTAAGCACTTTCAAGTAGAGTTCTTTGTTAGAGCGAGAAAGAAAATATTTTAAGACAAAAAATAAATCGAAAAAAAGGGAAATAATGAAAATTACCTAATAATACAAACTCGATCATAAGAAATTTAATACTCTTAAGTGTGTCAAAATGCAAAGTAGCGTATATATATACATATGTGTGTTATACGTTTTTAATTAATATCATTAAAAGAAAAGTCATTAAATTGCTAAAAAGGGCCATGGGGTGACTAAAAGAAGCCATTGTTGAGTCACGTTTTTCAGTATCCAAAGGATATTGTAATATAGAAAATTAGCTATACAGAATACGTATTCTACACTTAAAGTTGTACGGTTTTCTTACTACAAATTGGTAAACCCATTTTTATTACTTCTTTTAGATTGCAATATCGATCATCACTTAAATTGATAGATTTTATACCTGTTCTTATTTAGTCCTAGATTTTTGTATTTTTTTAACAATATCGTTTTTTTTTTTTTTTTCTTTCTATCTTAATAACAGTTATTATGACTTTTTTCTATATTAAAATTATTTTTGGAACAGTGTTAATCTATTGGAAGATACGTGATTTGTAAAGGCAGAACTTTTTTTTTATATATAAGACAACCTTTTTTTTTTTCATTAAAATTTTGTAATAAGCACGTGGACAATCTTGTCATCTTACAAGATGTGCATTTTATTCCTTTTTTAGTAAATACAAAAGTGTAAATTTCACAACGGTTTATTTTTATCACATTAAATTTAGTTCTGATATTTTTGAGAACAAAAAAAAAAAAAAACATACATACATATATATATGTGTACATATGAATATATATACATGTACGTATATACTAACCTTTCGGTGGAAGAAAATAAGAAAATATTAAACTAAATTCTGGAATTTTACACTATTAAAGTGCTATAAGTAAAAAATAATACATACGCTTGGATAATAGAATAAGTAAAGCTAATGCACATATGTTTACATTTTTTTGGAAAAGTATTTTCATAATCTCCAAACATGCAACAACTTTCCAAAGAATTTTCTCTCATTATTTCCGAAGCGTAAGAAAAAAGGACCATGTTTAAGACAGGGGTATTTCTAATTCGTGTATACATAATGTTATATATATATATATATATATATATATATATATATATATATATATATATATATATGCATATTATACACATTTTTACCACCTGCATTAGGGTGCAATACTTTAGTTTGCAGGCTAATATAGTATATTGAAAAGATAGGTTGTTATTTGGGTTACTATTTTTATATTTTATTTTGAGTTATGTGATAAAAAATTATGTACAAAAAATATGTTTATACAATTGCTTGCGTTAAAATGTGGTGACATAAGCTTTAATGCTGGTTGTCAGGTTGCCAAGTTTATTTGGCGTAGAGGAGGGAATTTACTAAATTTTAAAAAATAGAAACTATGGCTAAAAGTGCATCTAAAAAGAAGACTAGCACTTGGTAAAAAAACTAATGGGTTTTCTGGGGTATATTTAACAGGGATAGTAGACCTATCTGATGAAATATATTTAAATATTAAAAAAAATATATATATCTAAAAACTACAGAATGTTCACATGCTAATCCAGAAATATTGGAAAAAAAATAACATGTAAAATAATAATAAAATATGTTATTCTGTTTACTAACAGCGTTTTAGTAGTTAAATATGCGTGGTATTTATTCATGCATTTCCTAAAATTATAGGTGCAAACATTTGTTTTTTTTTTAATCATACGAAAGTGAGAAAATTTCACTTGCTTTTGCAATTTTTCTGCTTTACGAAAAAGCAAAAAATGTTTTTTTATTAATCATTTTGCAATTTAATTTATTTGTTTTATCCTCATCTGGGTTCTGAAAATTTTGACTTTCGTTATCTTGTGTTTGTTCCTGTGCTTGTGCTTCTTTCCTTTTTGCTTCGAGCTGTTTTTTTTCTCCTTTGTCAACTGTGTATACATTTTTGCTCGTGCTACTACAACTCAATAAGGCGTTGTTGCTAAGGTTTTTGGATGACGCGCTATTTTTCTCTGTTTTTATTGATTCCTTGTTTGCATTATCATTAACATTTGGGATAATTTTTATTGATGTCTGTTCTCTCAGGGTTGTTTTTTCATTGAGAGTATCTTTCATGAAATCTCTTTTTTTCACTGTATTTAATGTTTCGCTTTGTGCTGTCTGTTCTATAATTCCTAATTTATTTTTTCGTCCTTTTTGATTGATTTGTAAAGAATAGGCATCTTCTTCTCTTTCATATATTCCGCTTCCTCTGTCGAAGAAACCATTTTCATAATAATTATTTTCGCAATCTTTACTTTTGTACTTAATATTGTGAATGTTTTTACTGACATGGTGATTTTTGCTATACTTTTCATTCTCGTCATGATATTCGTTGTCCTCGTTTTCTTCCTCCTCCTCTTCCTCTTCTTCTTCTTCTTCTTCCTCCTCGTAGTTTTCCTTATCCGTTATGTCATTGTCGTCGTCTTCTTCCTCTTCCTCTTCTTCTTCCTCCTCCTCATCTTCCATTTCGTCTTCTTCCTCCTTTTCATATTTATACTTCTCTGGATTCTCATAGTAATGATCAAAATTTTCATCTTCTTCTGAATTCACGATTTCATCATTGTGCACATGACTATTCATTTTATTATGTTTCCTTAGTTGGAGACTTTGGTATTGTGATATTTTTTTCAAAAGCTTCTTATTATTTGTACTGTTCTGTACAATATCCGGTATATTTCCAGAACTGAATACATACTCCTCTATATTTAATGGAGAGTCAGGAATGTCAGAGACGCTTATTTTTTTATATTTTGCTTTTCCTTCTAATTTATTATTTTGTTTTCTTTGATACAGAGGGTCATATTTCAATGGAGGTGGCTTATTCTCCGTTCCATTATAGGTAATTTCATTATCATAGGTAAAATCATATTCCCCTTCGCTGCTGTAGTTTTCTTCTCCAGCATCATCATCATCATCAACATCATCTTCTTCATCTTCACATTCTTCACTTTTGCACAATTCTTCATCGAAATGTTGTGTTGGAGAGCAGTTCTTAGAATTTTTCAAATTGGCATGCATACTGTTTTGCTTACTGTACAAATTTTTGCCTATATGTGTGTTCTGATTCATGTTATAATTTTCGTTTTCATATTTTTGGTTTTCATACTTTTGGTTTTCATACTTTTGGTTTTCATACTTTTGGTTTTCATATTTCTGGTTTTCAAAATGTTGATTTTCATAATGTTGATTTTCATAATGTTGGTTTTCATAATGCTGGCTTTCATAATGTTGGCTTTCATAGTTTACTTTATTCTTTACGCTCATACTGTTAAAGGAATAGGATCTATTTTTTGCATACATTTCTTCATCTTCCGGCCCAATCATATTTAGCCATGGGTGCTGTAGCATGGTATAAGCTGAAGGCCTCTTCTGTGGATCTATAGCAAGCATAGGTAATAAAAAACTACATAATGGATTAATTTCCTTTTCTGGTATATTATACTTATATTTGAATATTTTATATAGACCATATCTTTTAATGTTTCTAATATTTTTCAGTTTATATGTTTTTTTATTAAAATATTTGTGCGAATTAAAACCTGAATCTATCATATATTTGGGTATATTTCCTAAAACTTCAATCATAAAACTTAGGTGTTCTTCATTTTTATCATATCTATCTGATTTTTGAGGATTAAATAAAAAATCTCCTGTTACTAGTTCGAATATCATACATGCAAAGGACCATATATCAGCAGTTTCGTTAAATCCGCTTTTTAATATAACTTCTGGAGATCTATATTGTCTTGTTTGAATTTCAGCATACCTTGATTCATCAACCCATAGACTATTTCCTAAATCACATATTTTATAACATGATTTTTCATGATAATAAACAGTTGGATCATAGGGTCTAATACGATATTCTCCCTCTTCTGTTTTTATATATACAACTTTGTGTCCATTATGATTATTCTCTAGAGTATCATCATTGGGCGTTTTTGAATATTTACTTTTGTTTTTATTTTTATACTTATCATGTAATTTCATTGCTTGTGGGTGCATTAGATGGTTAAACATGTCACAATATATGGGAAATTTGTTAAAATCCTTTTCTGTATATTCTAAGGATTTTTCGCATTCACTCATTTCACTTTTTTCAGCATGCTCTTCTTGGCTATCATAATGTTCATCACTGCAATGGTCATCAGGGTCCTTATCATGATCACTATCATCTGACATGTTTTTTTTCAAATAATCGCTGGGTAACCTGTGCAAAAATAAGGAACACCTATCATCTCCATACTTCTCGGGGTTATATAAGAAGTAATTGTTGTAATGATAGGGTCTCCTCATCAACGATTCCTGCAATGCATGTATGTTATTGTAACTAGTGAGTAACGACGGGTCAGAGTTGGATGGTCTATGTCTATGTTTGACATATGGAGGTTCATTAATCTTATTTTCTTTCTTTAATTTTTTCCCTTCATTTTTATTGGATAAATTTTCTTTTGTTTTATCACAAGATTTATTACTTTCTGTGCTAATTGGCTGATTGTCCTTTGACATTTCTGGAATCAAATTGTTGCAACTGTCTTTCTCTTCAATGATCACTTTGTTTGTTACATGATTTTCTTCAACATTATTAGCATTATCACTTTGTATAAAATTATTTTTCTGATTAAGTGCTTCCTTTGATGAAGTATCATTGATGGAGTTATTGCTTTTCACGCTATTGATGGTAATATTTGTTTTTACAAAATTGTGATTATGTGCACTCTTGTTGTTTGTTTCTTCTCCTTTTGGTATATTTTCTGCATGAACCTGAGTTGGATTATTGAATTGTTCATTATCTTCCTTTTTATATTGACTGTTATCATTTTGTGCTACGTCGCTTAAAGTCAAAGTTGCAGATACATCAGCATTTATTTTACTGCCATTTATATTTTGATTGGAATCATTTGCAGTTGATTCATCATTATTTTGCTTCTTCTGTTCAAGTGCTTCCATTTTTAATCTTTCTCTTTTTAAGAAAGTTTTTTTTTTTTTTTTTAACTTTTTTTTTTCTTTTTTACTTAATTTATTGTAATCTACATTGTCCCATTCGTGTTTATCTTTCACTTCGCTTAGACATGATGATTGGTTATCTTCCAAATCTTCATCATTGTCACTATCATCAGCATTATCACAAACATTAGTCTCAAAATTCGTATCACCACCTACTACTTTTTCTTCTTTTTTAACAAGATCGTTTTTCCTTTCATCACTGATTTTTATATCCTCTTTGCTGTAGTCCCTTGGTCTGGGGATATTCATAAGTGGTGAAACTAAAACATTTTCCGGTTTTATATCGCTGTGTATTATTTTACAAACATCGTGTAAATACTGTAAACCTATCAATACATGAGTAGCAATTTTCCGAACTAAATTTAAAGGTATTCCTTTATAATCATAATGTTTAATTAGGGACAATAAATTCGGTCCCATGAATTCAAAAACCATGCAAACATGTGTACCATTTGGACCTTTATGTTCAAAACTATCAATAAATGAAACAACTCCCTTTGTCATGTTATAGTGATATAGTCTTTCTCTCTGATGTTCTTTTAATTCTACCCAGGAAGAATCAAAAGAGTTCGCTTTAACAGTTTTTAAATAATTGATTTCACATTTAGCTGATTCTCCAAATGACTCGGATCCTTTTTGAATTTTTATAGCAACAAATTTTAATGGTTTACTTTTTAAATCTGTTGCAACCCAAACAGTTGAAAAATGACCCCATCCTAATTTCCCTTCTATTCTATACCGATCGTTGTATATTTCATTTATTTTAACAGGATGATATCCACCTTTACAATATTCGTCACTCCCTTCATCATCACTTTCTGTGTATTGCAATTTTCCTGAGGTAGCATCTTGACTACTGCTATCGTTTGATGGGGACCTCGAATCACTATAACTCATTTCGGTAGTGTATAAAGGGCTGTATTCTGTTAAAATATCCCTTTTGTATATCTCTTCCTTTTCTTTCCCTTCAACACATGCATACGTGTACGTAATTACGCATGTGTATATTATGTATATAGCAATATATATGTGGATCAATATTTTTTACTAAATGTAGTTTTGGGCTTAAGGGATCTCGATTGATGTCTATCTAAAATTTTACAAATTAATTGCATATATGCTTTTTTAAGCAAAATTTACATAAACGAACTGTTATTCGTTAGTAGAAAAGACGAAAAAAAGAAAGAAACAAGTATAATTGTTTGCGTCTTTTTCTTAAATATCGCTTTGAAATTGTGTAGATATTTCAGAAGCATAAAATATGAAAATGGTAACGTACAAATATACGTGCTATATGCATGGATATATGAGCGTGAGTGAGCTCAAAATATGGGCACATATTTTAAATATACATTTTTATATGATATGGTATAGAGACATTTTCAAGAATAAAGTGAGCATTGAATTTTCAGGTGGCACAATAATTATACCATGGTGACATTAATGAATGAATATAAAAAAAAAATAAAAATAATAAATAAATGAATGATGTATCGTATATGCTGCATAAAAATATTTTGGATATGTTCTACAAAATAAATTAACATTGTAAAATGATGCTATCTTTTTTTCCCTTGTTTTGTTATCTCCTTATGGATTTATATACAAGGAATATATATTATAAAATATGTATATATACATGAATATAGTCCATGACTAAAATTTAAATGGGAAAATATATTATAGACTATTTATTATTCAAACGTGAAGACGATAACGAATTAATGTAGGCTAATGTATGTTCCTATGAAAATAATGGAATAACTAAAATTTGGGGTTAATATAAACATGGGATAAGGATAATATATTGTTTTAACAAATAAAAAAAAAAAAAAAAAAAAAAGTATAAAAAAATAAAGAGTTTTATGGAATTATTCTTTATTCGTCAAATAGTAAAATGTAAATTAAAATGTTATTATAAATAGAAAAAAGAAAAAAAAAAATGGGGAAAATAAAAAAAGTTGTATGTAAATTGGTCATGAAATTATGAATTTAAATGTTTTATTAACGCATTTTACATATATAACCATGTAAGTATGGTATTATACCATTTGGGTGGATTAAACAAATAAATCTTTTATCAAAGTGAAAAAGGTAAATGATGATATAAAATAAATATTCTTGCATAAACTTGTAAGTTACTGTAAAAATGTGTTTTTTTTTTTATTTTCCGATCTTTGAATGGTCAATAACACGGTTTACACGAAACTTTCATGTTCATTATAGTGATATGAAAAATATAAACAATTAAAAATAACGAAAAATATAAAATGTTTTCCTTCTTTCCAATGTAGAATTGTAACAATTAAAATTCAGCATGAATCCATTAATTCATGGTTTTTTTTATAATTCTGAAATTTAACAAATGGCACCTTTTTTTTTTTTTTTTTTTTTTTTTTTTCTTATATTGCCCATGGTGAGATTTTATCTATTTTTGTTTATTATTTTTATTCACAAAAATGCCATTTCTTCAATTTTATACAAAATAAATATTATATAAGTTTTGGGAAATTGGATTTGCCTTATTTGTATGTATTTGTATATCCTGTGAAAAAGGTTTTGCGTTAATTTACGTTTGGAACAAGAGTTCAAAATAGTATTTTACAAAAAAAGTTATACTTTACGCTTAGTTGTACAATAATATTACTGAGCTCATAAATATGTTTTATATTATTTGTGGGTTCTTAAAAGTTTTTTATTCTTGTAAGTTTTTTTTTTATATGTTTGCTGAAAAAAGGTAAATAAAAATATTGGCTCATATTCCTGATCAGCTTTAAGATATATTATAAAAAAAGTTGAGGGGGAAAGTTAAACCTCAAATTAGGCCTTTATTTTTTCTTCAAGTGCCAAAGCATTTTAAAATAAGATGTCATAATTTACATGTATAACAAAAGTTAATAAGCAATTATTTTTTGTGTTCTGAGTAATTAATAAATATATGTTTTAATCGAAAAGTTACATTCATTCATGTACACATAATAAAAAATAATGGGGGGGGGGGAAAAAAAAAATGCATATTTGTGAAAAAGTAAAAAAGGGTGAATGAGGAACTGGGAAGAAGCAAAAAGTGTGAAAAACTGAAAAGATATATTACATACATTATAAAAATTTACATAAATGAAATAGGTACAATGAAGTAAATTCAAGATAATTTTTTTTTTTTTCTTAATTGTTCCAAAAAAAAAATTAAAGATAGCGAGCAGGAAAGCTGTGTATATGTATATGCATATGTAATAACAAAAAAGGGCCATAAAAATTATTGCGAGTGCTTTGCACATAAAAGTTTGATATCTATGTCACAAATATATTTCTTAAAACGTATGGTTATTTATGATTATTTATGTCCTAGCGTTCTTTAGCTTTAATTATCAACCATAAGGCTTGTGCTGAGTAGTATACATGTAGGATTACATTTTTTATTGAACTGAAAAAATTTGCCCCCTTTTATGCTATAACATAAGTGCCAGCTGATACATGTGCACATATTCAGCATGCGCAAATGCACAAAATTTTTTCCTTTTTTTTTTTTTTAAAATATCGCACCCGATTGTGTATGTTTTAACAGTTAGCTATTTTGTTATTATTTGTTTATTTGCCAAAGAGGAGGGAGTAATACATTAAGGAGGTTTACAGAAAAGTAGTAAAAGAGACTATTTCTTCTATGAAATGGTCAAACGTGCCATTAATTTCCTGCGTTTATACATGAATTCATTTACATTACAATTTCCTACATGCAAGTATACCCTTGGAACATTTATGGGTGTGAAAAATTGTAAAGCTTTTTTTACAGGTAAAATGTGCGAAAAATTACGTGTGTGTATGTCTACGTATAAATATATAAATTCTTGTGTGCCCCTTTAAGGTACGATTTTGGAGAATTTAACATTACAAAATTAGTGATGTATTAATACTCTCCCTTACTTTTTAAGTTGAAAACTTTCCACAAAAACACAAAAGCCAAAGTTATAATTAATTAATATGAATAAAGAGGATAATGAGAGATCAAGATAAAGGGAGGTGTAAGGGGGTAAACGTTTAAAGTTTCCCATATATTAATTTTAACGATGTATTGTGGTGTTCTCTACACATATATATATTTTGACAAATTTTAGTGTTAAATTGTAAAAAATTATTGAAGATTTGTTCCTTGAAAATTTCTATGGTTGTGCATAGCTTTATCAATTTAAAAATGATAAGCTGACTTGTTCCATTTTTTCTTAAGGACATAAATTCAACATTTTCAGTGTTGCCGTTTTTCTTTTCTTTTTTTCAAAAATGAACCATTAATTGCACTACTATCCACCCGTGGAAAAATGGAACAAAATTTCTATTTTAAATTATAATGACATATTTTTTTTTCACGTATTCATTCAGTATATATTTTGGCTATATCATGATAATACTGCCTCGTTTATTTTAAATTTGTAGAGGAAATCTGTACAAAACCTTGTCAAAACGTTAGCAAATTGTGTTCTTTCTATTTTTTTTTTATGTACACTGTAAACGAATTTACACCTTATTTGAATCTCTCTTTTCTATAAGTTTTCACCTTAAGTGGAATGACTTTCAAAATTATGCTAAAAGTAGCAGTGTATATGTTTAAGAAATGTTTCGCAAAAAAACAAAAAAGGGACATATTTTTCTATAATTTCCTCTTATCCTTTAGTGAAATTTACTAAACACTGTTATTTCATATCATATAATGTACACATATAAATCTTATAAACTTCTTGTGGGAAAAATTGGTATATAGCAATATAATTATATGATTGAACATGGTAACAAAACGAAGAATATTTGCCTTTACATTCATTTGTATGATATTCTGTTTTTATTATCTTGGAATATTTATAAATGATTATATTGAAATTTATATTAATTTTTTAAAATAGTAAAACAGTTGGGTAATACTAAAGATTAATTTTTTTACAAGGAAAATGATTTTGTTCATGTGAATGTTTTTCTGTTTTTTTTTATTTTTAATTTTTTTATATTTATTATTTTTCTACCTTTTACATACACCGTTACCTTACTTGTTTTGGAATTTTCGCCTCTTCCCCTCCACTTAAAAAGGTAGTAAAGTTGTAGGTAAAATAAATACCATGTAGAGGAGTTCTATTTTTCATTTTTATATGATGATATGCATACATATATATACATTTGAAGTGCCAAATATTTTTGGAAAAAAAATAAAATAAAGGTTATTATCTCATTCCACGTACTCTTCTGTTTTATATTTACTCTCTTTTTGTTTGATTACATGTCGTAACATACACTAGAATTTATCCGTTTGTTAAAATTATATTACATATTTTGAATGGCTACAATAAGGAAGTATTGCCCGAAATGTGAAGTTTCACAATTGGCAGGATTCGCCTTGCAATATTGAATGACAACGCATTATAGATCCATCAGCTTTACTTTTACCAATAGAAAAAGAAACCATTCATTAATTAATCGTATTTCCATTGTACTTGAGAAAAACATATCAAACATTTGTTAATGGTAGGACGTCGTCTTTTAATTTTAAGAAAATATATATTATTTTTATTTTAAGGGGGAAAAGAAAAAAAAATTTTAAAAGAATGAAAATGAAAAATGTTATGTTAGACGCCGAACATGGCAGAGATGATGACAATAGTAAAATTAATGAAAATGAAAAAGAAGCAAACATTTTGAGAAAAAGCTTGTGCTTAACGAAAAACATGTTCATAGGAAATGACATATTAACACCGTTCAATTATAACCTTCTTGCTTATGATACGAACATAAATGATAGAATAACTAAAACAGAAGAGGATGATAATAAGGAGCTAAAAGATTTAAAAGAAATATCCACATTATGTATTACAAGCGAAAAGACTACAAAGAGTTACGAAGAAATGTATAAGGAAAATGAGCTAAATGCAAGAAGACAGAATTTGAGAGAAAATGTTATAAAAAAATTAACCGCCATAAAAATGAATATTAATATTAGGGAATTGGATGAGTACTCATCTGTTAAAAAACTATACATAAAAAAAATCGAAAAAGATGATATACAAAAGGGAAGGGAAAAAAACAAAAAGAAAAAAAAAAAGAAATCATCTATTATAAGCAGTATTATAAATGACGACACAATTAATAATGATGAAATTGGACAGGATTTAAATCATTTAAATGAAAGCATGATAACTAACCAAATGAGCGAAATTGAAACAAAGAATACGGAAAAGAAAAGCATTTTACCATATGTAAATCAGCAGAGAAATGAAATACATAGTGGGCCTATTCTTAAAAAGTCAGATGATAGTATACTAAGTAGTGACGCGCTAAAGAACATAAAAACGTTAGATATTTACAAAAAAATTAAAAAACCGAAATGGCACTTTCCTTATAAATTATATAGAGTTATACTAGGCCACTCAGGGTGGGTAAATTGTGTAGATGTAGATGTAAGTAATGAATGGTTTGCAACTGGGGCAAATGACAGATTAATTAAAATTTGGGATTTAGCTACATGTAAATTAAAATTAACTTTAACCGGTCATATAAATAGTATAAGGGATATAAAAATTTCGAAAAAAAACCCATACTTATTCAGTTGTGGTGAAGATAATAGAGTGAAATGCTGGGATTTAGAATATAATAAAGTAATAAGAGATTATCATGGGCATTTATCTGGTGTGTACTGCTTATCTTTACACCCATCATTAGATATACTCATGAGTGGAGGACGTGATTCCGTTGTAAGAGTTTGGGATATTAGAACAAAGAGTTCCATTTTTGTATTGTCAGGTCACACAGGTACTATTATGTCATTATGTTCTCAATCTGTTGAACCACAAGTTGTGTCTGGATCTCAGGATAAAATGATAAGATTATGGGATCTAAATAATGGAAAATGTAGAATTGCATTAACACACCACAAAAAAAGTATTAGGTCACTATCGATTCATCCTTTTGAATATAGTTTTTGTAGCTGTGGCACAGATAATGTTAAAGTGTGGTGTGGAGCAGATGCTGAATTCGATAGGAATATTACAGGATTTAATTCTATTATTAATTGTAGTTTAATTAAACAAGATTCGTATTTTAGTGATTCGTCTATTTTAATATTGGGAAGTAATAATGGGCAGTTACATTTTTATGATTGGTCGAGCGGTTATAAATATGATACCTTATCAAACAAAATAGTTCCAGGGACGGTTGAATGTGAGAATTCCACATTATCTATGGCTTTCGATAAAAGTGAAAGTCGGCTAATAACAACCCATGGGGATAAATCCATTAAGGTAGTGCAAAAATATAGGGACTACAACCCTAACACAGATGTACAAAACTTATCCATATGTATATGTATTTATTTATGCTTTCTCTTTGGGTACATTTTACGTGTTCCATATGTTATTTTTGCATATTTACTTTTCCAAAAAAGTGCTAATTTTAATGCTTGTAATTCTTTTGCTTTCCGTAGATTTGGAAGGAAAATGAAGACGCGACGCCGGAGAATTTCCCCATAAAATGGAATCCCTACGAAAGCTTCAAATTTTGATTTGATCCCTTTTGAACTATTTCTTTTTGAATTAGTTCGAAGCGTTGCATGGATTTGCGCATATATATCTGTATATGTACCTGTGGGTGTGTATATACAGATCTTACAATTGCGATAAGAAATATGTTTTTTCTTTTTCTTTTTTTTTTTTTCACTTTCTTTTTTTTCTTCCTTTTTTTTTGTTGTTGTTGTTGTTGTCCCCCATATTTTCCTCATTAGAGAAAAAAGCGCTTGAACATGTTTATTTAATTACAACAATAGTTGCGTTTGTGTCATTTACGTTACATTCTTGCAGTTCGGCACATGTTACGTTAATTCGTATGGGTAACAATGTGGAAATGCTTTTTTTTTTTTTTTTTTTAAATTACGTTCTCACATAGGAGTAGTAGTTTGGACGACAAAATATAATTTAAAAAAAAAATGTTTCTATATAAAAATGGTGAAATCCTTATTCGCATCATTTTTATATGCTACAATTAATATTTATGAATAGTGTTTTGTCCAAAGATTACATATCCTTTTTTTTTTTTTTTTTTGGTGTGCAAAATTTATGTTTTTTGAAGTTTATAGGAACTGTGTTAGAAACATTTTTTTTTTTTTTTTTTTTTTTTTTTTGTATAGAACATTCCATTCAATATATAGCACATAATTGGCATACTAAAAACTTTCCAATGAAACAAGCTTAGTTCTTTCGTAAGCATTAAATAAAGTGGGAATGAAATATATTCACATGTGCTTATGAAAGTGTACACGATGAATTCCTTGTATTGGCTTACCATTTCCTTTTAAAGTTCCCTTTTATTTTAATTTGGATTATTTTTGCCTTCCCCCTATTTATAAGTTTTATAAGTTAAAAGTTAATTTTCCGTATTGTAGGAAACAAGTAGAACAAGCACTATAATGAAAAAAAGAAACATTCAAAAAAGGATGTTATGATAAAGGTGAAGAAAACTAAATGGTAAAAAGGCGACAACAAGAGAGAATGAGAACGAATAAAATCGTTTCAAAATAAAAGGAAGAATGAAGGGAAAAGAAAAAAAAAGTGCTATTATTTCTGAGTCATTTTTGTGAACTGGAACATCAGCTAAGCAATTTTAAAATCCCAACATTTAACGAAATACTTTAAGAAAAAAAATATTATTCACTCAAACATTTTTCCTTTCCACCATTTTTTTTTTATAAATATGATGATAGGGTTATAAATAAATCTCTTGATATTAACAGAAAAAAAAAAAAAAGGAAACGTTTTATGAGACACGCTGATAGGAACTGTTTTAAAAAATGATAAAAATTGTGAAAAGGCAAATATACTACTCATGTGAAAAAAAAAAATACTACACAAACAGGTTGTATAAAAAAGTTTGCAACAATTGTTCAAACTTAAACATAAATAATATAAGCAGGTGTGTATATTGTGATAACATATTAAGCGACAGTGATATTAGATTAATAAAAAATACGATTTTTACAGATATAATAAATGTGAGAAAAGAGTGGAAATATTTTGGTGGAAAAGGTGTAAATAACAGTTATTCTGCACCATTATTAAGTAATGTTGAAATTGATGATAAACATGTTCATCTTAAGAATGGGTCAGTAAATAACTGTAATAGATTGTATGTATATTACAATTGCTATGATTATATTATGTTAAATAATCCATATAGCAATTCCTGTCTTAATCTCATTGTTTTGTTTAAAGGAATTATGTATGATGTTAAGAATTTAAAGAGGAAGGATATAAACTGTTTACTGCATATGTATAATTATATATACTTTGTGATTGATATATTCCTATACTTTCTTTTAATTAGCAAAGGGAAATTCGTTCATTACAAATATATGTATAATAATTCGTTTGCTGTGAATGTGGATTATAACGACGAACTTGTAGATATTTTGTTCGAATTAAATAAAATTATTAAAGAGAAAAAGAAAAGTGTGGTTGCAGATAATGTTAATAGTGAGAAAAAAAGACACTTAGAAAATGTAAGCGAAACTAATATTATTGAAAAACTAAATGAAAATTATGAAAATATATACAAAGAAGTGTTAATGAATATTAGGGAAAAATCGGAATTATGCAAGTTTTTTAAAAAATTAGAAGACGTAAATATTAAAAATAAAATAATGGCTTTGAAAAAACACTTGTATATAGGATGTTCCTACCCTTCACCCATAAATCATTTTTCTCTTCAAATAATATTCCCTCCATTTTCGAATTATAATTTTTTTGCATTTCCCTTTTATTTTCCCATACAAAAAATACTTCACGATTTGTATATATATGGCCATGTTAAAAATTATAAGCACTCAGAAATAATTAGGAATATATATAATAACAAATTAATTAAAGAAGTAAAAGAAAGCGATTTCGTGTGCAGGAAAATTCTGCAGTTTTGAATGAATTTTGTATTAAATAACCTTAAAAGAAAAAAAATAACATACATATATAATCACCCCTTATTATGGGAAATTAAAAAGCAGTAATTTTTTCTTCAGATAAATTTAATTTGTTAGAGGAAGTTATATAGGGATTTTTAGGGATCAGCTGATAGGCATGTTAAATTCCACATATGAGTCAATTTATTAGATTAGTTTAAAATCAATATTAGAAATGACTCCGATTAGCAAACATAAGAAGGATAAGAACATTTAAGTCAAATCGTTAAAGTGATAATCACATTTTAAACACCATAGTGAAAGTTGTACCAATCGTATTATGTATATATATAATAATTATAAATCCTGTATTTTGTGGGCAAACAAAATTTGAAGTAGTGTGATCTTAGTTTTTTTTTTTTTTACGTTCTTATTTATGATAGCGCCTATTGTAATAGTAGAGAACGTGTTCCATTTTTTGTATTTTTTCTATTAAAGCATAATAAAGCTCATTGTCTGAATTTTTTTTTTTTTATCCTTGTCACAAGTAATATTATGTCTATACTTCTTTTATCATAAGGTCAATTTTGAACAATAGACTGCTAAAGTGAATTAGACAAAATCTTTTTAATAGATATAGAACATATTACTGTGGTGATTTTATTTACTAACTACAGAACTTATTTGCAGAAAGTTGGCCTTTACATAAACCTAGACATGCATGTCTCTTAAGACCCGAAGAAAAAACAAGTACATGGAACAAATATTGTCGCAAGTGTATGTACACAAACATACGAATTAATCCTATTTTTTAGTGGAATGCATGTTTTAATGTAAAAATTTCTATTTGTACATTTTGTAATGTTCTCATTTCTTCCATTATTAATTTTTTTTTTTTTTTTTTTTTTTTGTGTGTAAACGAAACGTATGTATAACTTACTGAAGTAACATTTGATTTAAGAAATTTCCACTTTTTTGTTTAATACCTTGTATATACAAAAGAATTAAAAAAATTGAAACTGTCCCATATGCACAAAAAAAAAGAAAAAATGTGTGGACATAAGAAACTTCAAAGAATTGAAAATTTTGGGGGGTATCATCACTTCAAATATTTGAAGTTATTTTTGTTACACATGCTGTATACATATTTATGAATAAACTAATGAATCAAAAAAAAAAAAAAAAAAAAAAAAAAAAAAAAATAGTACTGAAAATTAAATTAAATGTAATCATATGAAGATAGCATGTGCTATAAAATCTTTGTTGTGAAAAATATTTTTGGGGAATTTTATAATTATTCGAATGTTACTTTTAATAAAGACAAGAATTGTGAAGAATTAATGTGAGTAAAAATATAAACATTCATCAACATGGATTTCCCCTAACATATATTGGGGTTATACATAGATTAACATTTATCAATCAATCTACATTATATGATTAAAAAGAAATGATCAGGAAGCACCTTTTTAAAGATTCTATTTTAACATCATTGACGGAGTTTTAAGTAATTATTGCCTAGGGGAAAAGAAAAATTTATGTGCTCTCTTCAAATGAAAAATATAAGAGTAGGGTGAAAGTAGCAGAAAATGTTTCAATTTTGAGAAAAATATCATTTTTATTTATTTATTCTTTAATAGATATTGTGGACACTTAAAAATGTAAGGGAAAATAAGTTTTTTTTTTTTTTTTTTTCTTAAAACATAGTATTATATTCAAAAATAATACAAATATTTTGTAATAATTCAGATACAATGTTAGGAAATAAAAAAAATAAAGAAAAGAAAAAAAGAAGGTATTTTTAAAACGGACAAACTAAATTCTAAATTTAATTACAAAAAATACGTTCGGTTGGAAATTCTATTATGCTTCGTACATTTTAGGATTTCTTAAGAATAAGTGAAATAAAAAATAATGAAATAATATATCCACCATGTCTGCAATTAAAAAACATTAGAATTGCAAACACATACACGTATTATACTTAATACAATTCCATTACGAGGTGGTTCATCAAATATTTCATCAATGTTGTATATGACCAAGTCAAATTGTTTATTTGTGTAATATAAGGTAATGTTTACAAAGAAAGATGTTCATTGAACTATTAACTACTTGACATTTTCGTTATGAAAATTTCTTAGGAGTGTTGAGTTTTGGGTCTATAAATTTTTTCCTACTTATTTGTTAAATATAATTAGGTTTTATGCATATTTACATTTGATCGAAGAGGGCTTATGAATACTGGAATATATATATAGGTATATATTGGTAAGTTTACAAATATATGAACCCTTCTATGGATTTCCATTTCTTTGACTTCAGTTTATAAGTGGGAGTGATGCTTAACGTCGGAAGGATTAAAAATAGCTTACGCCATTCAATGCACTTAATAAAAATTATAATTTATCCAAGAATTACATTGTTCTCTAACAAAATTACACCATTCCAAATTTTTTTCTAACTTCATTTTCATTATGCTTACCCACATTCTTTCGATGTCTGTATCCCAGTTTTTAATTAATTGGTTCAATGCTTTATATTTCAATTTGTTTAAGAGTTTCTCTAAAATTTTGTCATCTTCCTCATTTTTACTTATGCGTTCTCTACTCAACTTTTGACTCATATCTAACCAACTCTGAAATAATTGCGTTGCATCGGATGTGTTATTATTCATCAATACAGATGCTGTTAACCATGTTCCCAGTAAGAGTTCGCTCCATGCAGCAATTTCTTGGTATTCCAAATATATCCATTGTTTTTTTACCCTTTCTTCAAAGCTTGCCCAGGCTTCTATTATCAATTGAAATTCTCTTTCTTCTGATACATCCACAGTGTTATTAGGACATGGATTACTCTCAGTTCTCCTCATTGCCAAAATTCGTGCATTGCTATTAAGTTCCCCTTTGAAAAATGCGTTGTCCTGTTTCTTGCATAATCTGCACGTAGATGAATATGTATAAACAGAATCTATAAATTTTTTTATTTATAATACATACTTTTATGGAAAAAATGATGAGCGAAAAAGAGGTCCTGGTTCTATACAAAAATGGGAGTCTTAATTTTTTAAAAATTTCCTTTTTTCTCTTTCAACTTACGGTAATATACATAAAAAGACCAGGGCGCATGATACTAAAAGTTTATAAAATGAACCAGTTGTTCTACTTCTACCTTTGGATGGTTTACATGAGGATTTATTTTTAATATCATAACTATTTATTGATGATTTACTTCCAAAGATGTCATATAAAATAAAATTACTATTCATGTTTAATTAGTTATAAAATGCAATAATGCTTTATATTTTAATAATTTAAATTTTTGTGAATTTGGTTTTTAATATTAGGAAGGCATGTAAAACTTGACAAATTAATAACTTTTTATATTTTTGATTTCATTTATGGTGTTTATTAATTTCTACGGACTTTTTTAAACTTATATATTAATTTTTTTTTTCTTGAAATAGTGGTATATTTTCAGGATAACAGAAGAATAATTCGTATGCTAACAATATATTTCATAAAAATGGGTCTTATATTGAATTCTTATTGAACTTTTATCTATTATGCATGGAACTATGGTTCATTCTTTTCTTTTTTTTTTTTTTTTTTTTTTGGGGGTATTTCTTTTACATATAGCATAAAAATTTACATTATTTCTATATGTCAAATATGTTTGAACGACATTACTACCGCCATTTACAACGCTACTACTATGTCTTTAAATTTTAGTAATAGTACAAATTAATTCTGAGAAAAAACATTTATATATGTATACTAGTTACGATCAAAAAAAAAAAAAAAATAAAATAAATAAAGACATAAATAAATACATGAAATTTATTAATATAATTTAATACTATATTACATTAAATATTTCAATTTTACATAATTAAATATATAAAGAATGAAAAAAAATAAAATAAAAATATAAATAAAATGAATACAAATGAACTATCGCAAAGATAGAAATGTTCGATTACATGATTTGTTGTTGCTGCTGTTACTACGCAAATGGTTGCAGTAAAAAAAAAAATATATATATATACCTAATTTGAAATTGGTTCAAGAAAAAAGGAAAAAGTCTTTAAGAAAGATTTATATACTAGAAAAAAAATAATACAGTTTTTTACTATTTAAATTTTTGTAATATATACCTGCAGTTATAACTAAATGCATGCATAAATATATTCATAAATTTACATTAAAATGTACAAGTAGTTCCTTTTTGAGTCTACTATGCATACATATAAAAAATAATGTAAAAGGGATTCATTAAAAGATTTATATTTTTTTTAAAAAAAGTAATATTCTATAACATGAAAAAATAAATGGGCATATGCTTTACTGCAATGTAAAAAATTAATAAAAAGAATAATAGACTGTCATAACATTTTTTCCTTCACAACATGGTGAATGGATGGCAGGACACATAGTTGAAGCATGTATTAAAATTATAGTCCTAATAAATTAAGTAGCATGCTTGTACTTATATTTTATATTTTTTTTTTTTCTTGTAATTTACACTATTAATTTTCGTGCCATATGATATTTAAATTATACGCATAATCCAATTTTGACATGATCTATTGTACCAGTTGCACAAAAAAAGAAAAAGTAGTTTAGACTTTTATTAATACAATTTCGAAAGTTTGAATATTGGACATGCATAATTTATAATTTTGTGTTATATATATTTAGAAAAAAAGGTAATGACTGTCGTACTATTTTATTAGCCTAATTATTAATATTTTTTATTCACCTCGTTTTTACAGTAAAAATTATAGAAAAGGTCGATCTCATTGAATCATTTTATAATTTCCTCAGAAGAGGAAAAAAATAAAACTAGGTTGTTCCATTTAAATGGTTTATTAATTAATTGTTTTGGGCTTGTATATTTCCAAAAATGGGTATATATGTAAGTTCTCGTAATAGTTCTACTGTTATGTAAGTATTTTTTTTTTTTTTTGATATATTAACAGTTTTTCCTCAACTGTTATTGTTTTACATATGCATAAAGTTATGAATAACGTGTATATATATCGTGTAAATTGACTCTTCTTGCTTTCTTCGACAGCATAACTATAAGCAGAAAAGGTTAAGTAGAAATAAAGTTCAAATAAAAATTAGCCATAAGGGTGTGTGTCGTAGCAGTAAAGTGCAGTATTTTTATTAAGACGCATCAATTTTAAGTTGTTCTAATACACATGTTCATTTTGTTATGCCTGAATTGATTTCGTTTACATTAATTTAAAATGGTGTGTTTGCATACACGTGTAACAATTATTTATACCCATTTCGAGTGTAATAAAGTTCAAGTATTTATAAATTAGAAGACATTATTTTCTTGCAAAAATTATGATATTAATTACTAGTAAAGAAGGATTAACAACAAATTTATAGATAATGCAAATTCATATATGTTCTCATTCTATTCTTTACTATGTTGAATTGGAAGAAGGGCATTTTGTCTCAAGCCCATGTAATGACTTGTAGATGTTACACATATAACATGTGTAAGCAAATGCATTTATTATGAACTCAAAAGTTGAACACTCAATTTTATCTTTCGTCAATTTATGTGATTCATGATTTAAATGTAGTGATAACCTAGTAAATAGGAATTGAGAAATGAATTAATAATTTAACTATATCTAAAAAAGTAGTATAACTACCGTTCCAGAAAAAAAAAAAAAAAAAAAAATACTCCTTTAATGTATATATAATCATTACACACATATATATAAACATGTATCCTATTTTGAAAAAGAATTGCTTTCTTGTAAAGTGTAAGTGTTGTATAAAAACGTGTGAATAATTTTTCCCTTAAACAATTTGAAAGAACTGTTGTTAATTTGTTTTCTTTTTTTACATTGCACAAAAGAATGACACAAAAAAAGACCAGGCTATCTGTACATATATGTATTAGGTAAAAAATACATATTGAATTTCTTTCACAGAATTATTAAAGTTAATTTGAAACAAAAAAAATATTTTCTTTTCATATATACTTTTATTCAAATGAGTGCAAAGAAAAAAAGGGAATTTGAAATGAAGAGAAAATCAACATCATTGGGGTTTTTCACTTTCCCACCTCATGTTACTACATCTTCCGCCGACATGTAAAAATTCTTTTTCTTAAATTAATGCTAAATTGGTCCCTTGTACCAAAAAAAATACTGAAATACAAGATAAATGAGAATACTAATCGAGATGTACGAGCCTTATATATAAAAAAATAAAAACAAAACAAAATTCATAAAGAATAATCATTTGTAAAAAAAAAAAAAAATTTAAATATACAAGTATATATATTTCACAAATTTTATAATTTAGCCACATACCTGATGAAAGATTTTAGACATTCACTACACTTTTTTTGTAATAAAAAATGGTATTAAGCAATGTAAGTTAATTGACTCTTGTAAAAAAGTGAAAAATTGAAACATTTTTATAATTATTATAATAAAAATATTTTTTATAACGTTTGTCATAATATTTACCCCTTCTAATTTTAATTTACACTTCTACGCTAACTTTTAACTTTTTACGTTTTCGATTTTTTCTTTTTTTCTTTTTCCAAGAGCATGCCCCAATTGTGATATACTTATGTGAATATTAATTTATTATATGTCTTTTAATGCATTTTACATTTTTTAAAAAAAACAAATAGACTAGTTAACCATAACTTCGAAAAAAAAATAGTTTTTCCTATAACAGAATTTGCATGTTTTGCAACGTACAACCAATTAAATTTAGTACTACGGTTTCATATCTATTTATATATATGATATATAAGAAAAAGTGTTAAAAATGCTTCTTCTATAAATTACCGCATAACATTGCTGCATTATTTTTTATTCATTGTATAAGTGAAGAATGTGATTTTTTTAGTAATTGACAGAAAAGTAATAAAATTTATGATTACGTTTTTAGATTTGTACCTTAAAAAAAAAAAAAAAATCTTCGTAGAAACAGAAAATCATGCATGACACATCATAAATAATTTTATTATTTTTTATTATATCATAAAATGTTACCTTCATCTTTGAGTTATTGTATTTTTAGGTACCGAAATTTAAAGTTGCAAAAAAAAAAAAAAAAAAAAAAAAAAAAATATTTATATACATATGGGATAAGTATATTATATTTGATATTTCGGTTCTACTAAGTTTTTACCGCTTTAGATATTATTATTTTTATTTTTGAGAGCTGTGCATATTTGAAGAAATTGCCAAGTGACGTGTTATCATTTTAACGGAATAAAAACTGAATGACGGCAAAGACTTGATGGATTGATTAAAAGTCATTTATATTATTGGATGAACTAGCAAGTATTTTAGTAAGAGGAAAAAATAGGTATATATATTAATATTATGATTTTACAAAATTTATACCCCCCTTTTTTTTCTTCATCGCTTATATTTATTAGGGTATAAATAACATATATTGCATTTTTTTTTGTTTTCTTTTTCTTCATTTAAAATGAAAAAAAAATATACACGTACTTTACAAATTTTATAAATATTTTGTTTAATAAAACTAATTAATAATTAACAATTTTGTGAATTATAGCACTTACTTTACTATTGCTTTTATTTAGTTTTTGGAAAGAAAATGACAATGAAATGACAATTAAGTGTTATATATATATATATACATATATTGAACATATTAAAATAATTAGAATTCTTCATAGATTTACAGTTAATTAAGTTCATTCTGATAATATATATAAGATACATAATATTTATTGCATATGTATATATTTCAATGATTATCACAGTTTGTATAAAAATAATCCATAGCACAATTAATGCAATATTTTTAAGCTATTTTTTTATGGTAGTACAATATATATGATGTTTCCTCCCTTTAATAAGTATTCTATTAGTTGTTAGAAATATTAAAAAAGAGTTAGTTTTTACTATAATTCAAATGAATAAATATATAAAAACATACGCCAAGTTATAAAAGAACAAGTCATCTGTTTCAAATGTTAGCAATTTAATGTGATAAAATAAAAATACGAGATACAAGATATCTAAAAGGAAAGAAAAAAAAAGAAAAAAGAAAAAAAAAAAAAGTTAAAACATTATTTCAAACATGGAAACTATAAAGAAATGTCGTACTAAAGGAAAAAGAAATAAATTCTACATTTCCGTGAATATTTTTGTAGTTACTCTTTTGATTTGGACATTACAATGTTTTAATAATAACGTACGTATTAATAAAAATAATGAAAAAATATTGAAAATTTTTTTAGATATTTATAATTTTTTTTTACATTTTCAATAAACAATATTTGTATTCACACATTCATAATAATGCATATTAAAGAAGAAAGAAAAAAAAAAAAAAACTCTTTAAAATATATTTTTTATCTAACTTTTTTACTTCTTCCAACTTTAGGATACTTTGAATAACCCAAGTGATAATGATAATGGTTATTACAATGGAGAGAAAACATCACATAAAAGAACGAAGAACAGGTGTTTATCTCAGGGGGGAGGTCTTTTTGGACCAGAAATAAATGTGTTAAAAAATACGGTTGTAAATTACTTGTTAGGTAGTAATAATAATAAGGATAATAGAGGAGATATGAAACCAGAGGTCGTAGAACCAAGATATGATCAACACCCTCCAAGAAATTATCGTGATCATCATTATTACAATGGTCCTGATGATATTAGAGGACATGATAGTTATGTTATAAGAGATGGAAATAGTCATGGCATGCCCAATCGTCAAGGTCCAGAAGTAATGTCATATTATGTTCCAGGTGATGGGTCTGAAAAAGATAGAAGATTGCAACCTGTATATTACCCAGTGCAACCAGCAGCACAAAGAATTCATTATAATAATAATACATCCATGCTAGGGTATTTAAAACATTTTCTATTAGAGCAACAGTTGTTTTCCTCTCCTGTTTTAAATAAAATGGCCCCCATATTTTTTTTAATGTTTCTTTATTATGTAATATCAGCTGTAATTAGTAATTTCCGTCATATTATAGCTCTTTATTTTCTAGCTAAAATAGTAAAATTGCATTACAATAGCAATAATTAATTTGGATTGAAGAGAGGGGGGGAGGTGGAGAAAAAGAGGATGATAATATTCTTTTAATGGAATTCTCTCCTTATAAGGAGTAAATATAAATCAAGAAACGGGTTTACAGCATAATGGATTAATGCTATTCATCCGAATGCGTTAGCATAAAAACAAAAGTATTAACCCTTATAGAAAATTGTGAATTTGGTATATAATAGTTATAACTACGCTAAAATTTTTTTGTGCTTGCAAAATGTGTATAGCATTGCTACATATTTATTGTGGTATGCATTGATACTTTTAAGATGTAAACTTTCACACATTAAAGCATGGATTCCTCAGGAAAAGCAAAATGGATCTTTTCATGATATGAATGTGTATATATTTATATATATGCATAAATATACATATACATGTATAGGTCTATTTTATAATAGTTTTTTTTTTTTTTTTTTATGTCATGTTTTTCCATATTTAAAAGGCGCATTGCCTATAAATATTATAAAACAAATAATTTTTTTTTAAGGATGTTACTTTTAATTTATGTATATTGTATTTGTATGAAAAGTAATACTACTGTTACATATGTTATGTATATACAAAATAACTTTTTCCATTGTGTATATATAGTTTTCAAAAAATTAATTTTTCTAGTAATCATCGTATTCATGTACATAGTTACATTGAATTTAATGGTCCAATTTACATATTCATTATTCATTATTCAATATTTATTTCAGTTTTTATATTTTTATAATTAACTCTATATGTTAGCGTAATGTTTCATATGCCATTATTATTTTTATTTTATTTTTTTTTTCTAAATTAAGTATTAACATTTATAAAAAGCAAATATATTAAGACATAAAATTAATAATGTAATTTTTTTCAATTACTACTCAATTAATTTAAAAGAGATTACTAAAGAAAAATTATGCTTATGGAGCATGCTGTTCATGTAATTTTTTCTGAAAATTATTATTGATGTTTTTTTTTCACATTATAATAAAAAAAAAAAAAAAAATCCTAAATCCTAAAAACTTTATGGTTATTTATTAGGAGTAATTTTGTTTTTTTTTCAATTAATTAATAGATGTTCCAAATTTTGTGAAATTCTTCACAAAATAATGCTTTTTAATTTTTATAGAACGTTGAATGGTAAATTTTGACCATTGTCCTTAGAAAAATATGGGGAAATAGGGTGGTGCTTAAAATGAAAAGCTGAGGGGGTAGTAACCCCTAGAAAAAATTGTTTAAAGAATAGCTTTTTCTTAAAAAAGAAGAAAAATATAAATAAAAACATTATTCAAAAATAAACTAAAAAGTTAAAAGAACTTTTGCTTTATTATATTTTTTTTTTCTTAGTTAAGAGGAATTTAATTTACCGACATGAATTATTAATATCTATCTATGTAATATAATAAAGAACAACCAGATATAGTTTAGAAAAAATTGTTTTAAAAGCGTGTCTTCCTTTTTTCCGCGGAACCGCTCTATATTTTTTTTTAGTAAAATAAGCAAGAAATTTTTTATAGATGCATGTTTTTTTTTCTTTTTTTATATAACAATATAAAGTATATTAATTTTATTAATGGTAAAAATAGTATAAATTAATAAATATATTATAAAAATTACTTGTAACCTCATTATTTATGTTAATGCGTCTGGATCAATGTTAATAATTCTAAAACGAAACCTTTGTGGTTTTATTTGAATTAGATTTTACACATAAATAATTTGTGATTCACAGTATCATATAATTTATTATTTTTTTTATTATTTTATTTTTATTTTTTTTTTGATTTGATCTGTTTAGTTTTCTTTAGTTTATGATTAATGTAGAACATAAAAGGTATGTCAGTTTTTTATAATTTTGACCTAGCATGTAATTTAGTACCTTTTTTTTTTTTTTTTTTTTTGTTAAAACATAATAATTAAATATGAATATTGAGAATGAAAAAAAAAAATTTTTATTATCTAGGAAGAAAATTTCAGTTCCAAATACAATAATTGCTAGAGAAAACGTATATAATTTATGGCACAATAAGGAAAATATGAATGTTACTTGCAATTTTCTAATCCATTTGCTTTCCAAACGTTTCGTTATGACCTTGGGTGTCATTATTTGCGTTTTCTTAATAGTAAGACATTAAATATCGTACATATATACATGTTAGAAAAGAATACAATTTTTTTTATTATTTTAGACCCCTCTCCTTTTTTGTAAAATGGGGATTTTAAACATTTTTCTGTAAATGATTTCCGCATTTCTCACGTAGAATATTTGCACTTGGGGAAATAAGTTATGTTCACAATTAGAGTTCATGGAAAAATATTCAAGGAACTTAAGTAATCTAAACAAACCTGGAAATAAATGTATGTCTCTTTTTTGTAGAGGTCTTTGTGATCTGTGTATTGGAAAACCTGTTCTTACATCTATTACAGCTATAACAGTAAAAGATTTTAATGAAAAGACTGATACTATAAATGGGAGAGTAGTTGATATTGGTAACTTGCTTGAAAAATGCCAAGATAATGTAGAACTATTACGAGAAGATGAATTAGATATAATGTTGTATTATTTAGAATATAGTGAAGACGTTTGTAAAATAGATTTTCTTTCTACATGGTGGCAAATTTGTAGGATGGAAAAAAATGAATGTGATGTTTTTAAAATGCAATTATCAAGGCTTAATAAAGAAATAGCAAAAAAAAATGGTTTAAACACAGAATTCGGGAATAATCTTTTGAAAAACGCATACGATGAATATGAAAATAAAGTAAAAAAACTGCAGAGTACTTACAGTAGTACACTTTATGATTATCTTAATAGAAAAGAAAAATCACCCGTTGTTTGTATAGAAATGCTTAAAAAATATAGAACTGATATTTGTAATTTAAGAGATGAATTTTGGAAGAATTCGGAAAAACATTTTAATGAAAAAATGAAGGCAGAGAAACCTGAAAGTGAAACATATGAAGAATAGAAAGTATGGAGTAAATAGTGATAATTAAGATGTATGTCTTTCTAAAAATAATGGCTTAATAAAATTCTGCACATATACCATTATTACAATTTTGAGAATATTTGTGAATTTTCTATGATGATTTTTCACATAAAATAATAAAATATATTTAACTTGTATAAATTAATCCTTTATTTTAATTCGTATTTCACTTATTATAACAATGAGTTATTTTATTTTATTATTTTGTAATTGCAAAATTTACATTAATTTTTTTTGGCTTTTATATAAAATTTCCCTTTTTGCTGGGTGCAAAAGATTAATTCTATTTTTTTATCGTAACATTACTAAAATTAAGTGTTACATTCTTGCAAATAAAATTGATAATTTTAAATTGGCTATATAATACACTCACACATATTTAACATGTGATTTTTAGCATTTGTATTTGTTTTCATGTATATAATTTTTCTACATGTTAACATAGTTATAATTTTTTTTCCATTTTGTATTTTGGTGAATATTTATATTAAAAAGGTTTGACTCATATTTCGTATTTATATTTATAAGCATCTGTATATTTTTTTTTGTGCGATAAGAGTTAAACTTAGGTTTAAAAATTACATATTAATCTAAGACAAATTAAACATTTAACAACATAATGATTTTATTTAATTTAGCATAATTATTTATTATTATATATATTTTTTCTTTTTAATACTGTTCAATAAAGCTTTATTCATTTTAATATGTAAATAGTTTTATTTTATACAAACTTATATAACTGGGCGTTTTCGATTGCAGGAAATTTCGTTAAATACTTTTTACTGCTAACATTTCATGGAAATTTTAAAAACTATTATAAGATAATAAAAGAGATCATATGATTTATTACAAGCAAAATTTATGTGTTTCTTAATAAACAATAAATTGCTTTGGGCAAAAAAATTAACTGTTCTTTATAAGATAATTTTTTGTTTTCGGAAGGTTTGGTCTATTAGAATTTCAAATTGATATTAAAAAAGGGGGGAAAAGCAAAATTGCAATATTTGAAGTTAAGTTAGTTTCAAATAAGCTTTTACATCTACAATTAATTTTAGTACTCGTAACATTTTGTTTTTCTTATATATGTCTTATTCCACTACGTATTTTCTATTTCCTATGATTGTTGCAAGTAATAAAAAAAAGGGTGCAATTTTTTGGTATCCTTATGAAGCAATATGGTATAATGCATTATTTGATGGAAAAAAAAAAAAAACAAAATTCATGTAAATGAAGGAGGAATTACTTTTACATCAGTTATACGTATAATAAGAAGGATGTATTAAGGGTATTAAAAAGGTACTGGGTGGCTTTTAATAAGGTGTACAGTAATGTCCCATGTATATTTCTAAAAAACATAAAATATTTGTTAATTTGGATTAAAGATATAACTGTTATCTGGTGAATACACTAAATGTTTCAATTACAATTTTATATTTTTTTTTATTTTCAAGAAATGAGCGTTCACGTCTTTTGAAGACCTATATATGTGAGTCCAGCATTTCCAAATCAATATCTGTTTTAGTTGTATACATATTAAATTTCCATTTAAAAATTCACACACCATGGCGAAGAGTTGTGTTTGTCTTCATTTAATTTATGATTATTTTGCGCAGTAATCATTTTATTTTTATTTTAGGCGAAATCATTTATTACACATTAAATGAATCATTAAATCATTATTTAACTTGTGCTTTGTGAAAATATTTTTTTTTTGTACTCTATTATTTGCATAGAAAACTTTTAAATATAAACGTTTTTTTGTATTTCATAAAATGGTAATAATGAATTGTCCTAATGATATAGAAGTTATATTTCATTCACATATCGGTGGCATGAATACTAAAATGAATATATAGAATACATTATTAATGAGTAAATTAATAAAATTATTAATATGTTTGTGTGACTATTCCGTTTTTACCTGGATTTATTTAACATATAGTATCACACATATATTTGTATAGTGCAACATTATAAATTTTATGAACAAAGAGAATATCAAATGTAAGCAAAATTTATTGGTAAAGTAAAAACATAAATATTCTGCTTTCATTACTTAGCACAGTTTGGAAGTGATGGAAGGGTTGTCTAATAAAATGGCATGTTATACTTTTTAGCATAACAATGGATTACATATTGTTTTATTTAGAATTGTAAAAAACATTTACGCATTAGCATACAGGATGTTATCAGCACTCATTGCTTTCCCTACAAACTTTTAGTAAACTCAGAATATTTAATTATTTATGAGAATGAAAACCTAAAAAAATGCTAATATATCAAATATACAGGAACTATAGCAATTCATGAGTTTCAATGTTTATCCACTATTGTAAAAGAAAATAGAAAGCGAATTTTTTTTTTCAAAAATGTAATTATCTAAATTGTATTATTCAAATAGTACAAGAATAGAAAACATGTCTGTAATGATATGTATTACATAAAAAATTGAAATGACCAAATAATTACATTAAAAGAATCAATTTTACACATATCATCAGCCTGTATTAAACTACCATAAGTGCAGAATGAGCCCACAAATGAATTGGATGAAATCACAGAACACAAGTATACCATACATATTAAACAAAAAAAACAAAAAAAATGAAATAAAATAAAAGTAAAAATAATAAAATAATCAATATTAATGGAATAAGTACGAAGAATACATTATTTCATAGATAACATTTTTAACAATGTACACATAGGCGATATCTGCTTGTAATTGAGATTAACTTGAAAAAAAGTTGGGGAAAATATGTGATGGAAATGAGGTTGTGTAAAAATTTTAATTCATAGATTAGTAAACAATTTTCAATAATTCGTGGTATCACATATAATTCTAATATGGGCTTATAGATAATTTGTGACACATCTTTAATGTTCGAATTTAAGTGCACACTAAAAAAAATAAGGCTTGGGCGCAAAATTCGAATTATTATTTCTCACAAGAAGATGTCTACAAAATATTTAGATACAGAGATGTTATAGGAATTAATTTATTTATATTATAGTACACGCAATGAATGTGTCATTTGGTAGATAAGATGACCTGAATGATTAATGATATGGTTCCATGACTCACAATTAAATAAAAAATTTTCTAAATTTCACAATAGATATATCATTTTTTCTAGCACCTATACTATTATCTTTCATTAAATTTTTGTTGCTACGATGCTTTAATATATTTTTAATATTTTTCTTATTCGTTTATTCTCCCAACAATCCTTATACCTTTGATTGAGTAATCCCAAATGGAGAGAGAAAAGCCAGATAAATTTTTTGATAGTGAAAAAAAGAGCGATGATTATTAGAATTTTGATTATAAGATTTACTGAGACAACTAAATATAAACATTAGAAAAGATGAATTCTTAATAAATTCTTGAGAAATGATGAGCTTTTATTATACTATTGTAGTTGATAACGATCATTAATACAGAAGCGTAGAAGAAAGGATATGTGTGCGTCTAATATTACGTGAGAGATGTAGGATGTCTAGGATCTTATTAAGAAATATTAGATTCCGCTGTAAAAGGAAGAATATAGGAAATCAATATGATTTATAAAGCAGTATATGTTAGAAAGAATCTGTGTAGTCTGTAAAAGGTAAAGGAATTAGATGTGTTATATATAGTGAGTAATGAAATATTACTAGTACGGGAAAAAAGGTGCGCGTGTGGGAGATTACGTAGAAGC
Organism: Plasmodium gonderi; assembly: GCF_002157705.1. Classification (NCBI taxonomy): domain Eukaryota; phylum Apicomplexa; class Aconoidasida; order Haemosporida; family Plasmodiidae; genus Plasmodium; species Plasmodium gonderi. The sequence goes on from NW_021628933.1 coordinate 1,805,311, forward strand.
TTCAAATGAAGATCATATATATATATATATATATATATTACAAACGCTATAAGTACTTCTAAAAGAAAAAAGAAACAAAAAATAAAGGACAAATTTTAATTTATTTTTGAAACATTGATAAATATTAATTAACAGCTTGAATAAGTTTTTAAAACATAAAAACAAAAATGGTTACATTTTTTCATTCAACTGAAAAATGTGTTTTACTTCATATTATTACAACATATTATATCACAGTCATATATCATCATTAAAACAAGAAAAATATCGTAGCAATTTTTACATGATTAAATGAAAAAAGATAAAAAAAAAAAAAAAAAAAAAAAAACTCCGTTACAACAAAAATATGTAAGGGATGGATGTTTTTTTTTTTTTTTTTTTTTTTTTTCTTTCTTTTTTTCAAGGTATAATATTTATGCATATTCCAAACAAATTTTGGAAAATTCAAATGATTACGTAAATATGAATATTTTGATGCTAAATATCGATAAAGGTATTGGAATCTTTATTTAATTTGTTTAATATGTTTTATCATTTGTATTTTTCGGAAAATTAAACATACAATAAATAAAGGATTGTAATAATGCCTATGGAAACAGTATATCAAAGATTTCCTGAGATGTATAGTACAATATGTATAAAATCAGTTTTAACAATTTGACAGAATATATTGTAAGAATTGCTTTAAAATTATCCATACAGTACTTAAATTTTCTATATTTAATACTACGTCTAAACACATGTTTATTATTATTATATGGAGTTATATACGGACGTGGCATTTTTGCCTTAATGCTTGAAATGTATCTGTTTAAATATGTAAATATCCTTGGCTCATTTTTTTTTACTCTATACTCTTTTCTTAACACTTGCGAATATCTTGGCCTTCTTGCTTTCTGTCTTACTTTAAAATCATTCACATAATAGAATGCACGATTTCTTCCTTCATAATCATCATTGTAATATTTAAATTCATCATATCGACCATTAAGATGATGGTTATTGTTTAAATTCTTACGAGATTTTTTAAACCTTTTATTATTCTTGAAGGGGTTTACTCGTTTTTCAAAATCTTCATAACGTTTTAGTGCAGTAGATAGCTTTTCAAGATTACATTCACTCATCAACACATTATATTCTTTTCTAAAAACGCCATCATGCATCAGGGCATTAAATCTTTCTCTAAAGTTGTCATCATCTTCCCCTAATAAATTTATTATTCTTTCCTTTAGAGCTTGATATTTTTGTTGAGTTTCTTCTTCCGTGTCACTATTTAACGTTCTACCAAATATTGTGTGTAATGTGCTTTTTGGAACGAAGACATTTGTGTTCCATGTATGATCAGCGTTAGTTGACTAAAAAGGACAAATGAGGGGAGTTTAAACAGATGTATATATATATATATTTCCAAAATGAAAGAAATTTCCTTCTACATATTAAAATGTAAAGGATCCATATAAGGCTAAGAAATAATTCAAATTAAAGTTTATATCTTACATCAATTAAATGCTTCCAAGTCGATATGAAAAAGGTAATGGTAAGAGTAATAATAAAAAAGTATAATTTAATGTTTGTCCTTTCTTTCATTGATAATTTAACGTTTTTAAATCATTATAGCAATTAAACAATTATTTATTTACTATATAATGCTTTTTGCCTTGCGTAAAACTTAATGGTATAACTGTGCTATATATGTTTTAATTGTTGCTCTGTAGCTTTTTAAAAGTTTTTTTTAAAAACATTTTACTTAGCTGAAAAAAGAATTATAAAATTACATTGTTTACTTTTTAATTTTCTAAAATTTCTAAAAAAATATATTTTATTTTATTAATTTACCTTATAAACATTTAATTATAGATAAAAAAATTTCCATATAAATATCACAAATGAAAATTAAAATATTCTTCTTACAAATTATGTTTTATAAAAATAAAAAATATTACATTATATTTCTATTATTATACAATATGTGATTGATAAAGTATAATTTGATAAAGTTGTAAAATAATTCATTTAAAAAATAATAAAAAAATGCTAGATGCATGTATATTATATTCAAACATGTACACTACACTAAAATACATTTACAATGTTTTTTTCTCAAACTTGGTGAAATATATGGCTTAAAAAAAAAAAAAAATTATTTTAAATTAATATAATGCACTATTTATATATTTTATGTATATAATAAAAAATATTAGGAGATTTTTTATTTTTTTAATTTTTTTTTAATTTGAAATGGGGAAAATTTTATCTGCATTATGTTTTGCTAATTTTTTTTTTGTTTTTTTTATAAGTTAGCGTAAAACAAAATATCCCTCAAAGACAAAAAAAAAAAAAAAAAATAAAAATAAAAAAATAAATAAAGAAAAATAAAAAAAAATAAAAGAATAATAATTTTAGAATGTTATTAATTTTATGGATATTTTTTTGTAGTGTTAACTCTACAAATTTAAATTAGAAAGAAATAATGGTAATTAATTACATTTAAAGGAAATAAAACTTGAAAAATATCTTTGGTATTATTTACATTTAGTTTTATATATGATAAAATAGTGTCTTTTTGTCGAACCAGTTGACAAAATGAAATTTTAAATTGCTAATAAAGGATTCTATGCTTATGCATGATTCCCAAAACTTCAGTGTGTAATGAAAGAATTACCCTAAAATTCACGTAATGAATGCACATAAAACTTCGTATAACTTACTCAGCAATTGTGAGATAAAAAATATGAGAAATGAAGAAAAAAAAAGGGTGGAAAAATAACAGTGAAGATGTGTTCGTGTGCTTACAACCATGAAATATGTCACATCTTAATTATTGCATTTGAGGCTTCCGAATGTGTACTGCGTGCATGCGTCAAATTGTACAACATGTAACAGAATAACAAATATAAGAAGATGAAAATTACTTCATTAGAATGCTTAAATATGGACGAAGATTAATATATATATATAAGCTATGTATTATATAATACCTAAACAGCTATTAATTAATGGCTGTCATTCACATAGCAATAATGTATTGCACAAAAGGCTGAAAAATTTATTCTTTTCTTTTTACCCTGAAGATTTCCCCCTTTTTTGTAAAAAATATTAAAATAATTACCATTTTATATTATGCTTGATGTATATAGAAATAGTGACGAATCAATTGAACACATTATGCACATGCTGAAATAGGCCCATGCAATGATTGAATGCATGTGCTTGTTATTTTTCATTTATATATTGATTAGCGGATAGGATTGTGGTTATGCGTGTTAAAAATAATCATGTTTAAATGAATATTCCGTATAACATTTCTCTCCTATTTATTTATTCTTACCATTTAATAAATATATAACATTATTTTGACTATTAACACTGTATTAAATTGTCAGATCACAAGACTTATATAAATTTACAATCCCAATGCTTTAATATGGAGAAGGGAATGATGCATACCTTGTTAATGTCGTTATTGTAAATTTTATAAAATAGTATAAAAAATTATGGTTTACAAGAAATATATTCACATTTAAGTTTATATTTGAGATCATTCGGAATATATTTTTATTCGTGCATAAAACATTTTGGACTTTTATTTATGCAACTGTAGGTTGGATGAATAAAAGAAGTGAAGTATTTCTTTACACTTTCACTGCACAGATCAACAGTGTTGTTAAAACATTCGGATCAGCTTTTGCAATTATAACTAGAAAAATCCTCGTTAAATTTACTAATTTTATCATAATTTTTAAGATAATCCCGAAAATTTTCTTCTTTATATTATTTTTCAAAATTATGATCAATGTAGTATATACAAGGATTATGGTTATTTGCAAATTAGTTATTAACCTAATATTATAATTTGTTAAGGCCAATAAGAATATAATAGAAATGAACATAACCGATTTTGTTATTAAACAAATTCATTATTTTACAATATGTCCATTAGGTAAACAATGAATGACCTTCTGAATGTTTTACATTTTTTAGATTTTGAGATAAAATTGTTAAACTCTATACAGGTTATGTGTAGAATATTACAAGTCCATTTTGTGTTTCAGAAACGGGAATAATATATACATAGCATTTTTAGCATACAGATATATCAATATTACAACTATTCAGTACTTCATGCTGTTCATGGGGAGTTACCCCCGTAATTATACCATCCTAAAAGATAGAAATAGTTAATTTTACCAGTATATAAGAACATGCTTTCAAAATTTGTCCTTTTTTTATATTATAATTTACCAGACGCACGAATAAATAAATATATACATAAATAAATAAATATATATATATATATATATATAGCAAAAATAATATTTATGATTTCAAAAATATCTTTTTATATTCGGAAGAACCCCTCTTTTTTTATAATGTATTAATAAACTTCTTTAGTAATTATGTCCGTTATAACAGGAATACAATAAACATTTGTAGTTGTATTTACATCATTTTGCTCATATCGTGCTTACTATATGGATAGAAAATTGTATTTTTTTGTGATATTTTTGGTAGACATATGGATAAAGCTAATAATTTATCCTTTTAATGCATGGTTATATTATTGTTAATAAGAAAAAATAGGAACTACGATTTCTTTGCAGAAAAATAGAATATCTTCTTTAATATTCGTTATTACACAACATAGGATATAATGAGAAAATTTTATTTACAGACTAAAGAATTTTTGATTAACCCGAAATGTTACAATTTTTTTTTTCTTAGAATGGATTAACATCAATTTAATTATTTTTTGAGAGAGTAGTTGTTTATATAATAATTGTACGATGGATGTTCAATTGTATGTTCTGTCTATAAAATGACAAATAAATAATTCTTACATCACGAAAGTAGATGTTTTACATTTTTTTCATTAATATCAAATATATATGTATAACACTTTCATACTTAAATAATATTATTAGGTATCGTAAACACAATACAATCAAAATAAAAACTTCATGAATACATATAGATCGAATTCCCTTTTATCATAATAATAAATGTTTATTAAATAATAAATAATAAATATTTCACTTAAATGATACTAATTTATAGATGGAATGTATTTTTTAATTTACATTATATTCTTCCTAATGAAAAAAGTATTCATTTAAATATAGATAGAAATATTTACTAGCAATAATAAGACACAAAATCGGAAATATCTAAAATAAGCATAACATATAAAAAATGTACAGTTGCAAATTTAAATCACGATCATACAATATTTATATATAATGTAAATTTACTTACACAGCCTCTTGATTAAATCAAGTAATTAATTAAAAAAATGCATATAGAATGTGAATAAACAGCTCGGCGCTTAACGGACAAAAACAAAAACTGGTTATTGAAAGGAAAATTCTCAATATATCAAATATATAGTATATATTAAATTTTGTTCATATATATATATGTAATGTATTACACAATGAAAGCTCAAAATGTAAATGCATCCCTTTGGAAAAAGTTTAATGTAAACCTTAGTACTTGCGCAAAAGTATAAACAATATATATTTACGCATACTAACTGATATTAATATATTATCTTAAAGTATACATTAAAACACAAAAGGAACACTTTATTGTGCTAGAAAAAAAGAATAAAATTAGGATGGAAAATCGTTTCGGTAGTTCATAAGTCCATTTACATTTCTCTAGCGAATTTGTTATAAATTAAAAATATACGAAACTATTTTGTAATTACTTGATAGCCTCAATATATATATTACCGACTCTGAAGGTATACATTAATATTAAATTAAAAAAGACAATTATGTATTTATTTCATTTAAATAGCTTGATATATCTGTCCATGCATATTTAAAAGCTTTTGCAAGAACGTAAAAACATCCAACTAAACTGATTATCATCAGTATGACACCCGACTTTTCAAATGTTGTTGGAAGTGAACTTGAAAACAATATTAAAATGGTTGAAAGTAATAGAAGTATTAATTGTGGTTTGAGCACTTTAAGAACAGTCTTTATTATCTTTTTTTTTATCTTAGCAGGATCAGGTTTTGTTTCAGCTTCTAAATTAGTCATTTCATTAAAAGCAGAAAAAATTTTTTTTTCAAAATGTTGGTCTATTCTTTTAAAAATATTAGGTTTACGACTTCTTCTATTACATTTTATTCCGCATTCTTTTTCACATTTTAAACCTTCATGGTTCATATTAGACATTATACTATCATTTGATTCTGTTAAATTTTCTTCATCATATGTATATATTGATAATAGCCTTTTATTCCTTAAATCAACTCTATCTTGTTGTTTGTTTATTCTATTCATTGCTTTTCTATAGCAAGGCTAAAAATCATTTGTAATTATTTTTAAAAAAAATATAATATAGAAGATTTAAATTTTTTTTTTTTTCCTGTATTTTATTTGGAAAAAAAATAGAAAAATATGAATTTATTTAATATAATTTTTTATACCTCGTTGTGAAAGTAACACATCCATACTATAATTGTAAGTGACAAAATTTTAATTAAAAATAAGAAGTTAATGTTTAGCCTATGGTGATACTCCATTATGTCAAATATAAATTTACTCCAAGAAATGTTAAATATATATATGTAGAAATTTAATTATATTAGGTACCTTTAATACTGTATTATATAATATGCTACGTTTTAGTTACTTAAAATTTTTCAATCATAAAGTTTTAGTTTGAATGTATTTATTTATGTAAAAATAATTTTATATATTAAATGTAAAAAATAACACACTTATTAAAACTGATTTAATAAAAAGTTGATAAAAAAATTATCATGAAAAACAACTAAGTACAAAATTGATTTAAAAGGGTACTTAACAATTAATTATATAATAAATATATAAAATATCAATTTTAACCAACGGAAATTAAAATAATTTTTTTTGGAAAAAATATTAAAAATAATTACATTAATAGTTATCGAAATTAATTATTCTGTTTGGACATAAAATGCATTAATTTCTGTGCATTTTTATATTAAAGTGATGTTAACTTAATGCGATACATTTTCATTTATATGTATATTAGTATATATAGTTTGTTATCGTATTTTTTATGATTTCAATGTTTTGCAAATTCTCTATTTTTAGTAAGAAATAATATAAGGTCATTGCATTAAATTGACGTAATTAACAATATTTACATATAAATTCTCGTTAGAGTATGCAGCAATTGAAGTTATATAATATAGCTATTAAACAGTGCTTTAGATGTAATTTTATATTATAAATATATTATATATATTTTTTTTTTTTCCTTCACAAACGTGTGTTTAACCATAGATTTATTTTTTGTTAAAAGTCTACTTTAAGAGAGTCGATAATACAATATGGTTTTAACACTTACGCAGAACTAATATAAAAACTGGAATTATCAATTATATATTAATTCCCTCGCAACATTTTATACCTAAAACGTTTAATCATTTATTTTTTTCTAATGAAATGATTAATAAAACAACAACATAAATGTGACATCATAAATTTATGAACACATTGAACTCATTTATTTTTATCTCAAGCATTATTTATAGAGAAAATTGTTTTTAACGTTTGACACATGTACATATATATGTATATGCATATATTTTAAATTTTTCTTTTCTGTTTAAAGCACATAAGATACCAAACGAATTATATTTAAATCACGAAAAATAAATTCTTTATTAGTAAAAATGTCGTTATAGTAAGGGCATACTGAAATTGTGAATATCATAAATTCTTGTGAATAATGAATTAAAGGAAAAAACGTATTGACAGAAATTTATAATAAATTTGTTTCGCGCACAACAAACTGTTAAATATTAAATAATATAAAACACAAAAAGGGAAAAAAAAAATTATGAATTAAAGAATATCATAAACATAGAAATAATTAAAGTGAGTCATAAAATATTATTACTAATGTACATAAAGCAAAATTACAAAATGCATAAGAAATAACTATCATAATATTTTTAAAATTTTTTAACACATTTCATAATGCTTCTGAAAATTATGTAAAAGGAACAATGTTTTTTATTTTTCGTAAATTAAGAGTTAATTTTATATGATCAATCTGCAATTATATTATTTTAAATTTGTATACATATAATTTTTACATTTGTCAACATTTCAATCATAAAATTTTTTTTACAACTTCGAATATGTAATCTTCATTTTATTTATCATAAAATAAGATAAAACGTTCTATTATATTTACACATTTTTAATATATACGCGTTTTGGTCTTTCCTTTCGTGTGAAAGTTTTATTCATTCTTATTAGACGTACAAGAGGAAGCATTCTACATTTACAACTTTACACAGTAAATTTTGCAAGAGTTCCATGTTATGAAATATTCCATTGCAATATTATGTATAATTACTTTTTTTTATGTCACACATGCCATATTGTTATAACTGTGCATGGGTAATCAAAAAATTGACAGTTGTGTAATATTTACTTGCATTTTTTATATTACCTGAGTTTCACATATATGTTGTGTTTCGTTGTATGAAATAGGGCTATAGATAGAATTAAGTTTACATGTATTATAATAACCTTATTCCAAATAAGCAAATGATCTCAGAAATTTGTGATATAAAAAAAAACAATTTAGTTGATAAAAGATAGATATATATTCGTTTATTCGTATAAAATACATTAGTATATTCCAAATCACGAACCTGCATTTTTTCTGTGTCTTGTTCACAGTATTGACATATAATCTCATTTTGAAGCCAAATTTTTGTGTGTAATGAGAATTTAGTTATAATAAACTAGTATACATGAAAAAAATGAAATGTTACGTAATTATTTTGTGATTCAATATTTGTAAATATTGTATACCACCAATAATAATATAAAAAGTTCATATTGTTTATAAGTCTAATTTTTATGCGCTTTCAAAAAAAAATGTGCCAGTAACAGATTTTCCCGTATTAAGAAAATAGATCGGGCAATATTGGGAGATGAGAACCCATAAAATATGATTATATAGAAAAAATCCCTTCCTTTTCTACCAATCAGATTTATATGAGATCAAGGTTAATCTTCCAAATTTGATTTTTGCTGAGTATTATTATTTTGCCGTTCATTATTTTTTCTTTCTAAAATATGTAGAGAGGGCATCTAGGTTGATGGGTCAACTTTACATTTTAATTTAGACAAGAAATATATGAGATTTTCATTCAATGTAATTTTTGAAATGAATTATGAAATTCTTCTGTCTATCCTTTCTTACAGAGTTCTAAAAAACTACTCTTTGCTAAAATTGTTTTATAGAATAGTAACAATATTTCACAGAATTAGTTTCATTTGATTTAGTTTGTATAGCAACTGTTGAATATCCTTAATGGAAAGCATAATTTTTCATTTTTTTTTCTTTTTTATCTCCATTTAGGGTATTACATATTTTACAAAGTTAAAAATATTATCATGTGAGATGAATATGCTTTAAAAAAAACACTCTCTATACGCGTTAATTTGGTCAAAACAGCAATTACACAATTACACTTTTCAGAATCCCAAATAATACACAAACTACTAATATTTATGAAGTTCTTTAAATATTTACCATTATTACGAGTCCTATTTTTATTATATATTTGTGCATTGTGAATTAAATTTATTACACGTTTATATGAATGATTATCATTTGGGGTTTCTTTGTAAAGACAATTTAGAAAAGCACAATATCTGCAGTGTTTTACTAATAAGGAGAAATCCTTTTTAAAATTGTCATAAAATTCATTTGAAGATAATTTTTTAGAAGAATAATTGTAAAAATTAAAAATAAAAAGTGAGTGAAAATTATAGAATAAATTATGGTTTTAATTGGCACATTTTAAGGGGTACAAAACCATACGAAAATATTTATGAGTAAAATAATAAAGTACGCACAATAAAAAGGAGAATTGTGGTATTATTTAAAAGTAATAATGCAGTGAAAATATGCATCAACTCAAATATTTTGGTGGATAAAGAACATATATTAATTTCAATACGGAACTTGTTATTTTATAATAGAACAAATAATTAGTTATATTATAGGAAATATATTTTTTATAAATTACATGATCATACAGGAAAAAAATAGAACATTTTATAATTTATATAACATAACGAAATTTGTAATTCTTATCATATATAACACAATGTACTACTACTAATAAGCCTAAAAATATCATAGCATAAAAGAGCTATTTTGAACCCTTGAATATGTAAAAAGAATGGAATTAGATTTTCTCTCCGTAAGTATTAAGGGTCTATAAGTATTATTAAATATTGCATTTATGATACATGTTATCATTAGTTTAATATAAAAATTTATGAAATAATATTAGGTATTGCACAATGTAATAACTAAATATGTAATAATTACATCACTTAGTATTTTTTAGTTTGTGTAATTAATTATAACTAATAAAAATCTTCACTACGCTGCTTTGGGGTTGTTATATTATCATTTCAAAATTGTATTGTTTCTCGTTTTAATTATTATATAAAGCACAACCAAAGAAAGTGTTTAATTAGAACACTTTGAAATATTAATTAGGGAATAGCAAATTTTAAGGAAATAGTTTAGAACTATCGAAGAGATTAACAACTTTAATTGAAGAATTATTATAAATATGTTAATTGGTAATTTATTTCAAGGGTTTTATCATACACGAGCTCACTATATTTATTGACATTAACTGTGATTAATCAATTTTTATAGTAATGCAAATGAAACGTTACAACCTTTTGATTGTCAATAATAGTGACACATGTAAAACGTTAATATGATGGTTTAAACATTTTCTATATTGAAATACATATATTTGTTTTATTGTTCATTGAGTCTTACACAGTTCATAGCTAAGTGATTAACTTATCATACTGAAAAATAAGCGATTTTTGTTACAATAAATTAAAAGATAGAATAGGTCTTAATATCAAACTTAAGACATAAAATGCTTTATTTTAGGAGTTTTAAAAAAAATTACATATTTTAATAATGTTTTTATTCGTTTCAAATGCAGTAATTTTTCATTATTATAATATTGTTCTTGAAGTTATGAATATGATGATAGTTATTTATGCTTCACATGTATATATCTGAAAATGCACTTTTTGGGATGTCAAATTGTTAAGTATTAATGTTAAATTTAAAATTTATAGGGTTAATATAAAATATTAATGACATGATAACTGTAATTTATTTCAATAAAATATCATATATTATAAGACTTAAAACATTGTGTAGATCACTGTTTGTTAATGGGAATTTAATATATTTTAAGAGGGTGCTGCTACTACAATTATGTAGTAAGAAAATATAAAATTTGGTGAATTATCTAAAATTTAGTGTGTTGAGTAATTTCAATTTTAGCAACAATTTATAATTTAAACTGAATAGTTTTGCTACAAATTCATAACTGTTTTTTATGTTAAATGAATTTTGACAAGGTACACGATTTTCTGCTTCTCATGTTAAGCGGTATGTCCGAAATTGAAAAATAGATAATTAAAAATTCAATTATTCGCTGTCTTAATTATATTCTAAGTTAGTGTAATATAAAAAAATAATCAATCATAAAATGGGATAATTAGGTTATTGAAAAAAAAATAAAAAATAAATATGAGATTGAGTCCATCCGATTTCGTTCTTTATTTATTAGAAAAACTTAGTATTTTTAATATCAAAATTAATGATATTCATTTATCCATATATAAAGCATTAAAATATTACATTTAAGATAAAAAAAAAAGTCATACAAAAGAAGTGTAATCTCATAAACTAAAATACAAAAGATATTTTTACAAAAAACTTTTTCCAGGCTGAAGAAAAAAATACATTTTCATAATGGACAAATCGCTTTCGTCGAAACATAATATTTCTCATTTTCAATAACCAAAGACAAAATTACACCTGTATCTGAAGTTGTATCATAAATTCTAAATATTTATTTAAAAACAAAAAAAAAAAAAATTATATAAAAAAAAACAAAAGTATATAAAAACATAAATAAATAATTATATTCAGTGTGTTATATTTTAATTTTCATTGTACATTAAACATTATCAATAAGATTTAGAAAAATAAAAATGCTTACGTATGCGTTAATCTGTTGAATGAAACAAATAATATCTTTTATTAAAAAATATCTATATGGGTTAGAAAATTCATGATTAAAAAAATATATTCGTAATAATATACAGCGTATTTAATTTGTGATATTTTATTAACAAACTAAAAAATAATTTCTTTTATTCTGTGCCATTTTTTGTTATTCCTATGAAACAAAACACTTTATTAATGATGGGCACTGGGAAAAATTATTTTGTTATTATTTTTTTCTATAAAATGTTTTGTATTATCCATATTTGAGTATTCAATTGGGATACAAAAATAATATAATCACGTTGATCTAAATTGTTAGATTATTATTGTATTATAGTTTTTTGTGTTAACTTGAATTTTTTGTATAATTTTATCATGATAGGATGTAGACAATTTAAGTATACATTACAACTAAAAGCAGGGTTTATTTTTCTGTTATAGGTTTAATTGTAATTATAGTGCAAATCGTAAAAAAAAAGAAAAAAAAGAAAAGGTATCAATAATTCATTAAAAGTTCATAAATGATTTTGTTAATTAAAATCTTTGCTATTCTTGATGTGTAATTTTCTAATTACACCGAATAATTTATGTATTTTTGAAAATTACATTAATTAAATGGTCAAATAAAGAAAAGTTATTTTTAGTATTCCGGAAATTTTCAAAAAGAAATAAAATCTTTGTTTATAGAACCATAACAATCAATTACTAAAATATTTGAGAATTATATTTTAGTGTTTATATGCACTGTAAATGAATGTGAATGTTTTATTAGGAAGTATTCTATAGTTAATTATAACTGTACACATAGTGCGGTTTCGGAGAACAATAAACTTTCAAGTACTATTAAAACGTTTAATGAGTATAGAGTAAATATAACTTCATTTAATGCATTTTCTATTTCATTACTTACTAAATTATATGATGCAATATGTCGTGAGAAAGAAAAAACATAATTTAATGAATTACATGATATATCATGGTTCTTAAGTGATAAAAGTTTTATAAATGCTTTGAAAGAAATTTTAAAATTATAAGATTTTATTTTACTGTGCAAAACATATATTTCAGATCAGGAAGGAGGTGATAAAAAAACTATTAATATATGTAGAATAATTGGAGAAAATTGTAAAATTTACGTTGTTATTTGTACGGGTGAATGATGGTGCAGTAACTATAAGGCTGAAAAACTATTCTCAAGAATGTTGGGCAAATTTTCAGACTTTCAAATTATTATTCCAGTGTATATATCATGACCTGTAACAATTGTCCTTTTGTTTATATTCTATATTGTATGTATTACTTTTGACAATAATTATTAATATTTTTCATTAACAATAGATATTAAATAAATAAATTCATAATTATATAATACACGCAAACATATATGAATTATAATTATGATATAATTCATAAGAATTTTAAGTTAGAATCTTTCTTAGATTCATATTCTAAAAAGAAAAAAAAAAAAAAAAATCCAATAAGGGAAGAATTGTTGTCTTATTTTCATAATTTTATTTTTACAAAGAACACATTTATAAATTCATTTATGGCAGAATAAATGCATCATAACTAAAAATATTGAGTATTTCTTTAAATTAAAGTGCCCACTCTTTATGTACTATATTAATGCACATAAGCCAACGAATTTATTGTATTTATTTTAGGGATAATTTATAAGATAATAAAATATTTAGCATTGTCCTGCTCCCATCTTGCAAGGTAAAGAAGAAGAGAAATTAATGAATATACGATATATTTTTTTAAATAGCTTATAAAAAGTATTTAATTAGACATTAAAGATCCATGTAAATACAATTACACCTTAAGGATTTACATTAAGAAATAAATAACGCAATGAATTTTTATAATCTATAGAACAAGGAAGCTTAGAAAAAACTTTTAAAACAATACCTAACACGTTTTTATTTTTTTTGGAATTTCAATATTATTCATATTTAATCCTTAAGAAATTAGAAAAATTAAATCAAAAATTAATAAGAAGAAATATTATATAAAATACATTGGTGTAACTGCTAATTTCATAATTATTTTATTGTATCCTTGAAAAATAAAGAACCCGCAAAAATAAATCTTCCTTTTAAATATTTGTTGCATAGATCAAATAAATTTATTTTGAATTGAAGTTCATTATATTTTTATTGTGTTATGCATGATGATTTTTTTTTTTTTTTTTTCTCATATTTAGGAAGTTTTATTCAAAATTTTTACTGTGAGTGTAAATAAATCGTAATATTTTTTTTAGATCATATTAAGTTTTTAACAATAGTCATTTTAAAATGATTTGCACACTCGCATTTAGGAGATAATTATTTCACAGTAAATGCAATAAAAGGGTCCCTACAAATATTTACAAAATTTAAATGGGGTTGTAATTCTCTTTTATTTTACGATTTAGAATATTGCCAAAATGCTAAATTTATAATATATTTTTCACACAAATTATTCTTTACAGCATAAAAATATAAAAAGTATAAATAACTGCATGTACACGATTTTAATTACATTTCTTTTTCTCGTATTCTTTTTTTAAATATTTACATTCTTTTAATATGTTTGATAGCAACCCTTACATGACATTATCTGTTGTTAGGTAAAACGTAGCACTTTATATAATTTAATCCTTTTAATTCTCAAAAAGATGATTGTTAATGAAAAAATAATAAAATTCGTAAAATTGACCTAAAATTTGTATCATTAATGTTTCTACATACGAAAAATATGATATAATATATGTGTATATTTATATAAACAAGAACTTCTGTGTAACTATTTTATACATTTGCAACAAGTTTCCTAATTTTTTAGCGTTAGTAGGGTTGCATAGTTAACTATATGCATAATGATTGTAAAAAACAACGCTTTTCTATATATTTATAACACCATTGTTATATTTATTCCAATTTAAAATTTTTTATATTTAGAAATGTATATTTCATATTATATGAATAAAAATGTGTTATAAAAAAAGAACAAAGAAAAAATTACTAAGGAAAATGTTTATTTAGACTTAGAAATTGATAAAAAAAAATATAACACATTATATACATCTATACACAAGCACTGTTATCTTTGGTATATCTCTACCTATGTGCGGATCATTTTTATTTTATTCTTATTTTCTTAATATATTCTCCAATTAAAAGTATCTTTTTAAAGATGGCAAATAATTATGAAGTACACTTTTGCTTACTATTAATTTCATAATATATAGAATTCGAAATTTTAAACTGTTATTCATAAAAGAAAAGAAAAAAAATGATTTTTTCTGAAAAACAACAGTTTATATCTTTGTTCGTATTTTATTTTCAAACATTTATTTTCAGTACGAATATGTGAAGACATTTCCCACATATAAAAGTGTCCTAGAAGAAATTATTAAATTTACTGGCATACCCCCTGATATTAATGACCCTACTGCTATGAAATGTAGGGGTAAAAGTGAAAGACATAAAGGTGTTGAGTTTCCGTTCATTTATTGGTGTATAATTATTAACAAATATTTTGACTACTATACAAAGCTTAAAGCAATTGATAGTAAACATTATGAATACTTAAACTACTGGCTAAATAATAAGAAAAAATTGCCTGATGCAATGCAATTGTATAAAAAAATATTAGATCATGACAGATCAGTGAACTTATTTGATCCTAATATTAGTGGAACAAATGAATACAAAACTAAGTTACTTCACCTTCATGATGATGTGCTTGAAAGGATTAACATATTAAATTATTTGAATGAACAATACCTTCTTTTTATAACAAAACAAAAAATTGGTAAAACTTCGCATGAGGAATTGTGTGAATTTGTTAGAAAATTTGCTAATAAATATAATGAAAAAGTTAGGGAATGTTATAATAATTATAATAATAAATACTGCAAGGAATTGATAGAATTTAAAATTAGATATAATAAACATAAAAATTATATAAGTACATGTGGTAACATACAGCCCTTAAGTTTTATACCTGGGTCACAGGATTATGAATTAGTTGCATTGAGAAAATATTCACATATTAAAGAGGATTCTCCCAATTCCGTAGTTGACATTTTGATTAATGTTGGTAAAGTTTTTGGAGCAATTGCTGTATTGTTGATTATAGCTAAGGTTAATAAAAATGTATTTTAAAAATTATAAAAGCTATTACACATAATTTTCGATAAAGTTTCAATATAAAATAATTGCATCTTTAAATGAATGTGCCTATATATGTATGTAAATAAACATTTTTTCTTATATTAGTATTTCCCAACAAAATCATGGCTAGGAAGTCGAAAGAGAAAGAAGAAAAAGGATTATAATCAGCATCGTGGAGGTAAATCACATAAAGATGTTTCACGAAGGGATATATCATACGCAGATGGATCATACGATGATGGACAATATGATGATGGATCATACGGAATTGAATCAAATAGGGATGAATCATATGGTGATGGATCATATGGTGATGGATCACATGGTTATGGATCTCATGGTTATGGATCAAATGGTTATGGATCTCGTGGTTATGGATCAAATGGTTATGGATCTCATGGTTATGGATCTCATGGTTATGGATCACACGTGTATGGGTCATACGAAGATAGATCGTACGATGATTATTATTATTATGAAGACGAAGATCCAAGAGAATATAATAGGCGACATAACATCCAGTACCGCTTAGCAAGAGATTACAATTATTAATTTAATAAAGAATAAAAGTGTCTCTTTATGAAATAATATAAGGAGATAGTAAAATCAATGTATAATTATACTAAAAAAGAAAATAATTATAGACACGGGAGGATGAAATTTATTAATCACATTAGCTGAAGAATAATGATTCATCTATATATAAATGTATGGTAAAAATAGTAGCAACTTGCCTTATGAAAACGTTGTAATGAATAGAGTTCATGAGGGATACTGAAATAAAGTGTAGTATTATAACACATGTGCTTTATAACAAGGAAATCTGGTAATAATTATGTTGACAAATTCGTGCATATTATACACACAAAATTTTATTGGAAATTCAAGAAGAATATAAAACTGAAGGATAACATTTATTAGAAAAAGTCTATTTTGTTATATACAATGATAAAAAAGCGGTGGAAGGGTTTAACAAATATGCTTTATTTTAATTTTAAGAATTTTACCGAAATCCTGTAAAATAAAATAGTGTGATTTACTAATAGGTATTGGAAAACAAATAACCAACTATAAAGCACAATTGGGATGTTTGTAGAGGGACATATGATATGTGCTATGCTGAGAAACGTTTTATACTTTTATATTAATTGCAAAGCATTTATCATAAATTTTATTACTATGGAAAAAAATTTAGACAAAACGGAAGCACAAGTCACAATAACATACAATTGGCATTGAATTAGTGACAGTTCCATTTACTATCAATAAGTTGGTAATTTGGAAAATTGAATGCTCAAAATTGAATTATTTGAATAAAAGGAATCTCTATATACTGGAGCAAATTTTCTGTAATATAATATATATTGATTGTTTCGTGGAAAATATTTATACAAGGTATAATGAATATGGAAAATTAGAAAAAATAGCCGGTGGATATTAAATTATACACTATACCTTTTAAGGGCACCTATATATAGAAATTTTTTTCCTATTTGTCTATTTAGAAATAATGCCGTACAGGAAAAATAGTATAATTTATGTAAATGATTTTTTGTCTCTCCTAATGATATATACTAAATAATGCTGTAAAATTATAATAACTGAAGGAAACCTTTTGCGAACAACCATATTATATATAGGAGAAAATTTTTGATATAAGAATATTAATAAATTCCTACATTTTTGTGCACCGGGAAGTATCATCAAAAATGTATAAAATTAGTTTTTTTAATGTTTTTCATAAAATAATAGATATTAAAATATATATGCTCTAAAAGGCATATTAAAGTGTGACATGTGTAATGATTGGGAAAGGATATGTGTCACGATTTGTTTATATATGAATACGAACGTTAGGATAAACAAAATCGTTTTAATAATTACATTAGAAAAATATAAAATATCGAATAATAATACAATTTTTAGTGAAAATATAAAAAAAATTCCTTAGGTATAATGCTCTAGATATTGTAATAATTCAAATAGTTTTATACAAATGAAAACTATATCAAAGTATTAGTAATTTTCTTTAACATATGTGGAGATTTGATGATATAAAAATTTGTGAAAACAATGCTTTTTCATGTAAATTAATTAGGAAAATAAGATGCATATATGAAGTAACTTATTTCAATCATTAATTATGTGCTTAATAGAGAAAAAGTTGAACATTTTAGATGAAAAACTCAACTTATTACATTAATTTTGATTATATTCAAACGTTAGATTTATTCGATAAGTATTTAATATAATTGGTTTAAAAATAAAGTACTTAATTATACTTAAAGAAAGCCTTAGTGAAATAATTTTTTACATTTTATAGCTATTTTATGGAATTATACTATTAAACACATCACAGCACAACTTTTTTTTTTGTTTTCAGTTGTATATATTTATATTTAATTAAGAGCACTAACTTTTTTTTTTGTATATATTTATTAATGTATTTATTCATAACGTTTTTGTTAAGTAATTAGTTAAGGAATCACCTAAAGATGTAACATAATTATGTATAAATAATTTCCTTCCAAAATTCAATTATTAATGTAAAATAGTATTTGACGCTCAATAAATAATTAAGCAATATATTTGTTTACTATATACATGCTTTATGTGCTTTAAAAATCGTCATATATTATTATTGATATTGCTTATTTGTTTATATGTTTACATGTTTATTTATTTATTTTTTTTTTTTACATACTTTTTTCTTGTTAAAACTGAATAGTAACACCTTTTTTATGTTTAATGTAGATGCCGTAAATCTTCAAAAATATAAGTTATTTTTATGAGTTAATGAACCACAGTTCTCTGTTTAGGATGAGAAAAAAATACATTATATTTTAGTATAGAATTGTGATCATAAAATAAATACAACTAATAAATATTTATAATCTGTAAAATTTATAATTATATTAAATTAGTCTATTTTTTATGATTATAAACATATATCATTAGAAAATAGGTTAGAGGAATTAACTTATTGCAAAGAAAATAATTGTAATAAATATTTCATAACAAAAAACAACAAGGATTTATTATAAGGAAAAACAATTATACATTAAAATATATGAAATAAATGTTTGCATGCCTTATGATCACTTTAATATAACAAAAAATGTTATATATATATTAGATTCATGTGCTCGATTTTTTATAACTAGAACGCATATGTAAAATATAGTGTTCCTATTTTTCTATGTATAAACACAGTAATAATTATATAATAAACAAAAGTATATGTATTAAAAATATCTGATGTTGGTATTTATCCCAATTTGAATAAAATAATCCTAATATATAGTGTAGAGGGTCCAGAGTAAAAAAAGAACTAATAGTCATAATATTAATTATATTACTTTTAAATATGCTTTATAGTAAATAAAGATACAAACGTATAATGCAATTACATTAATGCTTAAAAATATATTTTGTTACAAAAATATTTTAATTGTTTTATGCATGGATCATTAGCGTATGCTTAAAAAAGTGATTAGCATTTATATTTCAGTTTAACCATATGTGATGATTTAGTTCAAAATAAAACTTTTTTGTTATGTATTAGCTGAAATTTATTCTATAAATCAATTCCATTTTTGAATATTGTAATAAAATAATTTATTAAACACAGAATAGAAGCATAGTGTTGGTAGGAATTCAAAGAGAACAAAAAAATAATTCTTCAAAAATGTTGAATATTATTTTCTTATTTTAGGGGTTATTAATACACATATTTTTATGTAATGAGTGATAGATACTTAATAATATGGTTCATCGTGATTAATGAGAATTTGATCTAATTGAGATATATAGCATTTATTAATGATTTATTGTTTTATAATTTATAATGTGTGTTTATAATGAAATTTAAATTATATATATATGCATATTTATTCATTTATAAGTATCATATATATGTACTGAACTTTATTTATGCAATAAAACCTTATATCTCAAGAATTGATATAACATTATTTTCGCACACACACATATGTGATATAAGGAGCTATTATTATGCATTATATATTGTGCTCATTCTGTTGTAATATTCATAATACTTTGGGATTTGTTTTGTTAAATAATATATGCTTTTGATAAAATTATACATTATGGCATAAATTAAAAATTTCAGAGTATATGTACTGATTTATATTATTCCTTGTTGAATATGTAAGAATATATTACCTTTTCTTCCATTTGATATATATTTTATTATTTTTTTATGCATAAAATGATTATTAATTACATTTTCTTAATATCATAAATCAATGATTTTGAATGTACAATAAAACAAAACTTAGTATATTTATTTTATTGAATAAATAATACACAATAATTATGCGCTAAAACTATTGCTATTTAATTGTATATTGTAATGCATAGAGTTATATATTTTTCATTGAATACCTAAATTTAATTTATCATGTAAAGTAAGATTTGTATTATTTGTATGTAAAAAAAAGTTATGTCCGGGAGCAAATCCTAATATGTCAATGTAAAAGTTATACTATTTTGGAAACTATAAATTTTAACGTGAAATTCAAATAGTAGAAGAAATTCGTTATTATATTAATTAGAACGTATGATACATACATATAATTAGGAGTATTCTTTTTTTTTAATATAAATAAAAATTCAAAAATGTGTTTTTATGTAATGTTGCTTTCAGTGTCACGTGTTGTACTAATTTAATGCATATATATGCTTATACAATAAGAATATCTATGTTAAAAAGAATGATATTGATATGATAGAAATTTAGGGGAAATTTCACTTTTTACGACATATAAAAATATAAATTATGTATTTAATTCAATAAATTTATACATGATTACAAACAAATATATAAGCAGATAAATATAGCAAAAATAGATAGTTTAACAAATAAATAATGAAAATGATTAAAATTCAAATATTCATTGCATATAATAAAAATTCTAAAACAATTAAGAATTATTTTAATAATCATATTTATGAAATAATGTATTTTCCAGTTTTACATAGTACATATATGAAAAAATATTATTGGTTTAACACATATTTTTTATTTAAAATATCATTCAAATTAGAGAATATATTTTTTATCCAGAATTATAAGCAAAATTATATCCTATGTTTTTACGATTTTTATTCTTATTTGGAGTATTTTTTAATGATGATTTTTGTGTAATTTTTCTAGGTTCATTATCCTTTCGACTTTTTTTCTTTGACAGTTTCCTTTGCAAAAAAACTCCAAAAGGCGTAAACTATTTGGAACATGAAAAATATAAAAGATATAACTAGAATAATATTACAGTGCATTTTTAAATAAAATATATATATATTTCATTTATGGATAGAATTGCATTTACTTTATAATATATGAAAAAAACTAAAATCATCCCTAATATTAATGTACCCCCAATAAAAACACGGATAAATATGTTGTTTGATAATACGCGTTCATGTTCAGGATTATTAGTAAAATATCCATTACTATCTATGTATGTTACACCATTTGAGGTAGAATACAATGATTCTTCACCTTGATTATAATTTATTATGTGACTTTGATCACGCACGCTATCAAATGTTGAAGATATTGTATTTAATGATTCATTATTAGTACTGTTAGTCAGTTTAAGTTCTTTTAGCCCTTCTTTTAGCTTTTTCACGTAGTCGCATAGTTTGTATTTGTCCTCATGGGAAATTCTCGAATCACATGAAAAAGATCCGTCCCCAAATTTCCATTTGAAACCTTCTGGTAATGTTACAATAGGGAGGGTGTTTATTTCTTTATATTTATCACTTTTTTCATGATTTAATTCATTTGTATCTCTATGTGATTGACTTTTTTTTTCTAAAGGTTTAACAAATGATGATACACTAATAGAAGTCACATGTTTATTTTCACTTGGCTGAGATATTGTGTTATCAGTGGATTCTGAAAATAGAGGTAATATTTTACTTTTGTAATCTATTGTATTATTTATCCTACTGGGCTTAAGTGGAATCTTAGGTGATTTATGTGTCACTTGACGTAAGCTGCATATTAATTTATCTTCACCAATTGACTTACATGGTCCTGTATAAAATGTGCTCAAAATATCTGGTTCAGATTTATTAGGAGTAGATGAATCAGGAGAGCTTCCTTTAATCTTTTCTTTTTCTAACACCTCACAACTTCTTTTACCATTGATTTTTAATCTCTGCAAGAGTTTTTCAGGATCAAATGTATCATTACACTTAAAATAACTGAAACATGAATGCAACCATGAACCGTTACAGCAATTATAAGTATTTTTATGCTTGTTGTATAATTCAATAATTTTATTAAGATATTGTTCATATTTATCAGAATTCATATGATTACACATCTCATATGTCTTTATAGTATCAAAGTTGTAAAAGTAATCATATAAATATTTTTCTTCTACCCTATCATTTATTTTAGATAAGTTATCTGTTTCGTAGTCATATAAACAATTGTAAACACTGTAATTGACCATAATACAATTTCTTAACTCTAAAAATTTAGAGGAAATTGATTTCTTATCTTTATCATTTGTAGCATTATCTAAAATTTTTTTTATATTTTCATATATCCAATGTCTGTAATGATGACAACGATAGTAATATTCTATTGTATTACTAATATTAAATAAATTTTCTACATTTCGTTCTATTTTTTTACAAAGATTAGAAATATCATTTTTATTAGAATCAGAATTGTTTAATATATCACAACATTTACTCTTGTAATTACCTGCATCTTCATTTAATTTCTTGTAAATAACATATGAAGGGGATGATTGTAACAAAAGTTTGTCCTGAAATGTATGAAGAAATAATGAATTATAAAAAGATAATTAACTCATTTTTAAATAACCTAATTGTCATATATTTATTATAGAAATATATACTTATTTGATATTAATATTTTTTTAATTAAGAGTTAACATATTCGGGTATTTCTCCTGAAGATGACATCTTGCTTATATATATTTAAAATATGAAAAGCAATTACTACGGTGTCATTTGAATTTAATTTATACAAAAGCTATTTATTCTGTGAATTGTATAAAAATGCATTATTTTACATCAAATTGTGAAATTTTATAATTTAATATACTGTTATTTAGGTATTGAGAAGTAAAAAATAATTTACCAGTTCTAATATTACTTTATATAAATATTTCTTATAATAAAAATAATAAAAGAAACAGTAGCTATATTAATGATAAACGATTATTTTCCGTACAAAATTACATAACACTTAAAAGAAAGCAAGGGAATGTAAAAAGGAATATAGTAAAATATATGAAAGCATGTAAAATTTTATAGTGTAAATGAATTATGAACATATATTAAAAATTATATGAATTATTAGACTGAACAATATAATATATTCTAATACTAATATAACAAAAGGTAAATTACAAAAATAACAATGAATGATGTAACGAACAATTATTATATAAATCCTTAGTATGTAGTAGTATCGTGTAATGGAAAATAAATTACAATAAATATTATTTATGAATATGTGTATATAATTTAATGCTATCTGAATAACTATGAATTGTGGTAACAATAGTTTTAAAGTGTAAGAAGCAAGTATATTTTTTTATAAAATATAGCCCTCAAATTAATAATTTAAAGACATTGTGAAAGAAACATTTCTTATTAGATACACTGGAATGAAGGATTCAAAAGAAATAATATAAAACACATGTAAATTATTTTTAAAATTCCTATTATATAAATTATTACAATGTTTGCACACTATAGATAAGTTCCATTAATTTATTTTTTTATGATTTTTTGTTTATGTAGGTATGATTTAAGAAAAACGGCAACGTGTTTTACAAATTTATCATTAACACTTTTATTTTTCATATGTCCATTTGTATAACCTTATCGAACTAATTATTGCTTTGGGATTTAACAATTACTGTTTTATATAGAATAAAATTTAATTCTAACAAAATTTGTTCAGTTTTTATATAAAAAATAATAATATGCAAAATGGCACAAATTGGAAATGAATTAAGTTTTAGAAATTTTTTTATAGTTACATGTATAATTCTATTAGCTTTTAAAATGTACCATCACAATTTATATGAATTATGTCTACGTCAGGCACACAATATATTATTACATAAAGTCATACATGAATGTAGAATTCAATATAACTTAATATTATAGGTGTATGTATTTATTTTTATATTATACTTATATATATATTAAGAATAATTTTAATGAATGATAAATCATATTTAGGAAGAATTGAAATATTAGAATTATAGTACATAAAAAAATATAATACAATATATATTCTATAATTATATATTATTTCTTTTTCAAACGTTACACTTTAGGTGTGCTACTATCTTTAATGTCAAATATTATAATCGTAAAATATTAATTTTTTAATGTAATGAAATTATTTATTTATTTTTTTTATTTATGTATTACTCAAAATTGAGTTATACTTTTGATATACTTCATTTATTGTTCATTTTTAGTATTACGCTAATTAAAATTATATTTTTTCACAATATTAAAGTAAATACTTTAAATGTGTAAAAAAAGAATACTTATTGCATATATTTCTTTGTGCTAAAAATAATAAGAATAATTTTTTGGAAACATATTATATATATTCATGTACATATTTTATCTCTGATTTCGATTACATTTTTTATGTAACATATGTAAAGTAGAAAGTGCACTACATAATTATGCATTAGATAAATTATTAGTAAGAAAAATAGTAATAATTTAAATTTTTTTTTTTTTAATATTTATTTTGAATGAATTTTTTATTATTTAAAAATTTTGAAACCATATAAACTATTTTATATAATTTAGGATAATTATATTAAATTTGATTGATTATATTTCTTTAATTTCTTCTTAGCGCAATTTAAAGATATTTAATATGTATATGTGATAATTGTAAAGGAAATGTGCTTTGATTTTCCCAAGGATATTATAATTATTTCTAAATTAACGATTTCACAATAAATTTAGAATACTATACCTTAACATTTTTACTGTTCCAACAATTAATATTGTTATAAATTCGTTAATATATTGTTACAATGAATAATCGTTTTACTTATACTATTATATTAGCATATGATACAAGTGGATACCACATTTTTACTCATTACACATAATGTATTTTATAAATTAATTCTCTATGAATATATTTTTTTCTTACACATGTTTCGCGTATTGTTTCCTTAAGAGAAAGATATATTCAGTGAAAATTATTATATAAATAAAAAAAGTATTTATATATACATTCTCTATTGTCATTGGAAAAATATGTATAAAGTTGAAATTTCATTAGAATAAGAAAATTTTATAGTTTTGTTTCTTATTCTTATCTAATGCAATAGAGATCTGTCTAGAACCTGATATTTTTCATTATAAGTATATTCTTTTTAATTATATTTATGTAATGTGTTGGATTATTAAGTGAAATATCATATTAGAGCATAAGATTATTGAAATATATTATATTTTTAAGAATGACTTTATGGAATCTGAAATATTTTTTATCGATTCTGTACTCTATCTTCTTTAAATTAGAAAAATATTATTTTAATTATCACCTTTTCCCATTTTTTTATGTATCTATAAGTTAAAAAAATAAATATACGATTAAAATTGTTAGGATTTTATGTAAATATAACATTAATATGTAGTAATTCATATATACTCACATTATACTCCAATAAAAAGGTTATATCATAAACTCAATAAAAAAGGATTACATTGATAAACAACTGATTGTTGTGTTTATGAGTATCTTTGTTTTTAGGGGGTACATAAGCAGGCACTATTTGAATTTAATATGACATATTCTTAGAAATTGAATGTTATACATTTTTGTTTTTAATTAATTTCTTTTTATTATGACATGTCAGTAATTGATTCCCTGAAAATTTTTAGTTTCTATCTATATCATTTTTACGTTAATTATAATATATGTAATATAGATGCGAACTTTTATCAAATTTAAGGCATTTAAAAGAAATGGTTTTATACTCGAACTCATCTTTATTTTTTTAATTATAAGGAAATTCCTCGTAAAATATGATATTCTGTTATGATATTGATTTAATTAGAAGATTTTAAAATATATTATTATCTCGAACACGTATTAAAATGATTTACAATTAATAACATTGATAAATATATGTTTATTATGTTCATATACATGTTGAAAGGAAATACATAGTTAAAACAAGGATGTTAAATATTTTTTATAATATGTCAAATTAGACACCTTTATATTTAAATTCAAACAAATAATAATTTTTTCTATTTTTTGATTTACATAAAATGAAGAAAATATCAAATTAAACCATTCAAATATACCACTGTGAATTAACTTGTAAATAAATAAAAGAGCCATGTTTTAAATGAATTATATTATTTTACATTTTGTTATAATATAAACAAAATAACAAATTATTATGATAGAGTTTTAATTATCTTTACATCTCAATGAAACTCATGGATGACATAATTTTTTGAATATATATAAAAATACAACAGATATAACTTATATAAAATATTATATCAACATAAAAAATATATAGTATATTATGTTCAATGTACTGCAAGGTATTTAAATAAATGCATAATAATATGAATTTTCTTTTAATTATATATGTATATATACATGTTATTTCATTAATGTAATTTTGTAATCTTTCTGAATTGTAATTTGTTTTTTTTTTTCACAGATATTATGTATGCATCAAAATATTATTAAATAGATGATATTATGTATATATTATTAATAGGGGGTAAATATAACAAGTTAAATAAGTTTTATATATCCATTTTACGAAAATTAAAGCATATAAAATTGTATGAAAATAGTTGTATATGAATAATGATAACACAAACCTGAATAATGTATCATAAGGGAAATATGATACAGCTTTTTGTATAATATATTGTAAAGAAAAAATAAAAGTGGATCCAAAAGATTTCAGGAACAAAGTTACAGAAAATATAATTATTATGTTTTTAGATTGAAATATATAATATATTATTTTACTAATATTGTTAGCTCTAATAAATTTATGTATCTCACGCATTCTACAAAAAATATTTTTTTAAAGAAGAAATATATTAATACGAAAGTATTATATTCTTCAGAAATTTTTTCCATTATACGTTTCCTGAGACTTTATATTTAAACATTCTTTTAATGGTTGTTTTTAATTTTTTTTTTCATTTCGTGAATCTGTAATAATCGACTTGTTCTTAAAATTAATGATTTATCTAACTTTTGTATATTAATTACTGATTTATCGTGAGCTTTCTAAAAAAAAAAAAAAATATAAAAAAATTTTTAATTAAAGAAATATGTTTTGTTATAATAAGTAACAATGC
Organism: Plasmodium gonderi; assembly: GCF_002157705.1. Lineage (NCBI taxonomy): Eukaryota > Apicomplexa > Aconoidasida > Haemosporida > Plasmodiidae > Plasmodium > Plasmodium gonderi. Next base: position 1,832,964 of record NW_021628933.1, read on the forward strand.
TTAAAAAAAACATTCCTAAAACAAATGAAAACGATTCTAATAATAGATTTTACATCATTATTTTGACAGTGATATATCAAAAAAGAAAAATAATATTACATTAATTTTAGCAAAAAAGACCAACATATAATATGATGTTATAATGTTATTTTTCAGTTCTTTCATGTATTAAGTAGTGAAAATTTTACCTTGTTATTTATATATATATTATGTTACAGGATATTACATTATTTAGGTTCTACAAAATGAACATTAATGCATTATATTTTTTTTTTTCATTCAATGTTTTTTCAATTATATATAACTATTCTTATTTTATAAAACACAGAAACGAAAATTTATAAACAAATAAGTATATTTTCACTCAAAAATTATGCATATAATAGAATTAAAGCTAAATTTAAACAAATATAATATGTGTAAGAATTTTGAACAAAATAAATTCATTTTTTTATAGATGATTAATTAGACATTTAACATTGTAGATATTTTTACTAATTAAATAAATGAATTTAATGGTAACAACATTACATAAATTATCTTTTAATGTAAAATATAAGTTATAATATATTTAGATAAAAAATTATATAGCACATTGTTAAAAGAATAATTATAAAAATTTATTAAAAATTTTCACATGGGTTATAAATTTACATATATTTATCCCAAATCAGTGTTTATTTACAGTAATACTATTGTTATATATATAAAGGAGTGCTTATAAGGTATAATTTTCATTATATGCATAATATAAAACTAATAAATAGTTCGCGAATTTAATGAATGATCCTTAGGTACTGTAATTAGCATATTAGATGTTTAAATATTAGAATTATTGTTATGTAACCAGAACATATTTATATTTATTATATTGATATATTTATTTGATTGTATTAACAATATTTCATAAGGGATATAAAAGGATAAGTTTTTCACTACAATTTTTTTAATTTTTTTTTTTTTTTGTAATTGATTATTTTTTATTATCGATTTAATAATTTATTATTATGTTTCTTGCATATATTATACGTAATGCTTAACAACATAAGTCATATTAAATATATTATACAGTATGAGTATGATCATTTTCTGCATATATGATTATTTGAAACGATTTATATAATACTTTTGACACTTTAATGTATTTAAATAACATAAGCTTTCCTAATATCCTTAGAATCATTATATTAAATATATTATCTGCACTTTTTTTTTTATTAACATTATAGTTTTCAATATTTTTTCTGAAATATATTTTCATAGGTACTAGTTACATATTCTGTGTCCTATTTATGTTATTGCTACAATGAAAATACAATTGTAGATATAGGCAGATTTATGTATGACAATAAATAGGCCGTTGCGTTCTATATAAGAGGTAGATTTTTTTTATATGCGTCAATTTTAATTAAAATTAGTTAAATTATTAAAATGTTTATGTATTCTTATTATACATAAAAGTAGTATAAAACGTATTAATTATGCATGTATTTGAATGGAAATTTTTTCTTATAAATAGGAATAAATTTTCACATAACGTAATTCTCGATAATAACACAGAAAAGTTTTTTTATTTACTTATTAATAAAACTTACATATATAAGTTTTGCATTATATTATTGATTAGAAAAATATATGTAAATATAACTAAAAAAACACTAATAACTTAATTTGAGATAATAAATATAATTTTATTTATAATGAGATATAATTATATGCTACTTAAAATAAAAATACAAGGAAACATATAGGATGTGTTAAAAATTGTAGAAAATTAATTTAAATCCTATACTCTATATTCAATAAATAAAAAGATTAAGAATAATGTATAATATATATTGGGTTAGTTTTAGCAAGGAATTTATACATAATAATATAAATATTAATTTTTTGTTATATTTTGCAAAAGATATTTAAAATTATAATAAAGAATGAATATTTTTTACATGATAGCACTTTAAATTATTAACAGTTATCATTTTAGAAACCATAATATTATAAAAATACATAAAGAATTTAATATGAATAGAATTGCTTATTTAAAAAATACCTTTAAATTTTTAATATTCAGGTTAGAATAATGAAATAACTATCAATAACAAATTGGATGAGGTCGCTTAAGCAATGTAGCTTGATTATGTAAATCTTATATGGATAATTAAGGAAGAAAAAGACAAAATAATTAAAATAATGGATGCTTCTTATGTATTCTATTAGTGTTTAATGATTGAATATGTTGTTTCATTAAGTTAATTTTGAACAAGAACAAAATTATTTAAACAGTGACACAGTATATGCTTATACATATAGTGAGTAAATTTTTCTTGCAGGTGTTTTATTATATAAAGTAAAATATTATAAAACATTCTATAAAATGATTATTTTTTTTTTTTTTGAATATTCAAAAATAAAAATTATAAATTAATAGCTTTTCTCTTAGAATTAAATTTTTAACACTATTGTGCTATTATTTTTTAATTAATTATTTATATTACTTAACACAATAAATGAGAAACAAATTAGAAATATAAAATTTATAATCGTAAAACATTTAATGGATATCCGTAGTTTATATATAACCTTTATATACATATGTGAATTTTGTTTAAAGGTATATAAAGAAATATATTTTTATGTCACAAAAAATCACTGATAAATATATAAATACATAAATTGTAAGAATATAAATATATATTACATTAGATTAGCATTAGTGAATTGATAAAAACGAATAATATAGAATATTCCTGTATACCTATGGAAACACTTAAATTATAACTATATAAAAAAAAAAGTATAAATAATGCTCCAAAAGAGGTAGAGAAATTAGTAACAGCTATTACATTTATCTTTGAAGCACATTCTTCACAAAATATTAGTGTTTCGGGTGAAGAAAAAAATTCAAAGTTTTGAGTTAGAGGACGTTCCGGAAATAGTACCTCAGTCAACTGTCTGAGACAGTGCTGTAATGTTCTTAGTCTAGAACATAGATCAAACTTCCTTAATGTTTGGATATATTTTTCTTAATATATTTCCATATTTTGGTAAATTTTGTACACATGTATAATTTTCAGGAGCGTGCTTATAACATATATGTTTACCAAATTTTTCAAGAATATAAGAATTTTTTTATAATATTTATTTCTAACCACAACCATTTTTCTTATTATCAGCATTAAGTTTTTTCCATATATCATCAATATATGTATTCAATAAATCCACATTTGAAGCTTATTTTTCTCCGTATGTAAAGTTACTTTTCTTGTGGTCAAATCATATTTTCAACATTTCACAAGGAGTACTAAAATTCCATTGTTTTTCTTTACAAAAATATTGCTTATCCTCTTAATAATTGTCTATAAAATATAAAGAAATGCGTATTAAAATAGGAAATTTAATATTTTAAGGAGTATTAAAGTTTTTTTTATATGCTTCTTTTTTAAATTCTATGCAAACACCATTAAATAGATGATTGAAATACGGACTACATACATTTATCTGCAATTAAGGAGTAGAGAAAACAATACATATATATATATTTTTACTAAAATTTAAATTCCTACAATAATTATTTAAAAGAAATTTTAAATTTTCATTAATGAATGTAAAAATAATAAAAAATTTTAAAATATATATTTGCCTGGAATAATATTTAAGGAGTATTAGTATTACATAATCCTAATTAATATATCCCCTTGAAGTATTTTAAATTGTAATATGAATAAAAAATTGTGTTGTGCACTGTTTTCAATGGTTTAGAGATGTTTACATTACAGTAAATAAATTAGCTCATGAGAAGTATTATGAGTTCTGCAAGAATGCTCATAATATAACTGCATTCATATCATTTATACTATATGTTAAATTAATGTAATATTGAAAAAAGAATATATAACAAATATATAATATAATTCTCTTTATGTTTGCATGAATTTTGTAGCAGTATATATTTTTCTATTCTTTTAACATCACATTATTTTGTAAACTATACACATTACATATTAGAAAATTCCTATTCTGGTTACAATGTATTTTACTCTTTAATATATGCAACACACAGCATTCTCTATAATTTAATTTGAATTTATTGACATAATCTTAATTTATGATTTATTACAATATGATTTAAACAGAAGTTTTGGTATTCAACATTCTTTTTACTAATCGATTTATTTATATCTCCTTCGCGCTAAGCAGTTAGTATTTTAAAGCTAATAACAAATAATTTTTTATTATCTGCTCTTTTGTTGTATTGTTTAGATATATTGTTTATATTAGAACTGAATTTTTTATTAAAATTCAATTTATCACATCTTATAGCTTGATATTCCATTTTATAACAAACTGCTAAAATCGTATAATACTACATAATTGTATGTAATAGACAAATATTTATGGGTATTGTAAGACATTTTTTTTTAGTTCAGTTTAATAGAAAAAAAAATATTGTACAAACATTTAACGAAAATATGTTTATTACATCTTAGGTTTATATTTAAAAAGGTGATAAATAAAATATCATGTAATAAAAATTCCATTTTGCATTGAAATATACATGTCAGTACTAAAAAAATAAAGGTTTTATCAAATAGGTTTCCAAAATGACTTCATAACGTATTTAAAATTACCAAAAAACACAGTTAAATATATATTAGATAAATAAAATTAACAATTTACATACACTTGATACTCAATTCAAGTGCTGTTAATTAATTTCTAAGAATATCTATTTATCATTATATTTAATATTCAAAATAGCTATATGTAAATTGGATATGTTTATCCCTATCAACAGATGGTCCTAATAGTACCCCATGTATTTTTTCATTCATCTTTTTTTGTTTCTTCCTTTTTTTTTTAGTAAAAAGCTTTCTCAAATGAGTGAACTGTAAGGTAAAAAAAAAATATCACAAAATTATAATATAATTAATTTAAATAATTATATATATATACAAGTATTTTTTATAGTACAGTTAATTATGGTTTACTTTAATAAGGAGTATAAATATCAAAAGAATGAGCACAGGCAATAAAATAAATATGATATATGTTCTAATTGATGTTTCTTCGCCATTTTCATTAAGTATGACTGCAACATTATGAAGTTCAGTATTAGCTGATCCCTCAGTAACGGTAACTGTACCGTGGCTTATATTATCCATAGATCCATTGGGCGTATATATACGATTAATGGAAACAGTATTCGATTCTAAAACAGCTGATGATGCAACAGTAGGTGTATCGTGAGTAGGTTCTTGACTATTATTTAAATTCTCAGTATCTCTGTGATTATTTGTTGAATCTCTTTGGGATAAACTTCTATCGCTTGAATCATCTGTACCTATATGACGTGTGACTGAACTCTCTGGGTTTACACTCATAGAATCGGCATTATCATGGGTCATAAGAACAAGAATGTCACTAGTACTCTGTCCAGAATCAATATATTTATCAGAATGAGAGACATGATCATCATTTTGTGTTGCCAATCCTTGTCCTGTAGATTCTTTGATTTCAAGCGTTTTTGCAACACCACGTTAAGAATCTGGTAATTGATTATTAACAGAACTTTCAGATACATCCTTTACTTTCAATTTAGACTGCGATACAGATTCTTCAGTAGAGGTTGAATGTGAAGGAACTTCACTTGCATGGGTGTCTAATGTTTTACTTGTTGAATCATCTGCGTCAGTTCTAGTTTCTGAAGAAGAACTTAGCTGTACATGTGCATTAGACACACTATTATCTAATGATCCATTATCTGTAACCTCTGTATCAAATGATCTAGAAGGAGATTTTACATCTTTTTGATATTGTAAAATATTTTCCTTTTTACCTGACTCAGACTTATTATCAAACAGTTCCTTTTTATTAGCTCGAGGATTTATTGTGTTTGATGTTAATTTAGTGCCATTTTCTTCAAGAGACCTTGTTTTTAAAACATAATCGGATTTATCAGCATATTTTACAGTAAATTTATTTATTTTTTGTTCTTCATTTATTTGAAATTTTATATGTCCTTTACTAAGGCATTCTTTTATCTGTTCTTTTAGCTCTTTTATAACTTTACATAATTGTTCCCATTCATTGCAATAATCTGTATAAATATTTCTTTCAAAAATTTCAACTTGTTCCTTAATTTCATTTGTATATTTAATATTTATATCTATGCATTCATCATGTCTCTTCTCATGGCTACTATTAAAAGCAATATATTTCACTGTAGTCGTTCTCTATTCATTATTTTTTATTATAGATCCTTTTCGTTCTTCGTTTAAATAAATAATGTGGGAAAATAAGTTTTGTATATATATATAGAAACATTTTCTAAAGGAAACTTAATGTTTTATGATTACTCTACTATATTATAATTATTTGGGTAAGTAGAAATTATAATATTCAGAAATATTATAAATAAATATGTTTTAACATATCATTAGGATACTTTAAAACATTATATATGAATATTTGGAACTAATAATATTTGAACATTCAATAATATTTTAATCATAATTGTAAAATAAATGAATTTGAAAAAATATATATAATGAATTCGTGTCATTTTTAAGCAATAGATGAAGATAACAGAAGTAACAATATAACTAAATGGGAGGTTTACAAATTTAATGATAGTGCAATATTGACGGTAATACAATTTTTATTTGATCTACACATAAATAAATAATATATAGCTTATTCTGTAACTTATTATATAAAAATATTTTTATCTATTATTTTTCTTTCAATGGTAAGACAAACATATATTTTAGACAATGCGTATTTGCCTTTGTCATTCTTTCATTTCTCGGCTCAGTTATATAAGTTCTATTCTATAACTTGTTATTAGCAAAACGCAGTTCAATTCCATGTAGATGTCAATGAAAATTTTGTGTTCTTATACATATTTTTTATTATTGTTAGGGTTATATATATTTGAATTTTATATTGAAGTGTATAAAAATATGAAATAAATAATAAATTAGTTATACGCTGGTTTATTTTATATTTGTAAAAACAACTTGTGTTGCATATGTCTAATTAATGCTATAAATAATTTATGATCTGTAAATCTTGGAAATTAATTATTTTTGTTTTTATTTTTTATATATATACTTATGAAAATTTTGGAGGCGTTTCCATAATTTGTGTATAATAAATTACTACATGTTGATATCATATTTTTTTTTTGAACCAATATTTTTATTTAATAAAATTTTAAATTATTAAAATGTGAATAATGTCAAATAAACCTTTTATATAATAAATAACTGATAAAACAAATACATGCTGAAATTTTTTATTGGATTAACAATGTGAAAATATCAAATAAATACTAGACACATGTGTGATAGAGAATAATAATACACAAATGAGTTCATATCATGTTATTATATTATTTTAAAATTTCCTTGGAAACATTTGCGTTCAATTAAATAGACAAAAATATTTTCTAATTTTTTGCACTCTTTATTGGAACACATTGAACTTTTGCCTGAAAAATTATGGTTTATTATCCACCTTACTGCTTGCATGAATTTGCTATTATTTAATTGATATAATGGGGATTTGACGAATATAAAAACACAGCATACTTATAACACATATGTGTAAAATTAATTATGTAATTTTGTTGTCCATCAAAATAGCATATGATTTCTTTTCGTATTATCTTGTGTTGAATCAGCATATTACCCATTTCAACTAATCGCTTTTTCGTTGTCTTAATGTTAATTAGATATAAATAATAATATAGTATGGTTACAGAAGTGTAAAATGCTTATACAAACAACATATGCTACAGTTAGAAAATCCTTTAAAATGTTTTATTTATTATTTATAGTTGTAAAATTATATTTTATTTATTTCAAATTATTTTATTATTCATTCATTGGTTGTACTGTTAATAGCATTATTACTTTTCCTCTTAGATGCTATATGATATATATGTAACTTTTATATATAAGAATTCGCTCAAACGAAATTTATTATTTTACTTTTAATAGGTTAACTGTGTAAAGAAACCATAACTATTTCTTAAGGTTTTAATCTTAATTCCTCTTTAATTAATTACAGTACATTGTTAATAATCCACTATTTCAGTTTTTTTATTTTTCCATTATTTATATAGAGAAATAAATGTATTTTTTTTATTCTTATTGCTTATATGTGTTATAACAAATCCATTTTGCTAGCTTAGATAATGTAAAAAAAAGGATTTTTCAATTTTATAGGTGCCTTTTTAAGAGTTTTCCACATTATGGTTATTACATATATATATATATATATATAATAATTTTATGATGTTATGACCCTTTTATACACTACATAAACTTGTAATGTTTCTCATTCATTTTAATTTAAAAGGGAAAATTTAATATAATCATTATATTACAGACTTATTTTAAATAAAGTGTTTCATTTACAAACACCTTACCTTAATTTATTTTTCTTTGAGATACAATGATTATTGATATTCTTTGTAATGTGATAAAAATTCTAGGTTTCTGACTAAAAGTATTTAAAAAAGATTCACCGTACCAAAAAATTTTTTATGAATTGTATTGTAATTTTCTGAAAAATGTTAATTAATATAACATAATTTTCAGAAAAAATTTGGCAAAAATACAGTTTCCCATACAATATTTAATGGCACGAAACATCTTGATGTGTTACATTCACGTTGTGTTGGGAAATAACTGAATTATGTAAAATGTGCATTAAAGCTCTTGTTCACCGAAATTATTATGATTCCGCAGTTATTTTATCATTTTTGTAATAGTTATTACTATAGCATACAAATTGTGATAGGATTATAAAAAAACAGATGATACCTCGGCATGATTATTATAAAAAATTAAATGAACGCACAAATACATATATGTTATGTAATATTTGAATAGCATAATGTGCTTACACAGTGAGGGAATTTGTTTATGCTTATATGAACAACATAAATGTTCTTCACAATATATATATGAAGAACACAATTGATTCGTAGTAATAGTTTAGCTGATACATAATGAAAGCAGTACTTTCTTTCATATAAGAATTCATTGTTCCGATAATTTATTTCTAAAAAGAATTTGTTTAATATAAGCTATGTTGTAAATTCATGACGATAAACAAATTAAAACGACCTATGATTGTTGTATTTTATTGTTTAATGAACATAACAATTGTGCATGTTATATATTTCAAAAGAACGTTAATAAAAGATATGTAATAATTAATTGTTTTCTTAAATAAAATATGTTTACAACTTTTCATGATTATTTGAATAAAAAATAAAAGAAATATTTACAAAAAGTAAACCTCAAGGTATGATTGTATGCATCAAGCAAATTAAGTTTTTTTTTTCATTTGAGTACGTGATATTATGCATCTATGTGGTATATTAATATATATAATTTTTTTTAATTCATTTTAAACTGCAAGCGTCAATATTCATATTTAAGTGAGCATTATATTAAATTAATAATTTTAATTATTATTAAATACAGAAAAAAATAAAACGTAATTTTAGATTAAAAGAACTAAATAGAATGAAACAAAAAAAAAAATAAGAAAATAAATTACCTATTGAAATATGAGTTTTTCAGTGCAATCATGACACATACATGTAATGAAATACTATTAATTAATAAAATAAAAATGGGATAATAAAACAACTTTTATAAAAACGCAAATCATGAAAACTATAATGAACTGTACAAATATCAATTATCTTTTTTTTAAGTTAAATTTGCATGAAACATTTAATAATATTATACAATAAAATAGTACAGCTTGTATACAAATGATTTATAAAAGTATACTCTATAATTATACCAGTTTATAATTTTGTTATGTTTTAATTTTATTATGTTTATATAAGACATCATTTATTTTAAGTTATATGGGTTTTTATTACAAAAGAATGTCATATTAAAAAAAAATCTATTATATTAGAGGAACGAAGCAATTTAACAATATTATATTTATTCACTAATTGTGTTATTGGAAAATAATATTTTGAGTATCATTATTTAATTTTATTTGTATTGCTATCTTAGAGAATAAAAATATTTATATAATTACACTATATTTTTTACTTCGTTATTAGATGAGGTTATTGAAAGTATAATTCTCTACGTAATTTGAATGCTTATTCGCATAGGATATTTAAAGAATTTTTTTATTTTGAATTATGTATTTTGTGCGAATATTAGTAAGAATTATATATTATACGACCTCTGAAATCGTCATACGTATTGTAGAACATTTCAGGTGTTTCATAAGTACTGTAGTACATTTCTGGTGCTTCAGACGTACTGTCATACATTTCTGGTGCTTCAGACGTACTGTAGTACATTTCAGGTGCTTCAGATGTACTGTAGTACATTTCAGGTGCTTCAGATGTACTATAGTACATTTCAGGTGTTTCAGACGTGTCCCATTCTTCTTTATAAATATAATCTCGATTGTATCTTTTATTTTTTTCCCTAGCGATTAATTTTGAACCATATGAGGTGTACTAACACATAATAAAAAGAATGTATTCATAGAAAAATATTTTTATTTTATATTAAAGCTTATTTTTTTTAAATTATTATAAGAAACGTATATGATAAACTAATAAAAAAATACATCATAGTTAACCTTAAGAACATAAAACAGAAAAAGAGACATTATTATGGATACGAAGAATGCTACTATTACAGGGCGTGAAATTACGCATTTGCATGGTTTTTCTGGTGGGCATGAGCTTCCTTTTTGGGCTGCATACCAATAATGCATAGGATATTCTTGCTTTTCTGGTTTATTGTTGTTTATAAATATATTTAGTACTTCACAAAATTGTTTTTCTTCATCCGTTTCTTGTCTATCATTCAAATCATTAAAACATTTATACATTTTATATAAAAGTGTAATATCTTCCAAACGTTTTTGAGTCATAATACCTGCGTTTATATCGGGTATATCTTGTTCTTTCCGAAATCTTTTGAACTCACTGTACAATCTATAATAAATTGTTTCCACTTTATCGATATCTTTAAAATCAAGAATTTTTTCATATATCCAATAATAAAAATATTTTAATGCAGGAATTACAAAATATTTATTCGTTTTATCATTATGAATTTTTCCCAAAAAAAACATAATGTTCTCACATTGTTCCTTAATTTCATTTTCATATTTTTTTATATTATGATAATGTAGATTCTTACAATTATATTTATTAGTATGAGGAGTATTATGTATAAGGGAACCATCTATATATTGCTTATATTTGGCAAATTCCGTTACAAGAGGATACTATTAAGACGAATAAAATAATTCCATGAAAAAAAAATGTATTATGTTGTGAATAGTTCTATTATATTTTTTGATAATGAACAATAGTAATATTTAATTGTAATAATTTATATTATAATAATTTATACAGACATCTTCTAGATCATATTTGGCTTCCATTATATGTGATTTCATGTAAACTAAATGAAGGTGTGATGTTTACGAAAATAGTTAATATTTATTTTTAAAATAAAGATCCACAGTATAAAGAAAAATGTATTTTATGATTTATTATATTTATATAATAAATTTATAGTTATTTTCAAATTTCTTGTTAATGAACATTTTTACACATAATATTATATTAATCTTTTTTTTGATATAAAATATAATTTTTTATTTATTACAAGGAGAATATGTGAAATATGAATATATTATATTCAGTAAAAATTATATCCTTTTTTAATAAATATTATTAATATTATGTTGATATCCAGAAATTATATAAATTATCTATTAATTTTTATTAAAAAAAAAAATGTTAATTTTATAAATTTTTACGGTTAAATGATTGTTTTTTAAATTACAAATTATAGTACGATATAATTAATATGAAACTAAGTGTATATCGTTTTGGTTTCAAGGTTTAGTTATGACATTTTGAATTTATGAGTAGTTTCATATTTTATTATTCTATATAGTATTATCACACATAGAATTTTTTTATTTAGTATTATCATTATTAAAATACACATTATTAAGCTTTTACAATTAGAGAACACTTTTTATCATATTTATCACTATAATTTAGATGATGAGTTTTGGGGTTATTTATAGGAAAATAGTAGGATCCATTTCTTTATATATGTGACAAATAATTATTTGCGGAAGCAGCTAGTATATATAATATTGTTTTACTTGTATTGGTATTTTTTTTTGATTAACTATTTCTAATTAATTTATATTTACATAGTTTTGAACTTTCATGGTTTTATCTATGTAAATATAGATAATTTGAGTGTTGTATATCATAATTTTGTTAACTACGATGTATGTTTAAAATTTTCTGTTAGCATTCCATTCTATTCATTATCAAGTATGTTATTTTAGAATGTATATTAATATAAATAAAATAATTGTTATTTATAACACTTTTAAATTCCTGTTTATAGCTTTGCTTGAATGTAAATATTTTAAGTTAGTATTCGTGTTTTTATTTTGGATTTATAATAAGAGAGAGATAAAAATTATGTTGATGTCACCATATGCACATGTGTATTATCGGTCAGTAAGCTACATCTTTAGGTATTTTGTCTCTGATAAAAATAGTATTAGCAATTATATATACACACTAAAGATCTTGTGAATTTTTTCTTTTTTAGCCTAACATTTTTTCATCAAAAGAATTTTGAATTACATACTTTCAGAACCTATAGATTTATATATTTTGGGGGCTAATACAGAATATATTTAAGATTATTCTATCGCTGAGAATTATTTTTCACACATATTATATTTTTCATCGTATTCATATATTTCAAATGCTATTTCTGCATTATTTTTATCATGAGATGCGTTATTGCTACGGCATATAAATGTCACATTTTTTAGGAATTTTATTCATTATTTCTCTTTATTCAAAGCATCTGGTATATATTATTTTTAAAACATTTTTTTAATTATTCTTTTTTTATTTTTATTATTTTGTTTTTTTTTGTTCATTGCGCGTATTTCCATAATTCTTTTCAATATTATGCTCAGATTCAACTAAATAATGTAAAAAATTATGAGTTTATTACTGAAACTTATGATATTAGATATTAAGAGAGATGCGAACAGATATAGTAGCAATTATAAATATATTATTTTTTTTTTTTTATTTATGAATCCTTTTTATTGGTTTAACTAGATAATATGGAAAAGTAAAATTTATTATATGGATATAAAAGCTTTGAAACGATGATTTAGTATATTTAATGTCATAACATTATATCAATAATTTTGTGGATGTATAAGTTATTATGTTTAATACACCTTTAGGGTGTTTTGAAATTAAATTCTTCATCTTTTGACACAATAATATTTTAACGTATAAATATTCTTTTGGACAACTTTGAAAAAATTATACTTGCAGAATCAGCTTAAGGAATTTGTTATATTTTTATGCATAGTGATAATATAAGTTCCTATATTTTGAAATATGAGGCATAAAAATTAAGTGATGCAAAGTATACTTAAACATATAAGGTTTATGTATAATACAAGGAAAAAAATAAAATAATAAATACTGAGAGGTTTTAGGTGATATTAACAAATGTTTTAAGACTCGTACTACTAATTGTTATTTATGTATATATGTGTATGTCTTTTATGACAATAGTAGAACAGGGTTTACATTTAATGTTATATATATTCGCTTCTATTATTTTTTATGTTTCGGTTATGGTAAAATAGATTTATAATAAATAATGCTATTAATAAAAAGTGCATTTGTATTGGGATGTCAAAAAAAAATTCAGTGTGCTTATGGATTAGTTTCATTAATACTGTGGTGCTATATTATTAATTTTATGATGGTTTGTATAAAGATATAGAATTTACTATAGATAGATTGTATGTATGTTTGTTTTATTATTACTAAAATTATTTATAATTAAATTAATCTTTTGTCACTTAAAAGAAATTACAACAATTATAGCTTGTAAACTAGAGATGCATTAACCTTTTTATACCACATGTAAAATTTTTAACATTTAAGTAGTAGTGACAGTTGTAGAATATAAATAAATACAATATACTTATATATATATGTATAATTAATTATGTATATAATTTCGTTGTTGAATAAAACAAAGTATTATTTTTTTTATGTTCTCATTTAAAAATTACTTCATATTACCCCATTAAATTTAGCACTATTTCGTTGTATTATAATTAAATGGTAGTAGGTATAATAACATATATTATTTATAAAAAATTGAAAAGATTATACAAGACAGCATATTTTATACTTAGATCATCCTTAAAAATGTGATTTATTTGCATTTCCACTTGTATAATAAATTGTTATTTGAACCCATCGATTTTATTACTCTTTCTTTGGATCTATCGCTAATAGCACTTTTCCTTTTGGTCTCTATATCTTGTTATATGAGTACATTGTATATAATTATTCACTCAAAAGAGAGTTATTAATTATATTTTAATAGGTTAATTCTGTGCAGGAGTAATAACCATTCATAAATGTTTTATTTTTGATTTATGCCTAATAAATTTTCATTATATTATTAATACTTCACCATTATAGTTTTCGTACATATCCATTATTCATTTAGATAAATATATAGATCCTTTTTTTTTATATTATTGTATGTGTTATAATAAAAACATTTTGTTAGTTCTGATAATGCAAAAAAGGTTGTTCAATTTCATAGGTGTTTTTTTAAGGATATTCTGTGTTATGGTTATTATATATATATGTATAGTCATTATATGATACTATGATCCTTTTATGCATGTCATAAATTTATAATGCTTTCGCATTCATTTTAATCTAGAAGGGATAAATGATCATTTACAATGTGACATATGGTTACTTTAAACAAACAGTTTTAATTATAATTATGTTCATTTATTTCTTTATAAAATGAGATGCAATAATTTTTCATACTCTTTGTAATGCAAATTAAAATTTAGTTTTCCCGTCTAAAATTAACTTAATATAATTTGCATTGCCAAAACGAATGTTATGATTTGTATTCTACTTTTCGAAAATATGTTAATTAGCGTATAACATAATTTTCAGAAAAAATTTGACAAAAATACAGTTTCTCATATAATATTTAATGGCACGAAACCATCTTAATATGTTACATTCACGCTGTGTTGGGGAAATATCAGAATTCTGTAAAATCTGCATTAAAGCTCCTTTTCACCGAAATTATTATGATTCCACAGCTATTTTATCATTTTTATAATAGTTATAACTATAGCATATATTTTAATATAGAATGAGAAAAGAGTATCAAGCGATGTTGCGGTAATATTGCTATAAAAAATTAAATGAAGGCACAAATACATATATGTTATGGAATATGATAATAACATATTGTACTTACATAATGAGCGTATTTTTTTATGCTTATATGAAAAACTTAATTGTTTTTTATATTATATATGTAAAAAATACAATTAATAAGTGATATAATAATTCAGCTTTTACACACACATTTACTTAATGGAAACAACACACTATTTCACATGAGTATTTATTATGGCAAAAATTTATTTCTTAAAAAAGTTGTGAAAAGTATGCTAATTTTTACACTCAGAAGCTAAGACTATCAAAAAAATCGATGATTTTTGTGTTTTAATGTTTAACAAACATAATAATTGTACATGTTCCATTTCAACGGAATATTAATAAAAGGTGTGAACATCCTTTTTATATTTTAAAAAAAATATAAATGAAACATATAGAAAAAGTAAATTTCAAGGTGTATTTATAAAAACACAGCAAATTAAGCCATCTTTTTTAATTACAATATATAATGGATTTTGTCGCATCGCGATTTTCCAAAAAAAAATATTTTTTTTGAAAAAAAAAACCCTTTTGAAACCATTTTGTATACTATGGGAGCAAAATGTTATTTTTTTCTTCCTTTTTCGAAATATTTTTCACAAGTATTTATTTTATGTGTATAATAAAATGTTAATCCTTAAAAGTTTATTTACTACATGTTAAAAAAAAAAGGAATATAGTGACAAGGGATTTTATTCTGTTGTGGAAAATTTTATGTATAATGATCCCATGATTCACTGTGAATTGTCGACATATTGAATAATACAAACTTATAAATTAAAACATTTTGTTACACATATTATGCGTTTCATGGAATAAGTGAAATTAGGCTACAAAATATGATGCTTATTGCTTTATGGCACATTTGTTTGATTCTTACTGTAAATTTATAATATAACGGTTTTTACAAATGTATAAATAAATAATTGGCGTTAATGACTCCTGAAATATGGTTATAGAATAACAAAAAGAATTACTACCCGATTTTAGGAGATATTAAGGAGTGAATATATTTATTGACGTGTACATGTTGTTGGCGCAACAGTACAGCTCAAATGTTTACATTTGAAAAGGTATAATCAATAATGATATGAAAAGTTAATAGTATGCACTGTAGGAAAAATAAGTATGGTCGGTTCTATTACACACTATTAATAGGGGCGTAGAGTTCTATAATCTATTCATATTTTGCATAATAATAATTTCCCTTATACATTTGTGAATAATTAAAAGTATTAATCTTTTATGGTAGTAATAGCACCATTGTAATTTTTGTTCTTAATTGGAAAGATCTTATTATATAAAATAAATTACTTGGTTTTTAGGTTTAGGGTTCAGGTTTAGGGTTCAGGGTTTAGGGTTCAGGGTTCAGGGTTTAGGGTTCAGGGTTCAGGGTTTAGGGTTCAGGGTTCAGGGTTCAGGGTTTAGG